>NC_057408.1:44854142-45226292 GCF_019320065.1 Cervus canadensis | reverse complement strand
CTGTGTGTGAGGCTGCCAGAGTTAATACCGTGACGGGCGGCCTGAACCTAAGTTTTAGCTTCCCCCGAAATGGTAAGATTCCCTACCCCCATCAGGTAACCTGGAGCCAGCCAATCAATATGCGCCCAGTAAGAACAAAGGGAGAGCTGAAAAGCCCGCAAAAGTCTGTACCGATAGAATTACTTTGCAAACATGTAACCAATCCGCTTAAGCCAGCTACTAACCGCTTTTGCATATCTTATAAATTTGTGTACCAAGCTTGAGCCAGGGCTTTTCTGACCCTGCACCACTGTGATGTTTGTGGCAGAAAGCCCTGGCTCGAGGCAGTAATAAACTTCCCTTTTTGCGAGTTGCATTGTCTTGGAAGCCTTCTCTCTCTCCCCGCTCGGGGATTCGGACATCGGGCATAACATTTGGGGGCTCGTCCGGGATCCCTTGACAGGGAGAAGAGAACGCTTACAGGACAAAGGGGAAGGATAAATAATAACACCGGTGCTCAGGAAGCAGGGGGAGCAAGCCGGCGTAAGGCCAAGGCCAGCGGACGCGCTGGGGGGCAGCCGACTCCGCGAGAAGGCTTTTTTATAAAGGGGGAGCAAGCCGGCGTAAGGCCAAGGCCAGCGGACGCGCTGGGGGGCAGCCGACTCCGCGAGAAGGCTTTTTATAAAGGGGGAGCAAGCCGGCGTAAGGCCAAGGCCAGCGGACGCGCTGGGGGGCAGCCGACTCCGCGGGAAGGAAAGTTCCTCTCCCGACCCCGAGCCTGGTGAACAGCGGACGTCATTCGGTAAGGTGAATCTGCTACCGGGAGGCAAGAAAATTCAGGGGGCCCGAAAACCCAGCGCTGTGTCGTCGGCCGACGTTTGTTTGTCCGTGTGTTTGTCTTTGGCTCTCCGTGTTTTTGTGTGTGTGCCGGCATTGTCTCTAGTCTCGTTCTCTTCTGGTGCATCGTTCTTTCTCACTTCTGACTTATTCTCTCTCTTCCTTACCGTTTATTCTTTGACCATGGGGCAGGGAGAATCTACCCCACTTTCTCTCATGACTGACCATTTTTCGGATGTCAGGGCCAGGGCCCATGACTTGTCTTTGCTAGTCAAAAAAGGTAAATTAATAACTCTTTGTTCTGCAGAGTGGCCCGCCTTTCAGGTTGGATGGCCTCCGGAAGGCACCTTTCAACCGTCCATCATACAGGCTGTGAAGGAGAAGATTATGGCTCCTGATCCCTGGGGCCATCCGAGTCAAGTCCCCTATGTCATGGTCTGGCAGGATCTAGTAGAAAATCCGCCTAAATGGTTAAAACCTTTTGTTTACAAACTTCCTAGTTCCTCCAGTTCACAGGTCCTGGTGATGGAGACCCCCCCGGAGGAAACCAAAAAGAAAGAGGACCCAAAACCAGTCCTTCAGGAATCATCTTATCCAAACCTGATAGATCTAGAAACGGAGATAAGGCCTCCGCCATATGTGCCCTCCTTGCAATCCCCTCCGAGGAGAGAAGCTCCCACAGGTGAACCGAGAGGATTAAGAGGGCCAACGGGAACCGACCGTGAGGGGGGACCGGCATTGGGGACCCGGGGAAAAACTAAGGGAGATAGGGGTAAGCAAGACCCTGGGGACCCAGAGTTACCTTCATCCACTGTTCAGGCGCTCCCCGTCCGAGTGGGACCAACTAACCCGGACGGAGAGCGAACCTATCAGTACTGGCCCTTTTCCACGAGTGACCTGTACAATTGGAAGACCCAGAACCCTCCTTTCTCAGAGAAGCCCCAAGGCCTCATTGACCTCTTAGATTCCATTTTGTTTACTCATAATCCCACCTGGGATGATTGTCAGCAGCTGTTGCAGGTGCTCTTCACCACGGAAGAACGGGAGCGAATTCTGGCAGAGGCGCGGAAACGGGTACCAGGGGTCGACGGGAGGCCAACCGCCCAGCCTCATCTTGTAGACGAGGGGTTTCCTCTGTTGCGGCCTAACTGGGATTTTGAGCGGGTGAAAGGTAGGGAGCGTCTCCGAGTGTACCGCCAGACTCTAATGGCTGGCCTGCGGGCTGCAGCAAGAAAGCCGACAAATCTGGCAAAGGTAAATTTAGTAAGGCAAGAGCCCACTGAAAGCCCGGCAGCCTTCCTAGAAAGGCTGATGGAAGCTTTCAGGCAATATACACCTATGGACCCCCAGGCTGAGGAGTCACGCGCTGCAGTTTTGTTAGCGTTTGTGAATCAGGCAGCCCCAGATATTAGGAAGAAATTACAAAAGGTAGAGGGATTGGGAGAACAGACAAGACAGGATTTACTGAAAGTAGCTGAAAAGGTATTCAATAATAGGGAGACCCCAGAAGAAAGGGAAGAGCGAATTCGGCGGGAGGAAAGGGAATTAGCGGAAAAGATCAGGAAAGAAGAGAGGGAACATAGGGCGAGGGAAAACCGGAAGAACCAGAAGGAGCTAGCCCAGATTCTTTTTGCGGGGTTAAAGGCCGGAACAGAATTGAGGGAACCTCGAGACCCCGGACGGGAGAAAAAGAAAAACCAAAAAGGCAGGCCCTAAAGAAGGATCAGTGCGCCTACTGCAAAGAACAGGGGCACTGGAAAAACGAGTGCCCTAAGAGGGACTCAAGGAGAGGAATGACCCAGAGAGAGAAAATCCCCCCCGGAACTCGAGTTCTATATGCGGGGGAAGACAGTGACTAGGGGAGTCGAGACTCGGCACCCCTCCCCGAGTCCTGGGTAACCATACATGTGGAGGGGAAACCCGTTGGCTTCATGGTGGATACTGGCGCCCAACACTCTGTTTTAAATCAAAAACTGGGACCAATGTCTAAGAAAGCCAGCTTAGTGCAAGGAGCCACGGGGACAAAAAGATATTGTTGGACCACAGAACGGAAAGTAAATCTAGGGACCCACCAGGTGTCCCATTCGTTTTTGGTGATACCAGAATGCCCAGCCCCTCTACTTGGAAGAGACTTGTTGACTAAAGTTAATGCTCAGATCCATTTTGACCCAGGGGGAATGTCAGTCACGGATGGACTTGGACAACCGATACATGTCTTGTCCCTAGCCTTAAGGGATGAATACAGACTTTTTGCGCCTAAGCCCTCAGAGACCATAGCACTAGATGTACAACCGTGGGTCCATAAATATCCATTGGCCTGGGCAGAAACAGCAGGAATGGGACTAGCTAAACAGAGACATCCGGTCGTCATCGAGCTAAAGGCCGAGGCAGTTCCTGTGAGGGTGAGACAGTACCCTATGAGCCAAGAAGCTCGGCGGGGGATCACTCCCCACATTCGACGGCTCATGGAGGCCGGAATTCTCAGGCGATGCCGATCCCCTTGGAACACCCCCTTACTGCCGGTGAAGAAGCTAGGGGGGACAGATTACAGACCTGTCCAAGACCTGCGAGAAGTCAACAAACGGGTGAGTGACATACACCCAACTGTCCCTAACCCGTATACCCTCCTGAGCAGTTTACTGCCTGAGTACACTTGGTACACTGTGCTGGACTTGAAGGATGCCTTTTTCAGCCTACCCCTGGCAGTCCAGAGCCAAGAGATATTTGCCTTTGAGTGGACTGAGGAGGAGGGCCAACCAGTAGTACAATTAACTTGGACCCGCCTCCCACAGGGGTTCAAGAACTCCCCTACCTTGTTTAATGAGGCTCTGAGTGAGGACCTCTACGAATATCGGGCTTGCCACCCAGAGGTCATTCTGCTACAATATGTAGATGACCTTATGTTGGCTGGAACCACAGAGGAAGCTTGCAGCCGTGCCACTGGGGACCTATTACAGACCCTAGGCATCTTGGGGTATCGCGCTAGCGCAAAGAAGGCACAAATAGCCCGGCAAGAGGTCACCTATTTGGGGTATAAGATCAGGCAGGGGCAAAGGTGGCTAACCCAGGCCATGAAAGAAACAATATTGCAGATACCAGAGCCCAAAAACCCCCGCCAGGTGAGAGAGTTTCTGGGGACTGTTGGATATTGCAGACTGTGGATTATGGGGTTTGCTGAGAAGGCCCGGCCCTTATATGAGGGAAGTAAAGAGACCCCAAAGTGGACTTGGACTGAGCCAATGAAACAGGCTTTCCAGACACTCAGACGGGCCCTACTAGAAGCCCCAGCCCTTGCCCTGCCTAACCCAAATAAGCCATTCCAGCTGTTTATAGATGAAAAGCAAGGAATAGGAAAGGGGGTCTTGACTCAACAATGGGGACCATGGAAGCGGCCGGTAGCATACCTTTCGAAGCGATTAGACCCGGTGGCCGCTGGGTGGCCCCCTTGCCTTCGCATCATTGCAGCTACAGCCCTCCTCGTCCGCGACGCTGACAAGCTGACGTATGGACAGCAACTCTCGGTTTACACCCCCCACGCCGTGGAAGGGGTTTTAAAGCAGCCGCCGGGTAAGTGGATCTCCAATGCCCGCTTGACACACTACCAGGCCTTGCTGCTCGATGCCCCACGGGTGCGTTTTCAGACCCCTTGCTTCCTAAATCCAGCCACGCTCCTACCCAACCCAGAGAAGGACAGCCCTCTCCATGATTGCAGTGAGATACTGGCTGAGGCCCTGGCGGCACGAAAAGACTTAACTGATGTACCCCTAAGCAACAGTGAGCTAGTATGGTTCACCGATGGGAGCAGTTATGTGAAAGATGGGCAAAGGAAGGCGGGAGCAGCCATAGTTGATGATTCAGGGCAGACGATATGGGCTGAGACACTACCCCCAAACACTTCTGCACAAAAAGCAGAATTGATTGCCCTAATACAGGCTCTGGAGCAAGCCAAAGGGAAGAGAGTCACCATTTTTACTGACAGCCGATATGCTTTCAGCACTGCCCATATTCAAGGTCCCATATACCAAGAAAGGGGATTTCGGACAGCTGAGGGAAAAGAGGTCAAAAATCTGCCTGAGATTCGCAGGCTCTTGGAAGCTGTCCAACTACCCCGGGCAGTAGCTATAGTACATGTCCCCGGTCACCAGAAGGGAGAAGACCCTAAGGCGCGGGGCAATCGTGCTGCTGATGCGGCCGCTCGAGAAGCAGCTAGCCGGGACTATGCCGCCCCCATATTAGCCGTGGGACTTCCACCCCCTGGTATGGGGACCTTGCCACCAGTTCCCGAATATTCCCTCCCCGATCTCGCCTGGATCAACAAGGATACCACCCTCCAGAAAGATGACCAAGATGGATGGTACCGAGACCAAAACAACAACCTGATCTTGCCTGCCTCCCTGGGTCGTCACCTGTGTGAACACCTGCACACAACTACACACTTGGGAGAAAAAAAGACCCTAACACTTCTCCAGATGGCCTGCCTGAGGTTCCCTCGTCAAAATGTAACTGTACGAGAGATAATTCAAGCCTGCAAAGCGTGCCAGCTGATGAGGGCAGAGAAGAAGCAGCACTCGGGAACGAGGTACCGAGGGGAAAAGCCAGGGCAACATTGGGAGATAGATTTCACTGAGGTAAGGCCAGGCAAGTACGGGTACCGCTATCTGTTGGTTCTGGTAGATACCTTCTCGGGGTGGGTGGAAGCTTTCCCCACTAAGGGAGAGACAGCAATAGTGGTTGCTAAAAAGATCTTAGAGGAGATAGTGCCTAGGTATGGGCTGCCAGTGACTATGGGCTCTGATAATGGACCTGCCTTTGTGAGCCAGATTGTACAAGGGCTGGCCCAAGCTCTGGGGACGAAATGGAAGTTACATTGCGAATATAATCCCCAGAGCTCAGGACAGGTTGAGAGAATGAATCGGACCCTAAAAGAAACTTTGACAAAGTTGGCAATAGAGACTGGCGGGGACTGGGTGACCCTCCTCCCCTTTGCACTCTTTCGGGCACGTAACACCCCTTATAAGCTGAATCTTACTCCTTTTGAGATTCTGTATGGAAGACCCCCTCCTGTGTATCCTATTTTCGAAGGAAAATATCTGCCACCCCCTACTTTGGGACAATTCCAGCAAACTCTGATAGCATTAAGTAAGGTGCATAACCATGTTTGGAAATTGATTCGAGAGATACATGAGGGCCAAAACAAGAGGGCCCTCCCCTCACATAATATTGGCCCAGGTGATTGGGTTTGGGTAAAACGACACCAATCTAAAGTATTAGAACCTAGATGGAAAGGCCCTTATGTTGTTCTCCTTACCACTCCTACCGCTGTCAAGGTCGACGGGATTGGACCCTGGGTTCATTGCAATCACGTGCGGCAAGCCACATCGGAAGAACAGGAAAAAGCGCGAGCAGAATGGAAGGCGAGTCCTCACCCGTCAAATCCTTTGAAACTGAAACTCGTCCGCCGGGAGGCCTCCTAATTCTCCTGCTGATGGCAGCTCTCATCGACCCAGGAGCGACCAGTCATAACCCCCATCAACCTGCTAAGATCACATGGAAACTCAACGACGGGCAAACTCATGAGCTGCTCAATGAGACCTCAGGAATCCACCCTCCAAACACCTGGTGGCCGGACCTGAACTTCGACCTCTCAAGCCTCTTCGCAAAGCAGGACGGTCTCTATGATAAGTACTATAGGGATGGGATAAAAAACCATAGGTTGGGGTTTTGGGCTTGCCCGGGCTATGTAAGAAATAACTGGAAAACCTGTGGTGGCATAGAAAGCTATTATTGCAGGAGCTGGAGTTGTGTGACCTCTTGTGATGGACCCCAGAGGTGGGATGTCGGAAACAGAGATCTAGTTAGCTTCACCTTCAAGGACCGTAGACACCAGGGGCCTCAGGTACGAGTACAATTTAACCAGGAACGGGCGAAAAAAGAAAACCGCTGGACCTCAGGACTGACTTGGGGTTTTCAGCTTCACGTAAATTGGCCCAGCCCCTACCCAGGTGAGCTTTTAATCATTAAACAGGTTATTGAGCCGGTGCAGGTACATAGTTTAGGTCCCAATCTGGTCAAAGCATTACAGGGGCACAAGGCGACCCCCAAGCCAACCCCCTTCAGACCAAGCTTGCCAGGAACATTTAACATCTCCTCTACCCCTAGCCTCAGAGGCAAACTGACAGAAACCCCTGGCCCTCTGGCTGTTACCATTAGCTCAGCAATTCAGGACCCCCTATGGGCCTTAGTGAATGCAGCCTTTACGGTCTTAAACCATACCAACCCTAATGCAACCCAGTCCTGTTGGCTTTGTTATAATCTTCACCCCCCCTTCTATGAGGCCATAGGCCTCAATGTCTCTTACTACTTATCTTCAGGCCAGAACCCACCCCCATGCCGATGGGAAGAACGCAAGGTTGGCCTCACAATGAATGAAGTTTGGGGACAGGGACTCTGTTTGGGCACAGTGCCACGTGATAAAACTTCCCTCTGTGCCCGGACTATTAGTAACCTACGCTTATATGGCAAAAATTGGATTGTGCCAGAGGTTGGGGGCTGGTGGATTTGTTCACATACTGGGCTAACCCCATGTTTAAATGTGAAGGTTTTTAACCAGAGTCAAGAATTCTGTGTTCTGGTTGCTGTAATGCCAAAAATCTTATACCACTCTGAAGAGGTTATGTACTCACATTGGGACCGAGAATTGCCAAGACAAAAGAGAGAGCCAATCAGTGCGATCACCATGGCAGCCTTGTTCAGTCTTGGGCTGGCAGGAGCAGGGACAGGAATAGCTTCACTATCTCTGCAAGGCCAAGGGTTTTCTTCCCTACGAGCCGCCATAGATGAAGATATAACTCGCATAGAAGAATCAATCAGCCACTTAGAGAAGTCTCTGACTTCCTTGTCTGAGGTGGTCTTGCAGAATAGGAGAGGATTGGACTTGATTTTTCTCCAACAGGGTGGGGTCTGCGCGGCTCTGGGAGAAGAATGTTGTTTCTATGCAGACCATACAGGAGTGGTAAGAGAATCTATGGCAAAAGTAAGAGAAGGGCTGGCGCAACGAAAGAGGGAACGGGAGGCCCAGCAGGGATGGTTTGAGTCTTGGTTTCAACGCTCCCCCTGGCTGACCACCTTAGTTTCCACCCTCCTGGGCCCGCTTATAGTGCTATTATTAACACTCACATTTGGCCCTTGTATTTTAAACCGGCTAATGTCATTTATTAAAGAACGTCTAAATACCATTCAGATTATGGTATTGAGGCAGCAATATCAGATGGTAGCTCAGGATGAAGAGAAGGATTCCTCTACAGGAACAAGAAGACAGGGGGGAATGTGAGGCTGCCAGAGTTAATACCGTGACGGGCGGCCTGGACCTAAGTTTTAGCTTCCCCCGAAATGGTAAGATTCCCTACCCCCATCAGGTAACCTGGAGCCAGCCAATCAATATGCGCCCAGTAAGAACAAAGGGAGAGCTGAAAAGCCCGCGAAAGTCTGTACCGATAGAATTACTTTGCAAACATGTAACCAATCCGCTTAAGCCAGCTACTAACCGCTTTTGCATATCTTATAAATTTGTGTACCAAGCTTGAGCCAGGGCTTTTCTGACCCTGCACCACTGTGATGTTTGTGGCAGAAAGCCCTGGCTCGAGACAGTAATAAACTTCCCTTTTTGCGAGTTGCATTGTCTTGGAAGCCTTCTCTCTCTCCCCGCTCGGGGATTCGGACATCGGGCATAACACTACCCACTCGGCATACCGCAAATAAAGGAGAAAACGACCCTACAACAGTTAGAAATTTTCAACCACAGGTTGAGATAATTAAATCAGATACACTACTTTATACATCATATTAACTCAAATATTATGGGGGGGGGGGGGAAGACAGACATCCTTGAAACATAAACCCAACCCAAAATGGCAACAGACACTAGAAAGTATAGCGAGGTATCTTTAACATTAAATAGCCTGACCAGATACTGGAGTTCACATCAAGAAAAAATGAGGATTCCAAAACAGAATTCCTTCATGTCTTTCAACTGTGATCTAATTTACAAACTTTTGTACAATTCTGATCTGCAGACATTTTTTTTTTGTCCAGGATGAAATCAGATTCTTAGGGCAAAACGGATTCTCGAGGTCACCTGACCAGGTATTCTGGTAATGCCTGTCTCATCAAGAGTTTCTCATAAATTGGTTTAGGTGACTTGGCCTGATTAACACCCAGAGAGGTGAGGGCAGTAACCCCAGCCATGCCGGGTGACCTCACTCTTAAACACTAATCCCACGATCCTTCAGCATCACAAATACGGAGGAACCAGTGCCCACCCATGTTGATAATTTTCTCTTGCTTCCAGCAATAATATCTTAATTGCTTTCTTGTACAGGAGTGGGAAGAAAAGCACAGATTTTCTGACAAATGTCCTCAGTGACACAGTTTGGGGAAGTGTGTCCCTGAGAGAAAGAAGACCCCAGTCCTTTGAAGGCATGGGAGGACCTTGCCCAGAATCAACTGGATAAACTCTGAAGTTATCACATCGTAAGGGTTACACATAACCTAGAGAGAGAGGGCTTCCCTGGGAGCTCAGACAGTAAAGAATCTGCCTGCAATGCAGGAGACCTGGGTTCAATCCCTGGGTTGGGAAGATCCTCTGCAGAAGGGAATGGCTACCCACTCCAGTATTCTTGCCTGGAGAATCCCGCGGACAGAGGGGCCTGGCAGGCTGCAGTCCACAGGGTTGCAAGAACAGGACATGACTGAGACACTATCACTTTAGCAAATGAGGCAGAGGGGCTTTGTCATCCAGGAAGTAGATTCTGAGCCCTGAATCCGGATCATTTCCTGGGCTTCCGTATCTTCAATCTGCCCTCAGGCGGAGGTGGTCAGATGTGTTGTCCATCCTGAGTTCTTAAGAAAGGAACAATGCTAACATCTGTTCTATGCAGGTTATGGTCCTTCCCCTAATATATTTTAAAATATTTATTTGGCTGTGCTGGGTCTTTGTTGCAGCATGTGGGATCTTTGGTTACTTTATGTGGAATCTAGTGCCTGGACCAGGGATTGAACCCAGGCCCCCATCATGGGGAACACAGAGTCATAGCCACTGGAGTACCAGGGAGGTCCCCCCTATTAATTTAACTGGGGAAACTAAGTCTGATTTCAAAGCGCCCACGTGTACCTAGGGGAGTGGACGAGGCCAGTCACAGGCCCATCTGCTCTGGGCTAGCACAGAGCCTCCTCTGGGGCTAGATGAGCACACATGCTTAGTGGGAACCTGCTCCAGGGTGGGGGGACCCAAGTGATAGGGAGGCAGTAGCTGCCCGGTCACTTCGGTCTATTTCAGTGACAGTTTTATTAGTTCTAATGTCTGTCTCTCCTATTTGAATGTCAAGTTTATGAGAAATGAGACCCTCCACCTCAATTGTTATTGGATCATCAGTGACTGGCACACAGCAGGTGCTCAATTAATATTTATTGAATGAAAGTTCAAGTGAGAGCCTTGGTTTTGCCATTTACTAACTGAACTTCCTGGGGCAGGCTACTTCATCTCTCTGGGCTACAAGACGGTTATGTGGATTGGAATCATGGAATCAAGACTGTTACGCAGATGGAATCACACAGGCTGAGTATTTACCGTAACGTGTTCACACATACGTGTCAGCTACTGGATGGATCATGGGGATGAATATTTTAGGAACGAGATGTGCATCCTTGCTACCAGGCAGTGCACTGAAGACTAATAATCCAATGATAATTCATACCTCATGATACAGATAATATTACTGACTTCATTTCTAAACATGCTGGTATAAACTAAATTACGACTAAAATGTGAAATATTTGATGATTTATCTCAGTTGAGCGAGTACTTCATTTGGAAAAGAGTTAAAAGCATGACATAATCTCTCTCAAATTAGCACTTTGACACAGAGTGCCATTGTTCTATGTAATACATTGCCAAAAAGTTTCATATTCTTTAGTATATGGATGAGATCTTTTCTGGTTGTAAAGTGGTTGTGAGAATGTTTTCAAAACTATTATTTTAAAAAAATGAAATTAATCATCTGGTCACTTGTACTGTTTTTAATGATAAAAGTTTAAAAGACCTTAATTCCATATTCTATATGATTAAGATATTTTATTTAGTCAAATAAATTTAGAATGTATTTTACCAGACTCACCACATTCTAATGAAAATTAGAGGTCAATTTCCATAAATTTATTGTTTACAATTAAAAGAAATCAAATTATTTTTAATGAAATGGATAATTGTATTGAACACTGTAGACATGTTGTCAATACTTGTAAGTCATTTCAACTTTTTAAAGATCTACTTAAAAGACAGTCCAAAATTAATCCTTTAATTATTAAATTATCCTCTTCATGGTATAAAGGAGAGAATAAAAGCTTGTGGGTTTAATTTTCTTTTTATATTTTAATGAGTTACATACTGGCTCAACAGGGATATCTAGAATTTAACATGCATTTTTCTATATAAACTGTAAAGTTATTATTTGCCTTTTGTTTTTCATTATTTTGTCGTTACCACAGATGGGGGTTCTCCAGCTGGTTTATTTGCATATTTCCATTCTTTCACCTGTGTTTATAAATATTTTGTGGGTTTTTTATGGGGCGGGGTTATCCTCTGTTTTAGCTCGAAAAGAGAATACTGAGGATCAACTGGAAATTGTATACTGCCCCTCTATTTCTCCTGTACCCTGTCAGTAATCTCTAATCAACTAAAATTTTAAAAAGCTATTAGTTATTGAGCACTTACTATGGGCTTTTACCACTCACAGCAGGAGTGCAGTCAACCCTCTGTATCTATGGGCACCCAGAGTTTCAATCAACTGCAGATCAAAAGTATTTAAAAATATTGCAAAAATCACTCCAGAAATGTCCAAATTCAAAACTTTTGAATTTGCTATGTATCAGCAACTGTTTAAGAACATTTACCTTGTATTTATAACTACTTACATGGCATTTACATGGCATCAGGCATTGTAAGTAATCTAAAGATGATGTAATGTTTAGGGAGGACATTTACCAGTTATATGCAAATATTACACCACTTTATATAAGGGACCTGAGCATCCCAGGGGGTCCTGGAACCCATTCTCTGAGGATACCGAGAACAACTGGACTGCCACCTAAGAGATGGGAAACTAAGTAACCTGTCCAAGGACAATTCAGGGTTATTATTGGCTTAACTTTAATTTGGTCTCTCCTTTGGGAGGTCTAATTAGAACTGATGGGAGAATGTTGGTTTTGCTCCAAACGTCCAGTAAGATCGGAGGCACTTTAGCTGCTTGCGTTCCCTTTACTTTTTTGCTACTGTGCCTTTTCCCTTCTCACTAAAGTGTCCTGTAAACCTCCTGTTACCCACTGTCACAATTAAAAGGGCTACACGTCTGCGGCGGTCACTTCCCAGCGAGGTTCCTGCAGGAAGCTGGGTGACTCCAGGACGGCAGTGCCCGGGCACTTCGCCTGTACCGCCTGGGCGGGAGCTGGCGGCCAAGGGCAGCGGCCAGGAAAAGCCTCCGTGGGAAGCCTGTCATCCCATGCCAAGAGGTAAAGCCTGGCCCCATAAAGTACCTCGGTATTATTAAACATTTTCTATTTGTCAGGCGCTTTATTGTCATTTTTATTGGCTCTTTTTACTAGTCATAACTGCATCAGAACTGTGTACACTTTTTCTTTTAATTAAGTGCTCTGGCTCAAGTGGGAAAAGACAGAACTGCACAGCTCTCCGTGGGGGTCAGCCCTCAACCACTGCAGGGGGGGCGGGGGGCTCCAGGAGCTGGGCTTCAGCGTGAGGAAAGATTCCCCCCCAGTCAGTCTGGCTGGAGCTGTCAGCCACTGACGTCTGGGGCACTGCTGAACCATTCTTCACCCTGATCCAGAATGTTCTCTTGGACTGCCCTAAAACACCAAAAGCACGAAAATCACATTAAGACTCTTTCAGTTTTTAAAAGGCACATCCATCCACATACTTGTGCTTCAGCGTACTTTTTTTTTTTTTCCTTTCTTCAGTGCCTGACAGCAATGCTTTTATAACTTCAGCTAGGGGAATGCCCTGGTGGTCCAGTGGTTAGGACTCTGCGCTCTCACTGCCAAAGGCACAGGTTCAATCCCTGGCTGGGGGACTAAGATCGCGCAAGCCATGAGGTGTGGCCAAAAACAAAACAACCTTCAGCTATACATGACAGCCCCAAAAAGAGCACTGTAAAGGGGCCTAAACCTAGACTTGGAACTTAATTCCTCGGGACCGAGGTGAACTTGAGAAACTGCCTAACCTCTCTGAGGGTCAGTTTCCCTCATCTGGAAGATGGGTATAATTCCAGTTCCTACCCTTCCCCTTCAGCAGTATCACAGGAGTTATCACACGTCGGGTCACTTGTCTGCCTCCTCCACACAGCTGAGTCCTCCCAGGACAAGGAGTTTATCTGTGTCCCCACAGTCTATCCAACCCAGTAACTGACACTAGAAGGGCCCTGCAAAGCTTCCTTAGAATGAAATCACATATAAAAAAGCCCTTTGCAACCTGTAAAGCACTCCTCTCACGTACCTCAGACGTGGCAGCCTACCTCATGCTGGGACAGCTGGGAGAGCAGTGAACTAAGGCTTTCCCACAAAAGGTCACAGCAGTGAGGAGGCTTCCATTTTGACATGGCAAGATTTTATTTCTTCTGAGATTTTACATTTTCTCCTCACACATTTTTAAGGTTTAAATGATTAAGTCTTTCAGTTTGGTCAGGCCACCTTTAGTCCCATTTCTTAGAAAGTAATACACACACTGTTTACTCCCCAGGCTTTACTGGTGAACAGTCAATAGCTGGGGCAAGACCCTCAGCCCCTCCATCACGTCCTCCTCCTGACTTGCCCACCGTCGTTTACACTGTAGATATGCCCACTGTAGCTTCTCCTGCGTCTTCCTTTAACTATTTCTAAGCTATTTTTTACCTCCAAATTCCTGCCCTTACACACAGTAAGGGCTCAGTAAATGAATCCTACTTTCAGAGTTTTTTTGTATAACATCTTGCTTTTCCTAGATCATCATTCACATCCCAAGGGGGGGGGTTCTAAAATCTGTCACTCGAGATAGTAGTTAAATGCACAAAAAGGATCTAGGATTCCATGATCCTCTTCATAAGTTAAAAAACAAACAAATAAACTTGAGAAACATACCTGGAAATTCACCATCCCTCCTCCTTAAAAAATAATCCTGAAACTACTGAAATCACCAGCACTATGAACATCCTATTAGTTTAAAAAAGGCAATGTGTGAGGGTACATCATGTTGAGAAGAAAAGAAAATGAAGCTAGCATAATCCATTTTCTAATATTCTTGTTACACTTTTATTTAGGTCCCCGTGTTTCTGCAGCAACATGTTTTCCACTGAAAAATAAATATACTGCCAGTTTCTCTTTTTTTTCTGTAGTAAAAAACAGTGAAATATTTGTTCAAGATGGAAAGAAAATAGCTAAAGTCTATTTATATATAATTTTGTCAGGAAAAAGTCACACAAGATAGAAACCAACACTCCAGATGAGCTGGCTTAATGAAATTAATGGAATTATTAAAGCTATTAATAATTAATATAATTCTAAAACCCACAAACTTATACTATTGGGACTACAATACTGTGATTATTTGGAGAGTAAACTAGAGGTAATAGATCCCATGTCATCACAGTGATCCTTTCTATTTTATAACAGCACTCACTCTGTCAAATTAAAACAAGGCAGAAGAGGTCACTAATTGGTCAGAAATGCTGCATCCGAACACCAATTACCCTGATTCTGCAGTCTCTTCAAAACTTGTATTAGTACTAGTACACATCAACTTTAAGTAAAATTTCTGTTGATTTTATATAGTCTCCAAGACCAAAATCAAGAATTAGAAAATGATAATCCAATTAGGCCCGGAGAGAGAAACAACAATGTAACAGAAGATGTAGGCAAATACAGGCCCTACTTCTAAATTACCGGAATTAAAATTTATGAAAGCTATTGCCAAAACAACCTTCATAATGTTTTAAGACTATGTATTACGACTGCTTCCCCTAATCCCAAACCATTCCAAATAAAATTTACCCTCTTGTGAAAAGCTGTTGATCTCCATCTAAGACAACTTTTGTGAATCCCCTGGAGTCTGGGTGGCAATTACACCTCCAGAGGGTGCCTCCTTCCCCCTCTAGCAATGGGAAGGGTCTGCAGAACAAACTCAGAAGAAAAGTGTAGAATCTCAAAGAAAAATAGAAGGGAGAAAAAAAAAAAAACGGCTTTGGTGTAAAGTACACCTGGATGGACAGCTGGAGGTGAGCGAGAGGGAGGGGGTCTGGGAGAGCCACAGCGCCGGAAGCCTCCAGGGACTGCCCACCTCCTAGGAGAGCTGAGGGTGTGCTACTGGCCCAAGGCAACGGAGGCCCCAGAAGGAGGCAGAAGGGCCTGTGCGGCGTCTGTGTGAGCTATTCACAAGAGAAACTTGAAGACTGAGATTGGGACTTCATCAGCAAGATCAGCCGTTTTTCATGTGTTCATCAAACGCTCCAGAGTTAAGCAATTTTCAAATAATAATTCGTTTAACACTGATGACCCAGGAGGTGAGGATGACCACTGTCCCCACGTGATTCAGCAGGGAAGCAAAGCGCAGGTTGGTTCTGGGCAGAACTGAGATTTACCACTGGCAGACTGGCCCCAGAGTCTGCTCTTAACGTGCTCCAGTGATGGGGCGTCTCAAAGAGTCTGGCTGATACTGTCCCCAGATTCGGCAGAGGCTGGGACCACATGCAGCCAAATGGAAGCCTGGTAAGTACTGGAAATAGTCTGTGTTCCCGCTTTTTTTTTTGCTGTATTTTAATAAGTTATTATGTTGTTCTAGCAAAGCACCTAAGGCAGTGATATGAATCTAATGTTACATCATCTTCTCTTTACTGGATTCTTTTATATGAACAGCTAAGAGTTGTGGAATCAACAGCCCATGGATTTTAAAAGTAGACTCCGGAATCTGACAGTCCTGGATTCAAATCCCAGCACAGTCACTAACCAGTTTTTAGACCTTCAGGGATTCCTCCTTTGTTACGAGTAAACAATAACCACAACTCCTTGAAGGACTGTGTGAGGATTAAATTAGACCAAGTAGCCCACTGCTCCCAAGTGATGCAGAGGCTGCAGGGAGGCCAGTTTAAAGCCCTGGGTTCATCTTGGTTATTATTAATACTAATGATCACATTCCACTTCCTGACTACAGAGTCAGTCAGAGGTTGAGACAGTTGACATCAGACTCTGCAAGGAGGGAATCACGTTTGTGTCTGGACTGCGGCCCAGTGACATGACAGCCTTGCCTCCTCACGCCCCCTCCCTTCACTCCTGCCTGGATCTGGTCCAACTGTCCACCCAGAAGGGCAAAGAAGCCAGGACGGTGCACCAGCTCAACGTCTGTAACTTCCTTAAAAACTACATGGCAAAACACCACAGGCTCAGGCATCAGAACTAATCCGCAAGCTCAAGACCCCACGTGGGACCCAGCGCTATAAATCACAGTTTCCTTTGTCTTGTGTTAAGAGAGGAGGGATGGGGATGTATGGTGAGAGCCTGGACTGAACTAGGTGAGTTAAGCTGGACAGGGGACTTGTAATAAAACTAGAAATCGATAATTATAAGCTTCCAAACTAGTCTTGACATTCAGGAACCGAATTATTCACAAAGGAAGCAACACTTATCTCTGCCATTCTCCCACATTCCTTTCCGAATTCCTCTCCTTTGCTCCCAGAAGCCTACAGCTGGATGGTCTCATAAATCTGTCAGCCCTTGGCAGGTAGCATATTTTTGCCTCCTTCCCTATGTGCCTAGAGCTTCCCTGGTGGCTCAGGTGGTGAAGAATGCAATGGGGGAGACCTGGGTTAGATCTCTGGGTTGGGAAGATCCCCTGGAGAAGGGAATGGCCACCCACTCCAGTATTCTTGCCTGGACAGTTCCATGGACAGAAGAGCATGGAGGGCTACAGTCCATGGAGTCATAAAGAGTTGGACACGGCTGAGTGACTAACACTTTCATGTCCACTTTCTTTCCTTACAGACTGAATCAAACCACCCATCTGCCAGGGTTCACGGCCAGGTGATCAGGGGAAAGCGGTAATTCAGGGAGTGAAGGAGTCTAGATATTCCCAGGAAGGTTTGCCTTACCAAGATGATTTTCAAAGTCTATACTTGGGTGGAGATGGTCTTGTTGATGGGGGAAACTGAGAGGGCCTGGCAGGTGTCCGGGGCTCCCCTCAAGGTCTCCCCAGTTTCTGAGGATTCCAGAAATGGACTAGACATAGGAGATACTTACACCACCTCTGCCTTCACACCTTTGGGACCTCACTGTACCCCCTCCCCCATATTACCAAACTCATTGCCTGGAAGGCCCACGGAAGCTGAACTTCTTCCAGCTGCTAAACACAAATCACAAATCACAAATCTCAGAAAGCAGTGTGTTTCCAGAAAAAGGAAGTTCCCACTGGGGTTTGCAAAGCAGCACAAGAGCAAACTGCTGTGGCAAAACCTCCAATTAAAGCTCAGACACTCTAGCCTTCCAATACTGGAAGATGTTCCCCTCTCCCATTTGTTTCTGTGACCCAAGACTCAGACAAATTTAGGATATAATACAAAAAAAATTATGATAAAAAAATTAATCAGTCTCTAAGAAAGAGTTTACTGTCAGATACAAATAGATCTTTTTTTAGGGGAAAAAGAAAAGGTTTCATCAGATTGTTAACACATAAGCCAAAAGGAATAAAGTCTGACTGTAAAGAAAGTGTTGAACAGAAATTCAAGCAGAATTACTGAAAACCTAAAACACACCTAATTAGGTTGGGCCTCCAGTAGTCCAAGGGGATTCAATGGGGTCTACTGTCTAGTTCATACAGTCATGGGTGCTAGGTAAACCCCCCTACATGCAGGCTCAGTTTCAGCCCATAGCCCCCTGCTCTAGTGAGGTATCTCAAAAAGTTAAAACGCCCACTTATTTCTAGACCACAAGCAGCTCATTCTCTTCTTGAAGGAGACCATCCTCTCTTGAAAAGGAGAATAGCCAAAGAGAAACTTTCGCAACTCTGAAAACCCAAAGGGCCTACAACTTCACAAGTTCATCTGTTTCTCCTGCAACATTCGCGCATCAAGCAGAGAATCACTTCAGCTTGGAAGCCCATCCCCTGCAACGCCCTCTGAATCCAGCTCCTCTTGGCAACCCTTAGCAGGTAGCAAGAGGTTCAGCTAACAGTGGCTGAGTGGGAGTCAGCATCTTTAGAAATAAAAATGTCTATCAGCACAATGTTTCAAATTCTAAAGCTATGTTTTCTTTCATTTCCCTTTATCAAAGGCAATCGATTTCCCTTCTTAGACCAATCACTTCCCACCTCTCTATCCCACATCTAAATTCTCCAAAGGATGACTTCCCTGGTGGTCCGGTGGTTAAGACTCTGAGTTTCCAATGCAGGGAGCGCAGGTTTGCTCCCTGGTCAGGGAACTAAGATCCCAGATCCCTCAGGGTAGGGGGTAGGGGTGCGGGCGGCAAAAAAATTCTCCAGCGAAGTCTTTCAAATGGCATCCTAACTAATTGGTACAATGCAGTGAACGACTGAATGATCAAAGAGAAGTCAAAAAAAAAAGAAAAGTTCTAGATACCTAGTTTATACGTCTGGTCCTAAGATTTTCAACATAGGTAACCACAAAGCAACTTCTGTATCAGCTTTGCTTTTGAAATGGCAATGCAGAAACCAAATGATAACTTGAAAGTGAACTTTTCATAAATCACTGAAGTGGAGCTTTGGCCTAAATCAAGGTGAAAATGTAAGAGGTCTCATATACAACATGCAGTCCCATTTGAAGAAACTCTTCTTGCTTGAAATCTGTCTACAATGACGAGAGGATGGCCTTTTATGTAACATTTGTCAGGGGAGCCAGATTTTAAATCAAGGTGATCCAAAGATTTACATTTAGATGACTGGCATCCACTTTCCCCTTTGGCAGCAAATATTTTTTCTCCCTTTTCTGGATTAGATTTGATAGTGAGCTGACGTGTGTGCATGCACACACCCTCGGTCACTTGTCATGTCTGACTCTTTGTGGCCCCATGGACTGTAGCCTGCCAGGATCCTCTGTCCATGTGATTGAGGTGCCCATGATATATATGTGAGTTTGAATCAATTTACAATAATACAGCTGAGTACTCATGGCAATATTAATACGAAAGAGTAAAATTACAGATTTCTTTCCCAAACGACTTGCAAAAACAGAGTTTCAAAACATTGAGTGCTTTACCTTTTAACTCTCTTTATTTTAATCTCCTTTAATATTTAATGAGGCCAAAATCTTGCCAGTGAGACTACTTGCCAAGTGGAAAATGATTAATTTATAAACATTTCTGGTACCAAAGCCAAAATAGTAGGTGCTCAGCAATTGTTTCCTGAAAGAATGAAGAAACTTCCATACTTAGGCTAATGCCACTTAGTTCCTTTACCAATCTGAACTTTCTATAAAGGACAGCAAACGTTCCTGCATGAGAAAAAAGAATACAGCCGCAAAGTATTATTAAAAATCAGGAAAACATCCATTTTACACAAGGTGGTTAATCCTAACTGCTCCAGATAACCTGCAGTTGACAGAACTGTTAAACATACCCTTTGTCTCAACTGAGGGGCTTCCCAGGTGGCTCAGTGGTCAAGAACATGCTTTGCAATGCAGGGATCCTCTCCTGGAAGAGGAAATGACAACCCACTCCAGAATTCTTACCGGGATAATCCCAGAGACAGAGGAACCTGGCAGGCTACAGTCGGTGGGGTTGCAAAGAGTTGGACATGACTGAGCATGAACGCGGCTGTCACATTTACAGAAGTTTGATTCCATCTTTAAGAAAAAAAAAAAAGAGTATCCCGCCTGCCTAGTCTCCAAATTCAAAATAAGACTTTGGCGATTATTTCAATGACACATAAAATGCATGTTTTTTTCAAGTAAGTAGTTAGAACGAATATTCCTTCTCTCTTCCTGCATGACAGCACCTGAATGAAGACTGGATTTCCAAGTGCTGTCAGCATCCAGCTTCTTCAAAGGCAAGGTCATGAACCACTGGGTGTGCCCCATGAGGAAGCTGCTCTAATTTGCAGCTTGGAGATTCGAAGGACAGACGCTGGTCCCTAGTGAAGTCAATGAAATAGAAAACACTGGACATGTACCACCAACCCCAGAATCTCGCCACTGACAGGTTTCCTACTTACAGAATTCCTTAAAAGTATTTCTGGAGGTAATCTGGGTTAGGGTCAAGTAACTTCAACTGAGGACACCTTTCTCACAAGTTTACA
Organism: Cervus canadensis; assembly: GCF_019320065.1. NCBI lineage: Eukaryota > Metazoa > Chordata > Mammalia > Artiodactyla > Cervidae > Cervus > Cervus canadensis. The sequence continues at coordinate 45,206,143 of NC_057408.1, read as the reverse complement.
AATGCTGCCAAGTGTTGATGAGGCAAGCAAAATGCCACATTTTCATGCAAAGAGGAACAGCTATGAAGAGGTCGAATAGGAGACGTGCTAAGTCTTTAAGTATGCACCATGTAATCTCCACCTGGGAGTTAGGAAGTTGTACCAGTAAGGAAATCATCTTAGACACAACAGCCTTGGGGTGGAGGAGGGGAGGGAACTAAGACTATCTCTTACTTTGAAGACAGACATTCAAGAGATTAAAGAGTGAATCAGTTAAGGTAAATCATCACAACCACCAAGCCTCCCACCCCCTTCAAAAATAAAGCCAGGAACTTCACATGAATGAAAGAATCACAAATTCCATAATCTTCATTAATCCCTAAGTGCATTCATTTGTCAACCAGTCCCATAAGTGATACACTTACGAACACCCTCAAGAAGTAAAAGAGTTATCGTTATAGGGTATGCAAAACAGAAAAAGAGACACAGATGTATAGAACAGACTTTTGGACTCTGTGGGAGAAGGTGAAGGTGGGATGTTTAGAGAGAACAGCATCGAAACATGTATATTATCGAGGGTGAAACAGATCACCAGCCCAGGTTGGATGCATGAGACAAGTGCTTGGGGCTGGTGCACTGGGAAGACCCAGAGGGATAGGGTGGAGAGGCAGGTGGGAGGGGGAATTGGGATGGGGAACACATGTAAATCCATGGCTGATTCATGTCAACGTATGGCAAAAACCACTACAATATTGTAAAGTAATTAGCCTCCAACTAATAAAAATAAATGGAAAAAAAAAGTAAAAGAGTAAATGCATTTATAGTAACAGGCTCTTCATTTGCTGAGAAACTTCTAATACGATTAAAGACTCAAACAGGGTGTCAGTGGCATCAAGTAGTCCTTAGTGGAATTCAGTGCGACTCCACTTGATAAGGTCGAGCCTGTACTAAGGTTAGACAGCCTATGTTTATAATTAAGTAATAATGACTGAAGCTTGAGGTACACAGGGTATTTCCTGCGGATTAACGACCAGCCAGAGGAGCTGTCAACCTAAAGTAATGCCTTGGGCCAGTAACCCCAGCCAGTCATTAAACCCCAGGAAATGCCCTGAACCTCAATACTGATTTTAGTAAATACAGGAGGAAAAAGTTTAATATCAGCTTTGTACTTACACTGAACATGCGTTTCATACTTAGAATGCTCAGACTTCCAAAGGGAAGTCTAGAGAAGTTACTAAATAGTTCCCTTAAACTTCTTAATGCTGATGAAAAAAATTTTTACTCTAACATTAGCGAAAGCAAAGAAACTTTTTGTACTGTTTTAACTGCAAAGGACTTAGCTAAGATACTGTTTGAAAGGCACAGTGATAACATAACCAACATATGGACATATGGACACTCAAACCTATATTTAACTTGGGAGTTACCTAACAAGAACTCAAGAATAAAAGCATCAGTGTCCAGGTTTGTAGAAATGACTGATCTCACTCAGTAAAAAAAGAAGATTGTGACGGAGTGCTATAATTCTTAGAACAAAACCAAACCAACGAAACAAAGGTCCCTAATCTTTTGCGGATCTTAAGTCAGGATTCCACGTGATGCTAGAGACAAAAAATCAGTAGACAGATGCCAGGGACCAACTGCTTCATTGTTATTTCAAGCAGATAGGTACTTTAATAAACTCTCTTAGGCTTTTAACTCTTAATTAATCAGGTGCTACTTGAAATCAGGACATTTTAAGGGTTTTACTTTATCAGAAGAATGTGATCATTTATTTCTGCTTTCAAAGAAAAAGCAAATCCAAATTCTCCATGTAGGAGAAAGAACTCTCCATGCCATCCTTCCAACTCCCTAAACCACCTCGTGGTCTGTCAGAAACTACTGTGCACCACAAGCACAGAAAGACACATAGCCTCCGGGTCTTGTGTATTTTAGAGAACTCTGGTGTTTATAGTACCATTCACAAACCCTTTCTCAGTTGGCCTTGAGGCTTGCTGATTAGCCAGTAAACGTCTGAAAGGGTCAGTTTATCCAGAACTGGAATTTCCACTTTGGAAAAAGCACAGAGGTACCTGACATCTGTGCCTTGAAAGGCCTGCCCTACACCCCCAAACTCAGGGCTGAAATTCCTACTTCTGCTTGATGGCAGGGAGGGCCAAGCTGTAAAATCCCAGGGGGCTACTCCAGTCTGAAGAAGAGAGGAGGGTCCCCAAGGACCTCTGCTTCCTACAGCACAGTATCCAAAAGATGAACCTAGCTTTAAAAGAATATGAATATATTCTTCTAGGAGAAATAGTTAAGACAAATATCCAATTGAACCTCTAATCTCAACCCAGAATTCTAACCACTTAGAATTAAATAACTTTAATGTTCAAACAGCTCCCTTATCTTTGTTGAGGATCCTGGAGCCCAGAGAGGTGAACTGATTTACTCGAGGTGGCTCAGCTTCTGAGCTAGCTTACTTCAGAGTTCTTTCCACTCTAATCTGCTGTTATCTCAACTGTCTATCTTGCCATCACTTAACTGCGCCCTAGACCAACAACTCCATGGCGCTAGGAAAGAGAGCAAAGTTCCAGTGCCCACACAGCCCAGCACATAAAGCATGCTCCAACGGGGAGGCTGGCTGGCAGTACAGACACTACCTTTCCAAACCATCAACAAGTGACTTAGTTGATGAAAACGACATCCCAAACGTTGCTTTACATTCAACTACACCTCACAGTATAAACTGGCAGTTACCCACCACTCTCCAAAACCCGCCCCTTACAGGAAGTGGGAATGGCATGGCTGAGTTATAAATAATCATTTATAACTGCGTTTCTACCTTCTTAAGTTAGTGTGAATATGTACTAGAGTATTTTAATGGTTGCTTTATTCAAAGATACTTTAAGTAACTGCTTCATTTAGAGGCACAGTATTCCTGCACGCTTTGCCGTCTAAAACCCACACATTCAACGGAGGGTTGAGCCGACTCTTTTGTTCTGCAAACTCTGAAGTTTTCAGCGTTACTGCGCAGCAGGGAGTGTTAGGTAGCTGGCCCTGTCACAGGCTTTACGGTTAGGTGGAAACTTTCCTGAAAAGCGTCAAGAAAGTTAAGCTTCTAACAGTGAAATCAAATCCGATTCAGCTTATCTGCTACTTTGAAAAACTGCCCCCCGCCCCAACCCAGACCTGCGTGAGCCCAAGTTAGTCTCCAAGTGGTACCAGAGAAACACTTCATGCATAGACTTTGGTTTGGTTACCTGGGTGGGGGAAACAATAGCAGGTGAAACTATTGTGGGAGAATTGCTGCTTCTGTGCCCATTGGCTTCTGGAAGAAGAGGCAGGGGGTCGTGTTTCACCGAAACCACCACCACCGCGTCCACAGGCTCCGAGGGGCGGATACAAAGTCTTTTAGGGGAAGAGGGGCCGCACATCTCCCCCGACCCGAACACCGACTCATACAGGGCGCGCTTGGGCGCAGCCTCCGATTTCACGTCGGGCCCGACCTGGCTGTCTCTGGGGAGGATATAGGTGTTCCCCAGCGAGGGCGGCTGGGGGCGGTGGTGGTGGGAGGGATGGGTGGAGGGGTGGTGGGAGTGGTGGCGAGCCGCCCCGTTCAGAGCCTCTGCGTAGCAGCCCTGCGGGGCGGGCGAGCCCAGTTTGGTACCGATGCCGGCGATGCTGTTGAGCGTGGCGATGGAGACGGCGCCGATGCAGTGGTTGGTGTAGGTCTTGGAGAGTTTGGCCGCCTTGGAGAGCATCTGCATCCTGGTGCCCAGCAAGTTCTTGCCGATGGCTTTGTTCTCGTACCAGGTCACATCGCCCTCGCTGCAGTGGTCCCGGGGCCGCTGGAAGAACGCCTTGCACAGAGGGTTGCGCTTCGACAGGTACTTGACGAAGCTGGCGTAGGGGCAGAACTCGGTGCCCGTCTCGTACATGCGCGGCAAGTTCTCCTCGTCGCTGCTCTCGGCGCGCTTCTTGCTCCACGACGACGAGCGCGACTTGTGGTAGGGCCCGAGGGACTTGAAGTAGACGAACTTGCGGCCGTCCTCGTCCATAGCCAGCCCGAAGGAGTCCTCCTCCAGCTCGCGCTGGTTCTCGCGGCCGCGCGTGCAGAAGTACATGCACGTCTCGAACCAGACCTTGTTGAGCAGCCCGAAGGGCGTGTTGGTGCTGAAGACGCTGGAGGTGTAGAGCTTGCGCAGGTCGGCGCGCGTGATGGCTTGCTTCTGCACCACCGGCCCCGCGCCCTGCTCCTCGAGCTTTCGGATGACCGCGGCCAGCGTCAGGTTGGCGCTGCGCAGCTCCGGGTCCTTGGTGAGGTCGAGCGTGCGGCAGTACGGGGGCTCGTTGAGGTAGCGGTTGAGGGAGCTGCGGATGCTTATGAGCGACGACTTGCTGTAGAGCTGGCCGCTCTTGGAGCGGGCCTCGGCGTAGAAGGAGCGCAGCACGCGGCACAGCGCCCCCTTGTCCATGGTCTCGAAGTCCGGGCTCTGCGCCTTCTCGCTCAGGTATTCCCGGAAGATGCGCACGGCGTAGCGGGTGGCCAGCCGGGTGTTCTCGCTCAGCCGGGCCCGCTCGGGGCGCTGCAGCACGTCGGGGTCCAGCTCGGCGCCGGCCCCGGGCGGCCCGCCGCGGGCCCGGGGCGCCAACAGTCGCGGCGGCGCCTCGGGCTCCAGCGCGGCGCTCTGGTCCATATTGATCCTATGGACCGGCTCGGGCTCCAGCTCCTCCCCGGCCGAGTCCTCGGGCTCCAGGGGCTCGTCCCAGTCCAGCCCCATCTCCTCCTCCTCCTCCTCCTCGTCCTCCTCCAGCCCCCCACCTCCGTCCTCCTCCTCCTCCTCGTCCCCCGTTATCTGCACCTCCTGGATCTCGTCCTCCTCCTCGTCCTCCTCCTCCTCGCCCGCGCTGCAGTAGTGCGGGCGGCCGTGGCGGCGGCCGCGGCCCCCCACCCCGCGCTCGCCCTCGCCCCGCTCCCCATTGTTCTCGGCGGCGGCGGCGGCGGCGCTGCCGCCCGCGCTGGTGTTACAGTCCCCGCTGCCAGGCATTCTCGCCATATTGCCGTCTCTCTGCCAGTCCTCGGGCAGGGCGCATGCGCTATATTGGACCGCAGCGCTGAGAGCTTTTGTGTTTAATGACCTTCAGCTACCGGGAGGCAAAGCCGGGCTCTTAAAGGAGCCGCGCGCCAATTGTCAGTTCGGAGCGTGGCTCCGGAGGGGCAGCGGCGCGCGGGGGATGGAGGGGTAGGGAGGCGGGGGTACGTTAGACAGGCAGAGCGTAAGGACCGAGACTGGCTGGACCCTCTTCCTCCCCCACCCCTCTCCCCACTCCGAAGAAAACTTCGAAGGGGGAAAAAAAAAAAAAGGAAGGGGAGGGAGAGCTGTCGGTGGGGGTGAAACACTCCCAACTTACCCTCTGGCTGAGTGGCGCGCGGGCCCGGGCGGGAGCGAGGGAGGGCCGGCTGGGAGGGCGGGGCGGTCTCGCTTCTCTAAGTAATGCCCGAGGAGCAGTGCCCCTTCCACCGCCCCCTCATTGCCCCCCGGAGCCGGGGGTTCGGGGAGGCGGCTGCACCGGGCGGGCCGCGGATGCTGCTTCGAGAAGCCCGTGTCTGGGGCCGCCTGGAGCGGAGCGGAGCAGGCAGGTTAATGAGCAGGGTGGAGGAGGCACGACGAGGCCCCGCACCCTCTCTGCGCCCGCGGCCAGGGCGCAGCGGGCGAGGCTTGGGAGCGGGATGAGGCTGGCGGCAGCGGCGGCTCCCCCACCTACTTGCTGGGGGCGAGGCGCGGGGGCCTGGGGCCAGCCGCAAGGCTCCCAGCTCTCTTTCCGACTCTTGCAAAGGAGCGAAACACGCCCCACGTCAGCCTCATCCCTTTCGACTTTTCCAACAGCCACTTTTAAGCTGTCATTAAAGACCTGGGGCGCTCCCCGTAGGTCTGGGGCAAGTCCGCGCCGGTCCAGCCAGCCTGGGGAAGGAGCGAAGGCAGAAAGACTGGGAGGGGCGGGTGGGAGGGGAGACGCGGGGGAGAGGCGCTCGGGACCCCAGGGACCCCTCCCCACCCGCCCGGGCCACCGCCCTCCTGCCTCGGAGCAAACTGACACAACTCCCGCCGGCGAGGCGCTCCACCTGGTCCGAGCGGGCAAGGCCGGTCCCTAAGACCCTGGGGGCAGGTAGGCGGGAAAAAAGTGAACTTGGGTCTCGGCCGCCCCCGCCGCCGCCACGATTCCGGCAATTCGGATCTTGGGCGCGCTCTGGTTCCAAGTTTGCCAACCGCCATTCGTTCGCCCTCGGGGCTGTGCTGCCTTCGGCGCGCGGGGGCGGGCACCTCCGAAACTGGAAAGGCGGCCAGAGAGCTCGCCGGGTCCCGCTTTCCCATCGGAGACACTGTCCCATTTCCAGCCAAACGCCCGCCCACGGCGCGCCCTGGCTCCGGGCACGTCGTTGTCACAGCCTCCAGGACTCCGGGCCCAGGGGCAGCGCCCCCAGACCCACCGAGACCTCGGCTCATTTCTTTGGAGGCACAGCCCCGGCCGTCTCCAGATTTTGGAATGCCTTTTAACTTTCTCCTCTTCGGGGAGCCCGAGTGTGTTCCCCTAGCGCGCTGGTCAACTCCCGAGTCCCAGGCCGGCCCGCGGGTGAGGCTGCCTCTCCAGCCCTTCGTGTGCGTCCTCGGATCTCAGTCCGAATTCTCAGCACTTGGGCTGCGAGGGTCTACTCAATTGCTAATCCCCTGCGACAGCCCCCCCCCCCCCCCCCTCCAACACACACACACCCCAGGCCCTCTGTCTTGCTTTCAGGGCAGTTTATAATCTTGCGCATCAAAAGTAACCCACGCGTCAATTTGTAATTAAAAAAAAAAAAAAAACAAGAAGAAAAGAGGAAGGAAGGAAGACTAGGTCTCTGGGCCGCATGGGCGTCTAAAGTGGGAGTTGACATTGTCTCCCCAGCGACCAGTCTCGCCCTCCGCGCGCCTCCTCGGCCCTGGACGCGGCCGCCGAGCTTTGGGGAAACCGCGCCAGGTGTGAACAAGTTAGAGCAAGTCACTGCCTCACGGGCCCCCTCCCGCTCCTCGGGGAAACACACACATACACACACACACCCCACTCTCCCTCTTCTCGGCGAAACACACACACACCACTCTCTCATCAGCCCTCTCTGCAGAGAACCGTCTGGGGAGTGGGGGGAGGGCTGGAATCCGGAGGTGGCACTCCTCGGGAACCTTCCCCGAGGTGCGGCCGGCTGTGTCCAAACCCCACTGCGCTGGGGATGTGTAGAAAGGAGCCCAAGGCAGCAGGCAGCGAGGCTAGTCGCACCCGCGGACCCGCGCACACGACCTGGCACACATCCGCCGCACCGGCTACTTCCGGAGGGCTGGCCCTTTGTCCCGGGATGCTCCCAGGTTTTGAGGCATCCGGAGCCCTCCGGCCGGGCATTTCAGCCCTGCGGAGAATTCTGGTGGGCCCCGGGCAAGTTCCCCGCCAGGGGCTGCTCCCCGCCCGGCGGCCCTCACCGCCGTCTCAGTGAACCCAGGGGCCGCGTTGGCTCGGGGCTGCGCTCCGGGCTCGGCCCGGGGACTCGGACCCACACTCCAGGAGCCGAGCAGCTTCCCAAGGTCTCCCCACTTCTGCGGGCGGCAGGGGTGCCCCCCGCTCCCTCCGCCCCGGCTCCCCTCCCCGCTGGGCGAGCTGCTTTGAATTGCTCGCAGTTTGCCGAAGGCGGTGTGCTGAGTTGGACGCTCCGGGAAACAAAGCAACCAAAAACAGCTCCCAGTTGACGTCAACTTATTTCCAGAAAAGAAAATAGTTTTGTGCTCCCAGGACAAAATCCCCCCCAGGGCAGGTCTCTACTGGCAAAAGCCAGGGGGCGGGGGTGGGGAAGAGCAGAACCAAAAAAAACCCAAGCGCAAATAACTTTTTAACGGAGTTGAAAAACAGCAGCTTTCGAGGCTGCCTGGATATTTTGCAAACAACGGGCAGGACCCCCGCTAATATTAGATACGAAAAAACGCACCTTGAAAAGTACGCCTTGGCCTGATTATCGGGCGACTGGGAATCGGCTTCGTGGCATCGGCTCCTGAAACGCTACCAAAATTCTTTGCCCATAGAGATACTTCATCAAATATTGAAAAAGACCTCTTCAGGATAATACTTAGAGTATTTACCAGGAAGAGCACCCAGGAAAACCACGCAGTTATAAACCTGTTCACCAAGGACACCCTCCCCTGCCCACCCCAAACACATAAACACGGACACCTTCCCCAAATGTTGCTTAATTTTTAAAACCCAATAACACAGAATTACAGCTGAGTTCATAAAGGAGTTCAATTCTAGCTTTAATAAATGATTCCTTAAAAACATCCTGTGGTTCACACACACTCAATTCCAAATTGAGAGGATCAAAAGACCTTTCTTCTTATTATTTTGGTAGCGAAGCAATATTGGTTATCTTCTGCCTATGAGCCCAGCCTCCCTTCCTCCACTTTGATTTTGCCCTACCATGAAGTCCATTTAGCTCACCACTTGAAACTGACAGCTGCCTCTCCTTCCTTGTAAAGATGGTTATTTCTTGTGCAGGATAGCTTCTGCACATAGAAAACATACAACTTCTTCATGTAAAAGACAGTTCCAGCACTGTATAGAGCATTTATTGCAATTATTTAACTGTCAGCTACCCTAAGAGGTTTACAACTTCAACAGGATATTCCACATTTTCTGTCTCTTCATTATCATTATAAAGTATCACATGTATTTGTGCTTCTCCCTTTCTTAGATTACTTGAAAGTAGTGGCATGGTTATTTTTGAAGGAAAAATTCCAAACGTTTTACCTTCATTTTCTAACCCACTTACTTACTCCCATTCAGTCCATACTTTGTGAGTTTGTGCCATAAAGAAACATATTTAACTCTTTGATTGCAGTCTTCTGACCTTATCTGTTATATAATAATGTAGTTGGTTTTTACATGTTTCCTCTCCTACATCAATATACCTTTGTCGTTTAGGCTGGTGCTCGGGACGCAGTCAGCACTCCAGTTGTTTACAGTGAATGAATGAATAGGATCTGTGTTTAGTTAGCCTCTGTGTTAAGGAATAAACATTTTGGGGGAAAATCTGAAATATCATGAGTCTGAATTTCTATATTAAAAATTTTTTGTAGGATGAAAAATTACTATAAGACATCATTACTGTTTGCAGCAATATTTACAAGTTAAAGTGAACATAATGACTGCTTTGGTTTAATATTTCCTTGCAATTAATTCCCACTCTAGTGGACCACATTATAGGAAGTTATTGCAGGAGTAAGGGACTGGGGAATGCAGGTAGCTATTTGTCAAGAGACATGTGTTGGGGAGGATTTAAATGGATAAATTCAAGAAATGTGTTTTCTTGAGGGCGGAGGTCATAAAAAGAAATCAGTTCATCATCGATGGGAAAGATTGAAGGCAGGAGAAGAAGGGGACAACAGAGGATGAGATGGTTGGATGGCATCACCAACTCAACGGACATGAGTTTGGGTAAACTCCGGGAGTTGGTGATGGACAGGGAGGCCTGGCGTGCTACAGTCCATGGGGTTGCAAAGATTTAGTGACTACTGAGCGACTGAACAGTCATTTTTTATTTCATCACTGTTTTTAGTTCCTTGTTTTAGTCATGCTTTCTTGATTTGATTACTAAAAGATTTATAAAGCAGTCTGGAGGTTAAATGTGAATTCAAATCAAAACTATTTTGACATATCTTTGTTTCAGAGTTTTACTACTGAATTCTGCTGAATTTAATTGAAGATCATCTTGAGTAATGTTTTTTCAAACTCAGATGAAAATAGAATCCATGTAATCTAACTCTATGAGGTGGAAGAAAACTCTGTAAGAGCAGAAACTGTCCTTTATCACCTCATCTCTGGTTCATTTCCAGTACAGTTCCTTAGTGTATTTTAGCAGAGTGGCTGATACATAGTAGACACTCAATAAACATACAAACATTTATGTGTGGGGTGAGAGCTAACCACCACAAAAGTTCACAGAGCGGTTATTGTTCAATTGCTAAGCCATGTCTGATTCTTTGTGACCCCATAGACTACGGCACACCAGGCTTCTCTGTCCTTCACCATCTCCCACAGTTTGCTCAAACTCAGGTCCATTGAGTTGGTGATGCCATCCAACCATGTCATCCTTTGTTGTCCCCTTCTCCTCCTGCCCTCAATCTTTCCCAGCATCAGGGTCTTTTCTGATGAGTTGGCTCTTCACATCAGGTGGCCAAAGTATTGGAACTTCAACATCAGTCCTTCCAATGAATATTCAGGGTTGATTTCCTTTAGGATTGTCTGGTGTGATCTCCTTGCTGTCCAAGGGACTCTCAAGAGTCTTCTCCAACACCACAGTTCGAAAGCATCAGTTCTTTGGTGCTGAGCCTTCTTAATGGTCCAACTCTCACATCTGTACATGACTACTGGAAACACTATAGCTTTGATTATACAGACCATTGTCAGAAAAGTGATTCATTTTGAAATGAAAACATTCAACTGTTAGCTCTTAGATACTAAGACTCTAGTATTTCCAGGCTTGAATATAAACAAGAAAACCAGGGCCAGAAGGGCTCCCAAAGATTAAGCCACTTGCCCAAGTTCTCTGAGACCTCTGTAGGTCAGGAAACTTTGGCTCTGTAGCCCAATGTTAAGTGGCTCGCCACAATCAGCTTCTAGGAACCAAAGAATGAAAATAGAAAATAAAAGTCTTCAAGGGAACAATTCCCTATCACTAAAACACTCCTCTGTGTCATCCGATTTGGGAATCTTGGAGAGTTAGAATAGGACTACACCAAGACATTGGACTGTGAGCACAGCAGAAATAGCCTAAAAAGCTGTCACCTTTATCACTTGGCACCTAAAACACTGGAATTATTTTCCAGGGCTGTTGGAAGTAGAGACCCATTTGTGTCTTAGAAGAAATAATGGTGAAGATTTTAGAGACAAAAGGAATGCCCACAAACCCAATCAGACTAGGATTAGGTGTTTTCTGTTGAAATCCTAGGTTGTCCTGCATTACTCTCTAAGGAGTAAAAAGGATTTTACCTATTTTTATCTTTGATATTTTGTCAAAAAAAGAAAAAAAATAGGCCAGAGTGAACTTACTACAGTGATTCACAGGAGTAGAATTTTTCGTTTCTAATTGCCACCTGGTAACTATAATTCTTGATCTTTCTACCTAATAATCACCTACCAGTCTCCTAGGCTGTTTGTAAAACAAGAATATCTTAAAGGAATGTAGTTTTCCATAAAAGAATTGTGTTTTTGTAGAGCCTAAAAGTGTGCTATTTCTCTGTGTTATAATCTGATAATGAAACTCCTCTTGGCTAATAATGAAGTCAAATGTAAAGGCTGTCAAAGTCAAACATAAAATTAATAATGATAGTAATTTCTTTTCTAGTCATTTATATTTAAAGAGCTTGTAGGATTGAAGTGGATGTTAGTCCTATTATTAAATAACGTTTATTTCAATACCATTACAATACTAATTAAAGTGGAAAAAGAGATTAAATATGTGTTAATGTCACATAACTAATATATATATCTTACATGTGCTAAGTCACTTCAGTTGGGTCGCACTCTTTGTGAACGCATGGACTGTAGCCTGCCAAGTTCCTCTGTCTATGGGATTCTCCAGGCAAGAATACTGGATTGCCATGGATTGCCATGCCCTCCTCCATGTCTTACATAATGGAAAAGCTATTATAGTTGTCTCAGAAGATAAAATATTCATGAAACTATTAGCTATATGCCCAAAAAGTAACTTATTAAATTAGTAAAAGCAAAACAAAACAAACAATAAAAATGTCATCACTTTATCCCCAAATGTTGGTATGAAAATGTTATTCTCATATATTTTATTGTCAATATCAATTAAGATAGACTTTTAAGAAAGCAAGTAGGCAACCTCTCAAAAGCCACGAAAATGTTCATATTCTATGACCCAGAAATTGCTTCCAGAAATTCATCTTCATAAGAAATATCTAATTGTATTTGTGTTTTGGTAAAGGTTTGGTTTATTTCATCTGAACCATTTGGACAAATGAGTTTTGCAAGATATGTCATCAAGTGTGCTCTGGAACTACATCTCATTGTGTCTTGGACGCTTGAGCTTTGTTTACAGACATTTAGAGAATATTAGTTGAAGGAAAGAAGGAAGAAGTTCAGTTAGGCTAGAATCCTGTCTTATGTTCTACAGCAATGCACCCTTTGACAAATATCAGTAATTTGTCAGAAGGTGAAGATAAAGTATATGAACTAACATGGCAAAGCAAGATACATTTTAAAGCTGGTATTGCAATATCTTCAGGACTTGGAGAAAGTTTAAGGACCAAACTTTGAAGCTCTAGATAGTCTAGTATTTAGGTATGTGGTGGCAATTCACAGGATGTGCAGAGGAGTAGGTATGTGCCTGCCCCGTGGCTGTTTCTAAATGAACTAAAAAAGAAAGAAAAAAAAAAAATCCCCTTTTAAATACCCAGAAGCACTAACCCACATTTTGAACTAATTGACTTACTTTTTCTTAAGAAAGCTTAATTTAACCGATAGGGGCACATGGGTTTATCTGAATATTTAAAGAAGCCCTGGGATGGGCTTGTTCTATTTCTTTAATTTGTTGCTGGAGATCCAGGCTTTTGCACTTGATGAAGAAGACTGCCTTGGAGAGGGGTGGGAAAGCTGGAAACAGTGTGACCTAACTCCTCTGTTTTGGGATCTAAGTTTGTAGAGCCAGGGTACCGGGAGATACCAGCACAGAACTCATCGTTCTACGTGTTTACTGTTCCTACAGTCTGTGGTTAGATTAGGGTACCCCAGGGGTTACACGTTGTTGTTACTCCAAATAAAAACAGGCTCCTCTAAAAACAGATGGCATCTGTTTGTTTCGCTATCTTTTCAGCTCATTTTTACTTTAAAAAACAGCAAAAAAGCAAAACTGGTTTATCATTCTTTTCTGATTATAAAAGCAGTGGTTTTTCAGATTAAGAAAGTGTAGAAATCTGGAAAAACATATATGCACCATATTTCATTCTTATTATGGTTTAGAGAGTGCTTGCTGTGAGTCTTGTTTTTTATATTAACACTCTTAAGTCATTCTCGAAAATATATGTGAGCATTGTTCCTAATTTCCAGATGAGTAGAAACCCAGAGAGCTTAAATAACTTGTCAACATCACCCAGCTAATGGGGGTGGAACTTGGGCACACACACACTTAATCCACCAAAACAGGTCCTTCGGTTCTGTTTTCCACAGCAACCCCCCCCCCACCAAAAAAAAACCCACTCTTTGATTTGAGTATATTTCCATGAATTTGATCTCAGGTGATTTGCTATTTAAATACCATATATTTCAAAATCTATAATTCAAAATATGTAGTCAGTGGATTTTTGGCAAAGTGCCAAGTATATGCTAAGCGGCAGATAAAACAGAAGATTCTCTCCAGGAACATGACTGGCCTGACTCCAGGGAGGGGTGGACCTTCGGTAGGTTCATGTGGTCAGAAGTTTTCCTTCTGCCTTTCTCTTAGTTATCTTATTTCCCTCTGACACAGGAAAACAGGTTAACTTATTCTTTATCCAACTCTGGGAAGTTGAGTTGGACTATCAAAACTTGAGGATGAACTCATTTCAAATCTGTTTTTGCCATCCAGATGGTAATACACATAGGACCTAGCTTTATTTAATTTTTATGTTTTTTAATGTCATTGATTTATTTTTGGCTGTGCTGGGTCTTCAGCGCTGTGCAGGCTTTTCTTTAGTTGCAGTGCCCGGGCTTCTCATTGCGGTGGCTTCTCTGGTTTCAGGGCGTGGGCTCTGGGGCACATGGGCTTCAGTAGTTGCAGCACATGGGCTCTTGAGCTCAGGCTCAGTAGTGGTGGTGGACCGGCTTAGCTGCCCTGTAGCTTGTGGGATCTTCCCAGACTAGGGATTGAACCTGTGTCTCCCACATTGGCAGGTGGATTGCTTACAGATGGATACACCCGGGAAGCCCTGTTTTGTTTTGTTTTTGTTTTTATTTCAGGTTTATTTATTTAAAAATTTTTTACTTTATATTGGGGTGTAGTTGATTAACAATGTTGTGTTGGTTTCAGGGGTAGCAAAATGATTCACGTATACATGTACATGTATCTATTCTTTTTCAAATTCTTTTCCCACTTAGGTGATAACAGAGTATTGAGCAGAATTCCCTGTGCTATAAAGTAGGTCGGTGTTAGTTATCCATTTTAAATATAGTAATGTGTATATGTCATTCCTGGGGCTTCCCAGGTGGTCCTAGTGGTAAAGAATCCACCTGTCAATGCAGGAAACGTAACAGACCTGGGTTTGATCCCTGGGTTGGTAAGATCCCCTGGAGGAGAACATGGCAACCCACTCCAGTATTCTTGCTTGGAGAAACCCTTGGACAGAGGATCCTGGTGGGCTGTGATCCATGGGGTCACAAAGAGTGGGACATAACTGAAGCAACTTACCATGCATGTGCACATATCATTATCAAACTCCCAAAAGAACCTAGCTTTAAATGATCACTGAACAGCCCAGGAAAATCTGTTCTCTGGCTATTGTTCCCAGTTCTGTGGTATCGTGGGCATCATAAGACTTTTTGTGCCTTAGCACCATGCTTTAATGACCCACATTCTTTCCAAACTCACAACTAATTCAGCTTTCCTAGAAGTATTGGCTTTTTGAATTTAAAGCCTGAAGCAGTTCATGAACCTCAGAATGCATCAGAATCAACCAGAATCACCTAGAGAACTTCTTTCAAAATGCAGATTCCTGGTGCCAACTGCAGGGATTCTGATTCACTAGGTCCAGGGTACAGCCTAAGAAGGTACATTTTCTAACACACAGCTCAGATAAATTCTAATACTAGCCTGACCACGCTGTGAGAAACACGGCCTCAAAAGCTAATATAATTTAGCAAGTAATACAATAATTTCCGTAGCAATGATCACTCAATCATTTGGAGGCCATAATTCATCTGAAAATTGAATAGAAGTTATGAAACCCACTTCCTCATAAGATGCACATTCACAATGAATTCTGCCTACCATTTCAGGGGGTGGGGTGCAGTTGGGGGCCTTCCCTCCCAGGTGGCACTAGAGGTAAAGAACCCTCATAAGAGAAGCAGATCTTCCCTGGGTTGGGAAGATCCCCTGGAGGAGGGCATGGCAGCCCACTCCAGTATTCTTGCCTGGAGAATCCAATGGACAGAGGAGGCTGGCAGGCTATAGTCCATAGGGTCACAAAGAGTCAGACAGGACTGAAGTGATTTAGCAGGCACACACATGAGGTTGGGGGCCACCTGCATTCTTAAAATGCTGTTCCATAGTTTCCAATATCATCTGAGAACTTTTACTCCCCTGGTCAAACGTCTTCATGGCTCCTTTCTTACTTCACTTTCAAGTCCAGACTCCCCATAGCCTTGCCCCGGGCTGATTTCTCAATGGTGTTTCCTTGTGTCTCCTACCATGAATCCAGCCCTCTGTGAGGAAGAACTCCAGACAGAACAGCGCTGGGGAGGGAGTAGACGCGGCTGGAAGTCCCCACGACATTAATCCTCACAGTTGAGTGCACCGGAATCCCCTGGAGGGCTGTCAAAACAGATGCTGGACTCACCCCCCATGTGTCTGAAGCAGCAGTCCAGGTGCCCGGATGCTGCCAGCTCCCAGACCCCACTTTGAGAACTGCTGACCTAGGAGAAGGTAGATAAACATTTCTAAAGGGAAGAATCAGCACAGGAAGGGAGGAAAGATGAGGTTAGAGATGGTGGGGTTGTGGAGCCTGGAGAGCCTCCCTAAATTAATTCAGCAGGACCAGGGGGAAGGAAATCTCTCCTATGACTCCTGTGGTTGAGTCTATAATGGGAGGAACATTCAGAAGGCTTGAACCAGCCCTGACTACCAGCTTCCTTTCGGATTAGAAAATTCCTCCTCCCCTCCCTTCTGCTGATCTAAATTGTCTGGATTCTTTAAGGCACAGCTCCAAATTCTACTTCCCCATGAAGCCTTCTTTCATCCTTGCAGCCTGAAAGCAGATTGTCACTGCTCTTGACCTTCACGGCCAGGTCCTTTTATCAGGCCACCCACTGGGGGCTTGCTCTGCTCATTGGTCCAAGTTGCAGGCTCTTGGGGTTGCATTTGGTTTTTCTTCCTTCTTCTTTCTTAAAAAGATTTATTTATATTTATTTGGCTGCATCACATCTTAGTTGTGGCAAGTGCGATCTTCACTGTGGCACACAGACTCTCTGGTTGTGGCCTCCAGGCTTCAGTAGTTACAGCTCAAGGGCTTAGTTACTCCTTGGCATGCGGGATCTTAGCTCCTCGACCCTGGATGGAACCCAGGTCCCCTGCCTTGCAAGGCAGATTCATAATCACTGGACCACCAGGGAATTCCCTGGCTTTTCTTCCTTCCACTGTCATTTCTCAGGGTTCCTTCTCTTTGGGAGGCTTCACAATGTACAGTGATTACCAATGTTGGCTACACCTTAGAATCACCAGGGACAACTTTTAAAAAGTAACAATGCCACTGAACTATTTGAGGGCGAAATCTCAGCCCTCACCCATTGCCCCTCTCACAAGAACAGAGCAAAGGTGGCAAAAATTCTAAGTGTTGTGGCTCAGACGGTAAAGAATCTGCCTGCAATGCGGGTGACCCAGATTCGATCCCTCGGTTGGGAAGATCCCCTGGAGAAGGAAATGGCAATCCACTCCAGTATTTTGCCTAGAAAATTCCATGGACAGAGAGAGGAGCCTGGAGGGCCATGGTTCATGGGGTCGCTATAGTCCATGGGGTCACAAGGAGTAGGATACAACTGAGTGACTACACTTGCACTTTTCTCATAGGTCATGTGGGTGCTCAGGTTCTCTACTTGTGTGTATGTGAAACGTTTTCTCGGTGAAAACATATGTATCAATGCCAGGTCCTAGTCCCTCCTGTCCGCCCCCCTCCCCCCCCAGTGACTCATGAAAATAAAAAAGTCTGCAGCCATGTCTGAGGTCCTTAGAGTCCCTTGTACACTCTGGCTTTCTGCCTTCAAATGACTTCTTTTTACCCTTCTCTAAGCCTCTCCTAAACTGAGGTGGTTCTTGCAAATGAATGCATCTTAGAATCACATGGAAAACTTGCAAAAAACACTATTACCTGGATCTTTTTTGAGACAGTTGTATTGACTTGGTCTGGGCAGTGGCCTGGGAATGGGCCAGACCTTTTCAAGGTGATCCACTGTGCAGCTAAGGACTTCCCTGGTGGTCGTGGTTAAGAATCCATCTGCCAAGGCAGGGGGACATGGGGTCCATTCCTGGTCCTAGAAGATCGTACATGCCATTGAGCAACTAAGCCTGTGCGCTGCAACTACTACACCCCCCGAGCCTAGAGCCTGTGCTCTACAACAAGAGAAGCCATCTGCAATGAGAAATGCACCCACCACAGCAAAGAGTAGCCCCTGGTTACCGCAACTGGAGAAAGCCCCTGAGTAGCAACGAAGACCCAGCACAGCCAAACAAATGCACAAATAAATAACTAAATACATAACTAATGCTCAGCTAGGACTGAGATCCACTCTCCTAGATTGGGAGACCCATTCACACATGTCTATTTGGGGGACCCTTAATATGAAGTCTTGGGATTCTTGGGTGGTCTTTAGGTGATCTGTGAACTTGTAGAAATTATGTGGAAAATGTTCTGTGTTTGTACATCTGTGTATTTTCCTACAACAAGGATTCAAGGCTTTTAGCAGACTCTAAAGGGGTTTATGATTCAAAATAGTTGAAGAAACATTCATATGGATGTGCAGAAATAAGCACATGTATGCTCTGTTGCTAGAAGCATAAACTGGTGCAGTGTTTTTTGAGGACAATTTGGCAGTAGCTATCAGCACGCAAAATGCACATCCCTTTCAACCCAGCAGTTCATTTCTAGGAATCTAGGAGCACACAAAGAAAAATGTACAAGGATGTTCTTGAAGCATTGTTTATAATAAAGGCTCATCAGATACAATCTAACTCTAGCAGTGGATGGTGAATAAATAAATTTGTATCTCATCTATTCAACAGAATACTAGCTGTAGATATAATGAATATGGTAGATTTGTAGGCGATGAGTGGAAGGATTTCCAAGATGTTTTATTATTCAAGTGCACATGTGTGTGCTAAGTCACTTCAGTCGTGTCTGACTCTTTTCAACCCCATGGACTGTAGCCCACCAGACTCCTCTGCCCATGGGATTCTCCAGGCAAGAATACTGGAGTGGGTTGCCATGCCCTCCTCCAGATCCCATGGGGATCTTCCTGACCCAGGAATCAAACCCTTGTCTCTTAGGTCTCCAACACTGGCAGGCTGGTCCTTACCACTGCCACCACCACTTTAATGTAAAGTACGAGTTCATTTTTGGCTTCCTCGGTGGCTCGGTGGTAAAGAATATGCCTGCAATGCAGGAGACACAGAAGACGCGGGTTTGATCCCTGAGTTGGGAAGATCTCCTGGTGGAAGGCATGGCTACCCACTCCAGTATTCTTGTCTGGAGATTCCCATGGGCAGAGGAGCCTGGTGGGCTATAGTCCATGGGGTCACAAAGAGTCGGACACAACTGAAGCGACTGAGCATGCGTGCACGTGAGTTCAGTTGTTGAAAAAACTGAACCAAAATGATATATGCACATTTTGTGAATGTACCTAACAAGCCTAAAACCACACACAAAGAAGACCTTCTTACCAACCCCACTTTCCATTCTAGATACTTCAATGACACTGCTTGGCACACCCCAGACCTTTCTAGAGGATGCTGCCTTGCTCGCAGCCGCTGCTGAAGGGACCAATTTGTCAAGCCAAGTAGTCATTCTATCACATGACCAACACCTTAATAGATTGGATCAAGGATAGATCCTTACACAACCAACCCCAAAGCTACCTAGAAGCCTGTATCAAAATTCCTGAACCAAACAATGTCTCTCTCTAGGAATTACGATGAAAGTAAGTCAGCCAATAGGGAGAAGACAGGCCATCGAGGCAGCCTGGTCCTGCTCCTGGAGTGAGCGTCTGCTGAAAGCCCTGGGTCTGCTCTGTGTCTGGACTCCAGAGAAATGACTCTACTGGAATCCTGTCCTTGGGTTTCTGCGAGGTTTCATTTCCGTTACAATCCCACTGCCTCCGTACAGCTAATCACCCCAACTTAATTTCTCTTGCTTACAACCAAGAGCTTATTTACACATTCACCCTCTGCTCAGTCTGGCTCCGGAACCTCAGACTCAAGGCAAGTCACCACAGTTCATCCTGTACCCAAGACTGCAATCTGGACTGCATCCCTTCCTCCTGCTTCCTTCTTGCTCTTTCTCACCCTCCACTTCCACCAAACCATCAAGACCTGCCAATTCTAAGTCACCGTTTGCTTTAAATCCATCTTCATCCAAGTGTGGGTTAATTGTGTTTCCCTCTGTATCAGCCAGTTCTGGTTGCTGTAAAAAAATACCACAGACCGGGTGTGGATTAGACAGAGATGCAGTCCCTCACAGTCCTGGAAGCTGGAAGTCTTAAGATCAAGGTGCCATCAGGGCTGGTTTCTGGTGAGACCTCTCCTCCTGGCTTGAAGATGGCCACCTTCTCCCTGCGTCCTCACCTGCCTGCATTTCTCTGTGTGTGTGTATAGACAGAGGTGGAGGTGGAGATCTCTGATATCTCCTAATAGGGACATCAGTCCCATTGGGTTAGGGCCCCCCACCTTATTGACCTCATTCAACTTAATTACCTCCTTACGGTCCCTATTTCCAAATACAGCCACACTGGGAGTTAGGACTTCAGCATATGGATTTGGGGGCACAAACTCAGTCCATAACACCTTCCAAACCTGCTCTTCCTCCTACCTCCTGTCTCTGCGGGGCACCCAAGCTAGGAACCTGGCATACATCATCTGTTCCCCCCCGCGTTCACGTCAGGTCTATCTCATTCGGCTCGTGCTCTGCAGTTCCAATGCCATCACCCTAATCCAGGCATCCTCCGCTGTTCTGTGATTCAGGGCACAGAGAAGAAGCCAAGACTGAGGCTGTACCAAGGACGGAGGAGGGGGCAGCCTCCGCCTAAGTCCAGGCTGGGATTAGCGTCTTGTCCTTAGATGTCCACGGGACGCCTTTATAGCCTTTAGCTTGGCCCATCTGTGTAAGCTTTTTCTTCCTTGAAAACCAACAAATGTGAGCCACCCACCACTTTCCAACACCCACCGCACCCTCCACCTGTTGTTGTTGCTGAATCACCAAATCGTGACTGACTCTTTGCGACCTCACGGACCGTAGCCTGCTAGGTTCCTCTGTTCATGAGATTTCCCAGGCAAGAATAACTGGAGTGGGTTGCCATTTCCTCCTCCAGGGGCTCTTCCTGACCCAGAGATCCAACCTGAGTGTCCTGCATTGCAGGTGGATTCTTTACTACTGAGCTACCTGGGAATCCATCTCCATATTTGACATGTTCCCACTTATCTGTACTTATCTGACCCAACTCATGTCTTAGAGACTTTCATGAAGCCATCTCTGATCTTTGTCCTATGCTAATACTTCCATATTATTTTATTATAATAATAATATCTCCACTTAGAAGCTCCAATGTGCCTGTCTGTGTGTGTATTTTTTAAGGGTCATACAATATACAATATTGATTCAAAACAAGCCCAAAGGCAATATCACAGAACATCAAAAGGAAAAAGAGATACTTGTAACTGTATCCTAGAATGATAGGATAATGAAAGTCAGGTCTGCTAAGAAGTCAGACCAACTTTTCTTGAAAGAGTAGCTATTTGGGGAGTAGATGAGAGGAAAGGAGGTGAAGAATTCATTAATATTCAAAGGTCTGATCCTTTGAAGATGAAGACTGCTAGGTGAGACTGTGAAGTATCGGATTACTTTGTAATTAGGTATCAGATTTGTTCCAGATCACCTCCATCTCTGGCAGACTCACTTTTTTCCTGCAAACAATTGAATTCTTTCATTCATAACCTTTCCCTTCATATGGATATGGTTGGTTGGTTCTAAGGGGACCCATCAAAGGGTTTGGAGATCATCCCTGAATCAACTTGCTTCTATGTATTATATGATGGAAATGAAATCTTTATCCTCCATTTTGTTTTTAAAACAGGAGGAAGCAATTCCCTCTTTGAATATGGAGCAAGACTTCTCAGGATATACTCAGGACCTTAGATCCCTGAGAAATACAGAAAGCCCCACAAGAATGTGTAAGGTACATTAAAGTTTGTCATTTCCATCTGCAAGAAATAAATGTACACTTCTTCTGTTGACTTTCATTTTGTGGGCATTGGTTTGATTCTTCTGAGTCCCAGCTTACTTTTTTGAATAAATTAGACTATCTTTAATTTGCTGCTTGATGCTTCTGTGGGGGTGAGCATGCTTTGTTTTTCCAGAACTTCTTCCCTGTGGGATGTTAACTGTTAGTGCCAATTTTTTTCTTTTTTTTTCCAAAAGAAGTTGGAAGAGTCAGGTTTAGCACTGAGGATTAACTCAGCAGTGGTTGCTAAACTCTTTGAAATCATTAGATGAAAGACAGAATTAGATCTGCACTAAGTATACATGTCGTTGTTTTTGTTATTATTGTGGGAACTTGTCATTCAAAGATTATTTTATTATTGAATAATTTTCTCTCTGGATTTCTGACATCTTCAGTTCTATTTAGGAAAAATATGTTTCTTTCAGAAGTATTCTTAGCCTTTTGTACCCCAAATAGGTTTTTATCTTCGTAGAGTATGAATTCCATGGGATATAGTCTGTTTTCCTTCTGTATGCTTAACATAAAACCAAGCACACAGTAGGTGCACCTACGATCATGTGTTGAACTGAATTGAATCTAATGACTTGCTGTTTCGAAATGTCATCAAGCAGCTGTCATTAAATATTGTTTCCTCTTGCATTAAATCAACTCAGAATTTTGGCATTATACACCATTTTTCTTCCTGAAATTCCAATTTGCAAGCCTTCATAGTCTGTCCAAGGATTCCAGCGAGGTATCTGTGACCTGGGTAGGGAGGCAGGAAGCCAGATTCCACTGGGGCACCTGGGTCTGCCTGGGCAGCTGCCCTCTGTTTTCCCTGGCTTCACTTCCTACCCACCCCCAGGTTCACAGCTGCACCGCAGAGGCATCAGACCAGTTCCACCGAGCTCCTTCTGGCTGTCCTAAAACAAACCAACAAAAGCTTGCCACCCTAGGTTCACTGCCAGACTCGGAGTTGGTTAACAATTCACCGAGAAAGACAGCTCTGAAATTGCTCCTGCCTACAGAGGGTGAGAGTGGTATATATAGAGATTTCCAGCTTGACAAATCTGTTGGGGAGATCTGAATTTGCATTTGGGGGAGGGAGCTTGTTCGTGGAGTGACTGTAGGAACGTTGTGCTGGAGCAGCTTGTGTGCTGGCACTTGGGGGTTGGACTTGACTCTACAGGCTCTGTGGTTTGATCCCAAAGTCACAGCTCACACAACTGGCATTTCCCCTGGTGGCTTGGAGAATCTTAGACGATAATACTCAAGCTCTGTTTTGGAGGCAAGGTTGAAGGGGAGACGGGAGGGCTGTGATGAAGCTATGTTTTCCTTTCTGCCCAGGAATCTGTGCCCCTGTGTCCTCGGGCTAGTTAGGCACCATCTCTGAGGTTGATGCTACAAGTAGCCGCTTCCTGAGACAATACAAGGGAACATTTTCCCTGCAGCAGGAGACTCTCTGGAATCCAGGGTCGAAGGGAAATGACTCTGAAGGTCTCCTGCAAACCCTCTCCCAGTAGAGTTGAAATGCTCCTGAGGTTTCCCTTGACAGTAGTTGCCTAGTTGTCCACTATTTTTTTTTTTTAAAGATGCATCCAAACATCAGCTTCCCTGGCAGCTCAGTGGTAAAGAATCCACCTACCAATGCAGGAGATACAGGTTCGATCCCTGCTCTGGGAAGATCCCCTGGAGGAAGACATGGAAACCCACTCCAGGATTCTTGTCTGGGAAAGCCTATGGACAGAGGAACCTGGCAGGCTACAGTCCATGGGGTCGCAAAGAGTCTAAACTGTTGTTTAGACTGAGCGACTAAACAACAACATCTAAACATCAGTGTCTCTAGAGTTGGAGGGTTTCTGCTAATCTTTATGTAAGGATAAGAAATGTTCAGGCATTTCTCATTGTTTCAAGAAATGTGTTACTAATTCTAAAATGTTGAAATTGGAAAATTATTTACATACAAATTATATAACTACCACCCTGGAGTCTATTTGCAATTCCAACGTGCTTTCTTGAGAGTAAGGGGGTAGAGGAGTTGTCATAACTCCAAAGAAAGACTCATCTCAGGGGTAATGAGAGGGAACTGCTGTTGTTAGAGACACAGATCTAGTACTTCTTTTAAAATACCCACCATATTGGGCAACATAGGGGAAGGGATTAAGAGGTACAAACCTCCAGTTATAAAATAAATGTCACGGGGATGTAATTGTATAGTGTAAGGAATACATGGTCAATAATGTTGTCATGACTTTGTATGGTGACAGATGGTAACTCGACTTCTCATGGTGATCATTTTGTATGAAATGAAAATACCAAATCACTATGTTGTACACCTGAAACAAATATACTATTGTCTGTCAACTGTAATTTTTTTAAATCCATAGCAAATTAGAATTGAATACACACTGAAGATGATGATTTTTTAAGTAAAGAAATAGATGTCTTTGTGTGTGTGTGTGTGTGGTGTGACCCCATGAGAAGAAAACCATCAGTGAAATGATATATTTTCAGAAAAATAGTTTATGAAATTAGTATCAAGATAACCAAGGCCTTACTTTCTTAAACATCTGTAAGACTTTAAATTAGGACATTTTAGATTGTTTTCTTCTCTGGCCACTTGGAAATTCATTCCCTATCAATTTCCTTTCTACTTAATAATGCATGATTAACAGATTCCATAAGGTGATGTTAAATGAAACCCCCAAAACAGCAAAAGTAATATAAGTGGAATTATCAAGGGGGAAAGAGTGGAGAAGTTAACAATATAAATGGACTAGCTCATGCAATTTTAAATATTCTTTTTCTTCAATGTAAAAAAGAAAAAAAAGAGGTAGGTAGGGTGTAAAGGCAGTTCATTTGTATGATTGCCTCTAAAACCATAACACCATAGTATAATATGAGTAAAAAATAAGGTAATTAACAGGATTCATTGAGAGCTTAACCAAGGTCAATGCTGGGCTTGCTCCGTGTTAATTTGTAACTAATTTGCTGCTACTGATAGACTTTTGAGACTTAGCTCAATAGAATGGAAGCTGAACCCTGAAAGCCCAGCAGATATCCCTAGTATCTTCTTGTGCTTTGTTGGTACTGTTGAAAAATCAGAAGTTGCATTCAAAATGTTTCTTCTTTGTGACAATAAGCAGTGTTATTTTTCTTTTCTTCTTTTTTTCTTTTTGACATAAAAATTTGCTTTGGGTTGAGGGGAAGGGAGACATATTACTATTTAACATTTTAAAAAGTCAATTAGCCTGTTCATGGATCCTACCTCCAGTGCATAAACAGCGTTTTATTATTCGGACCCGACGGAGCAGGTACCTTTAATAATGTGTAATTGACCTTAGTCTGATGCGTTAGTGTCTACAAAGCACTTTCATATGTTTTATCTCATCTCAACTTCACAACAAAGCATGAAGGAGTGCTATTGTTATTCCCCACTTGATACAGAAGAAAACGGAGGCAGAGAGCATTTAAACAGTTTGCACCCAATTATTTAGCCCACGTATTAAGATGCAGTAACCCCAATACTTGAACCCCAAATCGTGAATTCCTTCACTACTACAGATGCCACCTAAAAAATTACAGTATTGCGGGGGTTCTGAGAAATAAGCTTAGTGCTTGGAACAGAGCTCCACTCAGTAACTGATAAAACCCACTCAAGATTTCTCCCTTCCTGACAATTCACAGCTCAAATGTCAGGGAAAAGAAACACTTCCTACCCCTCTCGCCTTTCTCCCGCCCCCGACAACACTCTTCTCTTCCATTCAGGCTGTCAGATTCCTCTTGCAAAGCATTTGGGACTCCAGTCGGGGAGGAGAGGGCACTTTGCCTTGATTCTCATGGTAATGACAACTAAACTCTTAACATTCATTGTTGAGGGGGAAGTCGGCACACAGATTATTCACAAGGAACAGAAAATTCCCGACTCACC
The DNA here is from genome assembly GCF_019320065.1 of Cervus canadensis. Lineage (NCBI taxonomy): Eukaryota > Metazoa > Chordata > Mammalia > Artiodactyla > Cervidae > Cervus > Cervus canadensis. The sequence continues at coordinate 45,180,996 of NC_057408.1, read as the reverse complement.
TCTGGTTATGAAATAATTCCTCTAACTTGATCTTAACCCTCTCCTGACTCAGATCCAATATCACAGATGGAAACTTAGTTTGGAATTTAGATCGGAACTTAGGAACTTAGATGGGAACTTAGTTTGGAACTTAGAAAGACACATTGCTTATAAAGTTATTCACTCACAGATAATTGGGTAATATACTGAGAAACTAAATTAATTAGACATTGGCAGTCAATTAACGAAAAGATCACAGGGATCTGGCACCGAGGCCAGCCAAAGTCATGTGCAAGTTAAAATTCTGGGAGAAGCCAAGAGCCCATGAGTAAGAACAGATGATCTGTGTGCAGTAAGAATTTAACTTCTCTGAAACCAAAGCTCCTTGACAACAATATCGAGGAAAGACGTATTAGTAAAATCATTGGTCCACAATACCTATCAGGCACTATTCATGTGCTAAGGAGTAGAGCAACTAAGTTCCAAATAGAGTGAGCTAAATACACTTTGGAACAACCCAGGAGGGCTTCCGGGAGGTGGTGGAGGGAGCTTTGTATACCCATTGGGAAGTGTTTGTTAAGGCCTTTGTAGATTTCACTGTTGTCGTTTAGTCACTCAGTTGTGTCCAACACTCTTTGTGACCCCAGGAACTGCAGCCCGCCAGGCTCCTCTGACCATGGAATTTCCCAGACAAGAATACTGGAGTGAGTTGTCATTTCCTACCCCCCGGAGGGATCTTCCCAAGTCAGGGACTGAACCTGCGTTTCGTCCATTGGCAGGTGGATTCTTTACCACTTAGCCACCAGGGACGGGGAGGGTGGGGCAAATTGAGAGCTGTAGCATTGACACACACATACATATATACTACAATGTATAAAACAGCTAGGGGGAAGCTGTTGTATAGCACAGGAAACTCAGCCTGGTGCCCTGATGACCTAGAGGGGTGGGGGGTGGAGGGGTGGTGGGAGAAGGCTCAAGAGGGAGGGGATATATGTATACATATAACTGATTCATGTCATTGTATAGCAGAAACACAACATTGTAATTATACTCCAATTAAAAAGTAAATAAATCATAAAAATACCCATATCTGAATGAAAAAGTTAGTGTTGTATTTATTGGTATTCTGGAATCATTTATGGTGATTTTGCATATTAACTGGCAGTCATAATATAACCCATTTTAAACAGACATTTCTTAGGAAAAAAAACACAGAGTAACAAATGTAAGCTTTGCTGAAACATCCCTACATACATAATGTTCCATATTGTCTTTTAAGGGCTTCTCTGGGGGCTCAGTCGTAAAGAATCCGCCTGCAATGCATGAGACTCAGGTTCAGTCCCTGGGTTGAGACGATCTCTTCGAGAAGGAAATGGCAACCCACTCCAGTATTCTTGCCTGGAGAATTCCATGGACAGAGGAACCTGGCAGGCTATAGTCCATGGGGTCACAAAGGAATCAGACACAAATCAGACACAACTTAGTGACTAAACAACAACAAATCTTTTTTTTTTTTAATGGGCAGGAAGTGTTTGGTGCAGTCGCCAAGAACAAATTAACTCACTCAGTGAGTTTACACCAAGTGCAAAATAGTAGATGGTACTTAATTCTGCAACCATTTAAAGAAATCAAACCTCATGCTAGTGGTAAGTTTTTTTTAATTCTTAGCTGGCACTATTAAAGAATGACAAATGCGATTTCTCTCCACGTGAGAAAATGACCGCAGGTAATTCAAAGAGAGTGAAGTCACAGGCATGCTACAAACCAGTGCATGAGTCAGATTACAACAAGTTCTTTTTATTGGTTCTCATGCTCAGTCGCTTCGTTTCGTCCAACTCTTTGAGACCCTATGGACTCTAGCCCGCCAGAATCCTCTGTCCGTGGGATTTCCCAGGCAAGAATACTGGAGTGGGTTGCCATTTCCATCTCCAGAGGATCTTCCCGGCCCTGGGATCAAACCCGTGTCTCCTGTGTGCCTCCTGCGTTGCAGGCAGATTCTTTAGCACTGAGTCACCAGGTTCTGGGTGGTAATTTATTAGAGCCAGAGTTATCAGAGGGGTTAGTGGATTACTTTGCCAACAAAGGTCCGTCTAGTCAAGGCTGTGGTTTTTCCAGTAGTCGTGTATGGATGTGAGAGTTGGACTATAAAGAAAGCCGAGCGCTGAAGAATTGATGCTTTTGAACTGTGGTATTGGAGAAGACTCTTGAGAGTCCCTTGGACTGCAAGGAGATCCAACCAGTCCATCTTAAAGGAAATCAGTCCTGAACGTTCAATGGAAGGATTGATATTGAAGCTGGAACTCCAACACTTTGGCCATCTGATGTGAAGAGCTGACTCATTTGAAAAGACCCTTATGCTGGGAAAGATTGAAGGTGGGAGGAGAAGGGGATGACAGAGGATGAGATGGTTGGATGTCATCACTGACTCAACGAATATGAGTTTGAGTCAACTCTGGGAGTTGGTGATGGACAGGGAGGCCTGGCATGCTGCGGTTCATGGGGTCGTAAAGAGTCAGACACGATTGAGTGACTGAACTGAACTGAGTGGATGTCACATCAGGATGAATGACAGTACAGTGCTCCTATTAAAATTGATCAGTGTGTGGGTGTCCCGAGACAGATGAGGAAGGTGGGACTTGTGAAGTGGGATATGGAAGGATGTCAATGAGCCTTTTGGGTTAGAGCTGCCAAATACTCCAGTTTGGGCTTCCCAAGTGGTGCTAGTGGTAAAGAACCTGCCTGCCAATGCAGGAGACAAGACATGCAGGGTCCATCCCTGGGTTGGGAAGATCCCCTGGAGGAGGGCATGGTAATCTACTCCAGTATTCTTGCCTGGAGAATCCCATGGACAGAGGGAGTCTGGTGGGCTACAGTCCAAAGGGTCAAAAAGAGTCATACATGACCAAAGTGACTTAGTATGCACGTATACTTCCCTTTAAAATGTCTTTCAATCAAACACACTGCAACTGTTTATTTAGGAATGGCCAGGCATGCTGGGGAACCCAGAGATACTAAGTAAAGTAGACTACGGTCTATACAAGGAGCTCCTATTTTTGTGGATTAAATTCAATTCCAAGATGGCTGTCAGATCAGATCAAGCTAGTGTGGAAATTTAAACAATGCTGGAAAAGCTCAAGGAAACAAAGGCCCTCCTTTAAATAGCTTAGGTTCGCAGTAAAGGTTAAACACGTTAAGTTAAAGGTTGATTTTCTAAGATACAGCCCATGCAAATGTACTGTTAGCTGATTCATAGATACTGGTAGTTCTAACCCTATTAGTCTCAAGGCCTCCTTTTCATAACAAATATCTTATAACTCTCCCTTACTGTCCTGCAACACAAGTCATAGATACTGTAACTTATCTACACACAGACTCTCAAAAATCATTATATTGTTAGTAGAAGTAGTCAAATTTACAAAGGTAGAAAGTAGCATGGTAGTGGCCAGTGGGTGGAGGAAGGAGGGAGAGTTATTTAATGGGTCAGTTTTGCAAATGAAAGGAGTTATATGGATGGATGGTGGTGATGGTTGCACAAAAATGTGAGTGTATTTGATATCATTGAACTGTTTACTTCCCCTGGTGGCTCAGACAGTAAAGAATCTGCCTGCAATGCAGGAGATCCAGGTTACACATCCCTAAATGTTAAGTGTATTTACCGCAATTAAAAAAAAAATCATTATAGTGACCTACATGTAATGTAAAAGAGAAAGCAATTTATTTTGAAATAATACAATTAACAAAATGTTAATGCCTGGCCACAACTATGAAAACATAAGGAGTTGATTAGAAGCTGATTATCGGAATTGCCTGATGGTCCAGTAGTTAGGACTCTGAACTGCGGCAGGCCCGGGTTCAATCCTTGGTGGGGGACCTAAGATCCCATAAGCCATGCAGTACAGCCAAAACAACAACAACAAAACCAAACAAAACAGAGCAAAAAGAAACTGGCTCTCCATGGAATCACCATGATGTGAGTGGTACAGACTAGGTCTAATATGTATGTGTCTAGAGCAGCGATGCTGAAGACGGCATTTACCAAGTGGTGAAGGACTCTTGGGAAGTTCACAAAACAAAGTACAATTTTCTTTCTATGTACACGGTATTGCATTTGGGGTAAATTCAACATATTTCGAATCATGCAAAGATACACTATGCTTCTATGTAAAATAAGTTGGATCCTTAGGCAATTATGAGCAGATTTTTCACTTACATGCTAGGTTGTGAAGGACATAAGAAAAGTCTTTGTGGTTTGAGACTGTTCCTAGCACTGCAGGGCATCTCCCATCCCTGGCTCTTGCCCACCAAATACCTGTAGTATCCCACAGTCATTGTGACAACCAGAAGTCCCCCCCAACAATTTCATCACGCCCTTTCTTGACAGCCATTGACAAATGCTGACCCTACTTAGTGCCCCAGATCCAGTCACTCTCTCACTGATGCTACATCAAGATTTCTCATTCCACCATGATTTCCTCCCTCTTGGAACTCATAGTTAGCTTATCTTTTATTGATCATACATAGTACAATGGCTTTTAACAGTGTTGCCCACTTAGCTGAAAACCAGATAACAAAGGATCTTAAATCAACATGCTCTCCTTTCTACTTTTATAAAATCTGACAAACAAGCTGATGTCAGATACTGGTTCTAAAAATTAATTCTTTGTGCATGCTGCCGAGGGACCCCTCACCACTGGCCTTCGAGCAAGTGCAGTGACCTGAAATACTTCCAGTCATTTAAAGAAGACTAACTGAAATTCAAAATGGATCCAAGTTAACACATACTTTTACTGTAGTCTCTTGACTCAAACAAAAAAAAATCACAGACTTAGAGAAAAAACTTATGGTTGCCAGGGGGGCAGGATAGGGAAAGGGATAGTTAGGGAGTTTGGGATGCACATGTGCACACTTCTATATTTAAAATGGATAACCAATAAGGACCTATTGTGTAGCACATGGAACTCTGTCCAATGTCATGTCCAAAGCCTGGACAGGAGAAGAGTTTGGGGGAGAATGAATGCATGTATATGTATGGCTAAGTCACTTCACTGTTCACCTGAAACCATGACAACATTGTTAATTGGCTATACCCCAAGACAAAATAAAAAATTTAAAAAGAAAAAAAATCTTTATTTTCAAGAACACAAATACCCTGAGAGCAGACCTTCTCCATTTTCTTGTTTCTCACAGTGTCTCCCCTGTGGCCTTGAACCTAGAAAGCACTCAATAAATATTCATGAAAAATGATTCAGATTTGCGCATGTAAGATATTTATGGCTTCCCTGGTGGCTCAGCAGTAAAGAATCTGCCTGTAGTGCAGAAGATGCAGGTTCAATCCCTGGGTTGGGAAGATCCCCTGGAGGAGGAAATGGCAACCCACTCCAGTATTCTTGCTTGGAGAATTCCATGGACAGAGGAGCCTGGTGGGCTACAGTTCATGGGGTCTCAAGGAGTTGGACATGGCTGAGCAACTGAACAACAAGACATTTATAGTCATTATCAATATTAAATTAATCAAAACACCCTAGCTTCAATCCCTCTTGACAGATGAAACTTTAATGTACGATTCACTTTCAAGTATGTCATCATCTCACGATCAGTGAAAACAAACATGAGTCAGTCGTGATGGAGATCAAAACTCTTCACGAAGGTATTCTTCCAGTGATTTCATTGCAGATAAAATGAACTAACGTGAAATCTGCAGAGCAATTATGTCAGATAGCCTCACATCATCACTTTTTCATTCCCAGGATAAAACTATTTCTCCTGGTCCCTACAAGAAATAAGTTTGGCTAAGGCAAGCAACTCCCAATTATAGTGATATCTTCACTGTGGAAAAAAAAATAAACGTGTAATTAAATTTTGCAGGTGCAACAATCCTGCTACCACGAACCATAGAGGAAACCTGTGAAATTATCCTGAGCAATTTTCTCTAGTGTAATTTGGAAATTAGCCCACCTGGAGACATAAACCCACAATTTCCTCTGCCATTGTCTTATCACGTTTATCTGGTCTTAAATGCTGAAACTCCTATTGCAAAAAGAAACAGGTTTGAACACTGAAGTCTCAGCAACAGAGTCAAAGATTCCAGAAGTTTGAGTTCCAGGCCCACTGACTTTCTTGGTGGCTTTAAAGACCATAAAAACGAACCAAAAATACTGCAGGGCATAACTAACCTGCCAGAAAACCCTTGCCGAGCGTGGCAACCTGGATATGCGTGCAGACTTGAAATGCTGAGTGTTTTGCCAAGGCCTGCCTTCCTCAGAAACCACACGCAGCGTTTCCTGAAGAACTAGGTGTGCCTGCGAACCGGGCTTAGGCAACAGTGCCAGTTAACTCCAAATTCGGCAACCCCCCTGAGCAGAACCACTTCTAACTTTTTGTGTCTTCATTGGTGGGAAGAGAGGCCTGATCTCAACAGCAGAACCAAGAGGGAAGCCAGAAATGGTGTGGTCTGTTTCTCCAAATGCCTGTCTGTGTGACTTGGGGAAATGACTTTCTTAGCCTCAGGCTCACCAGATGGCGAGGAGAGTCTTTATTTGCAAAAGTGCTTCAGGAGCTTCAAAGGGAAGATTAACCATTAGGCAAATATTTGTTGGTTTTTTAGGTTATGCTGGTCATACCTCACTGTACCCCCTGATTTCTCGGGGAGTTTGGATTACTTGGAAACTTGAGAATTTATCTTCTCTCCTTTCGACTCTCCCCCAAGCCTCACGTAACACAATATTTGGGGCGGGGGACACTGGAGCTCCTGAAACAGAGCAAGGGTGGAGGCTGTAATGTCAGTCACGGCGAGGTATGATATGGCTCTGTTGGCATGGCTTGCTCGCTTTCACTTCATACAAACACTGATGCATAAAATACATACAGAAGTGCAACCACCAGGTGTGCTTGACACTGACTCAGCTGTGTTCCCTTGGGACGTCACCATTTCAGGAAGCCTTACCAACACTACCCCCCTCCCCACCTACCATTCAGCTCAGTTCAGTTCAGTCGCTCAGTCGTGTCTGGCTCTTTGTGACCCCATGGACTGTAGCACGCCAGGCTTTCCTGTCCATAACCAGTTCCTGGAGCTTGCTCAAACTCATGTCCATCGAGTTGGTGATGCCATCCAACAATCTCATCCTCTGTCATCCCCTTTTCCTCCTGTCTTCAACCTTTTCCAGCACCAGGGTCTTTTCCAATGAGTCAGTTCTCCACATCAGGTGGCCAAACTACTGAAGTCTCAGCTTCAGCATCAGTACTTCCAATGAACATTCTGGACTGATTTCCTTGAGGATTGACTGGTTGGATCTCCTTGCAGACCAAAGGACTCTCAAGAGTCTTCTCTAACACCACAGTTCAAAAGCATCAATTCTTTGGTGCTCAGCTTTCTTTATAGTCCAACACTCACATCCATACATGACTACTGGAAAAACCATAGCTTTAACTAAAGGGACCTTTGTTGGCAAAGTAATGCCTCTGCTTTTTAATATGATGTCAAGGTTGGTCATAACTTTCCTTCCAAGGAGTAAGCCTGTTTTAATTTCATGGCTGCAGTCACCATCTGCAGTGATTTTGGAGCCCAAGAAAATAAAGTCTCTCACTGTTTCTATTGTTTCCCCATCTATTTGCCATGAAGTGATAGGAGCAGATGCCATGATCTTAGTTTTCTGAATATTGTTTTAAGCCAGCTTTTTCACTTTCTTTCACTTTCATCAAAAGGCTCTTTAGTGCTGTTTCACTTTGTGCCATAAGGGTGGTATCATCTGGGTATCTAAGGTTATTGATATTTCTCCCAGCAATCTTGATTCCAATTTGTGCTTCATCCAGCCGGCATTTCACATGATATATTCTGCATATGGGCTTCCCAGGTGGCTCAGATGGTAAAGTATCTGGCTGCAATGCAGGAGACCTGGGTTCGATCTCTGGTTCAGGAAGATTCCCTGGAGAAGGAAATGGCAACCCACTCCAGTACTCTTGCCTGGAAAATTCCATGGATGGAAGAGCCTGATAGGCTCAGTCCATGGAGTTGCAAAGAGTTGGACATGACTGAGAGACTTTACTTTCACTCTGAATATAAGTTAAAAAGCAAGGTGACAATATACAGCCTTGACGTACTCCTTTCCTAATTTGGAACCAGTCTGTTGTTCCAATGTCTGGTTCTAACTGTTGCTTCTTGACCTGCATACAGATTTCTCAGGATGCAGGTAAGGTGGTCTGGAATTCCCATCTCTTGAAAAATTTTCCACAGTTTGTTGTGATCCACGCAGTCAAAGGCTTTGGCGTAATCAACAAATTAGGGTAGATAAACTTTTCTTAAGCATTCTGCCTATATAAATCAAAGCACTTATCGCCATGTATTGTAATTGTGTATTTGTTGTCCTTTGAGCTATGACCAGTGCGTTCTCCTGACAGAACTCTATTAGCCTTTGCCCTGCTTCATTCTGTGCTCCAAGGCCAAATTTGCCTGTTACTCCAGGTGTTTCTTGACTTTCAACTTTTGCATTCCAGTCCCCTATAATGAAAAGGACATCTTTTGGAGGGTGTTAGTTCTAGAAGGTCTTGTAGGTCTTCACAGAACTGTTCAACCTCAGCTTCTTCAGTGTTACTGGCCGGGGCATAGACTTGGATTACTGTGATATTGAATGGTTTGCCTTGGACACGAACAGAGATCATTCTGTCATTTTTGAGATTGTATCCAAGTACTGCATTTCAAACTCTTCTGTTGACTATGATGGCTACTCCATTTCTTCTAAGAGATTCTTGCCCACAGTAGTAGATATAATCGTCATCTGAGTCAAATTCACCCATTCCAGTCCATCTTAGTTCGCTGATTCCTAGAATGTCGATGTTCACTCTTGTCATCTCCTGTTTGACCACTTCCAATTTGCCTTGATTCATGGACCTAATATTCCAGGTTCCTATGCAATATTGCTCTTTACAGCATCGAACCTTGCTTCTATCACCAGTCCCATCCACAACTGGGTATTGTTTTTGCTTTGGCTCCATCCCTTCATTCTTTCTGGAGTTATTTCTCCACCTATCTCCAGTAGCATAATGGGCACCTACCGACCTGGGGAGTTCGTCTTTCAGTGTCCTATCTTTTTGCCTTTTCATACTGTTCCTGGGGTTCTCAAGGCAAGAATACTGAAGTGGTTTGCCATTCCCTTCTCCAGTGGACCACATTCTGTCAGACTCTCCACCATGGCCCTATCCGTCTTGGGTGGCCCCACACGGCATGGCTTAGTTTCATTGAGTTAGACAAGGATGTGATCCATGTGGTCAGATTGGCTAGCTGTCTGTGATTGTGGTATCAGTCTGTCTGCCCTCTGATGTCCTCTCTCAGTGCCTACCATCGTACTTGGTTTTCTCTTACCTTGGATGTAGGGTATCTCTTCACGGCTGCTCCAGCAAAGCCTCTTCCAACAACACAAGAGAAGACTCTACACATGGACATCACCAGATGGTCGACACTGAAATCAGATTGATTATATTCTTTGCAGCCAAAGATGGAGAAGCTCTATACAGTCAGCAAAAACAAGACCGGGAGCTGACTGTGGCTCAGATCTTGAACTCCTTATTGCCAAATTCAGACTGAAATTGAAGAAAGTGGAGAAAACCACTAGACCACTCAGGTATGACCTAAATCAAATCCTTTATGACTATATAGTGGAAGTGAGAAATAGATTTAAGGGACTAGATCTGATAGACAGAGTGCCTGATGAACTATGGACAGAGGTTCGTGACATTGTACAGGAGTCAGGAATCAAGACCATCCCCAAGAAAAAGAAATGCAAAAAAGCAAAATGGCTGTCTGAGGAGGCCTTACAAATAGCTGTGAAAAGAAGGGAAGTGAAAAGCAAAGAGGAAAAGGAAAGATATACCCATTTGAATTGCTACCTTGGTCAGAGTTCCAAAGAATAGCAAGGAGAGAGAAAGCATTCCTCAGCGATCAATGCAAAGAAATAGAGGAAAACAATAGAATGGGAAATACTAGAGAACTCTTCAAGAAAATTAGAGATACCAAGGGAACATTTTATGCAAAGATGGGCTCAATAAAGGACAGAAATGGTAGAGACCTAACAGAAGCAAAAGATATTAAGAAGAGGTGGCAAGAATACACAGAAGAACTGTACAAAAAAGATATTCATGAACCAGATAATCACGATGGTGTGATCACTCACCTAGGGCCAGACATCTTGGAATGTGAAGTCAAGTGGGCTTTAGGAAGCATCACTACGAACTAAGTTATTACAGATGATGGAATTCCAGTTGAGCTATTTCAAATCCTGACAGATGATGCTGTGAAAGTGCTGCACTCAATATGCCAGCAAATTTGGAAAACTCAGCAGTGGCCACAGGACTGGTAGAGGTCAGTTTTCATTCCAATCGCAAAGAAAGGCAATGCCAAAGAATGCTCAAACTACTGCACAATTGCACTCATCTCACACGCTAGTAAAGTAATGCTCAAAATTCTCCAAGCCAGGCTTCACCAATACGTGAAGCGTGAACTTCCAGATGTTCAGGCTGGTTTTAGAAAAGGCAGAGGAACCAGAGACCAAATCGCCAACATCTGCTGGATCATCGATAAAGCAAGAGAGTTCCAGAACTCTATTTCTGCTTTATTGACTATGCCAAAGTCTTTGACTGTGTGGATCACAATAAACTGTGGAAAATTCTTAAAGAGATGGGAATACCAGACCACCTGACCTGCCTCTTGAGAAACTTATATGCAGGTCAGGAAGCAACAGTTAGAACTGGACATGGAACAGCAGATTGGTTCCAAATAGGAAAAGGAGTGCGTCAAAGCAGTATATTGTCACCCTGCTTATTTAACTTATATGCAGAGTACATCATGAGAAATGCTGGGCTGGAGGAAGCACAAGTGGAATCAAGATTGCCGGGAGAAATATCAATAACCTCAGACATGAAGATGACAGAAAGTGAAGAAGAACTAAAGAGCCTCTTGATGAAAGTGAAAGAGGAGAGTAAAAAGTTGGCTTAAAACTCAACATTCAGAAAACTAAGATCATGGCACCTGGTCCCATCACCTCATGGCAAATAGATGGGGAAACAGTGGAAACAGTGGCTGACTTTATTTTTCTGGGCTCCAAAATCACTGCAGATGGTGATTGCAGCCATGAAATTAAAAGATCCTTGGAAGGAAAGTTATGACCAACCTAGACAGCATATTAGAAAGCAGAGACATTACTTTGCCAACAAAGGTCTGTCTAGTCAAGGTTATGGTTTTTCCAGTAGTCATGTATGGATGTGAGAGTTGGACTATAAAGAAAGCTGAGTGCCAAAGAATTGATGCTTTTGAACTGTGGTGTTGGAGAAGACTCTTGAGAGTCCCTTGGACTGCAAGGAGATCCAGCCAGTTCATCCTAAAGGAGATCAGTCCTGGGTGTTCATTGGCAGGACTGATGTTGAAGCTGAAACTCCAATACTTTGGTCACCTGATGCAAAGAGCTGACTCATTGGAAAAGACCCTGATGCTGGGAAAGATTGAGGGCAGGAGGAGCAGGGGATGACAGAGGATGAGATGGCTGGATGGCATCACCGACAAAATGGACATGGGTTTGGGTGGACTCCGGGAGTTGGTGCTGGACAGGGAGGCCTGGCATGCTGCGGTTCATGGGGCCACAAAGAGTCAGACACGACTGAGCAACTGAACTCAACTGTCCTTTGAGCCACGTGACTACGGATTCCTTGAAGCCAAGAGATAGTATGATCTGTTTCCTTTCACCTGTGATTAGTACAATGCATAGCCCATGGTGGGAATTCAGTCTACAATTGTTAAATGGATGAATGGACACACCTGTGTGCAGATTTTAATGTATTTTTGCCATTTTCCTAGTTAATGTATTCATTTTGCTTTTTTGTATAAATAAACATAGTTCTTCAACATTTTTCCACTAAAAGCATTGAGTTTGTGTAAACCAACGATTGGTTCATAAAAATGAAGCCATTCAGTTTTGTCTCTGCTGTCCTGCTAGAATATATGTCACTGAGCAAAGGGGAAACATGAGCATTGAGGAAACAGGGAGAGATTATTTGATGGTGTTTTACTTTTGTTTGTTTCTTTGTTTTGTTTTTTTGTGGAACAATGAGAGAACAGAAGGAGGTGGAAATGGGGAGCAAAAAGTTCAGTGCAGTGTAGAATTGTGGTATTTACTGATTACAGCAGAAAACCTAAGTCCTCCTGCCTATTATTTAAAAATAGATATCTGAATGCATCTCTCACATTTCTGTGATAAATAGCAGCCACTCTAGTGTTCCACAGAAAATCCTGAATGTATTCATTTTAATAAATTATTTTTATAAGCTTTCAAGAGTTATAGCAGCTCCTTGGAACCATTTCAAATAATTCAGAACTACATTAAGAGGCAAAAATGATTCTCCTTTCATCTGTTCTCATCAATCCCACTCCATTATTTGATGGGAAACCACTGGCAAAGCCTTTTCTTTGCATTTATAAACATAGATTTAATATATCAACAAAAATTTTTAAGAAACATGACAGGATTATATTTTAGGCATTGTTCTGTGTATAGTTTCTTTTTCTACCTAATATATAGAATATCTCATTCTTGTTTATTTTTGAACTCAGAATATTTCTTTGTGCAAGTATCTATCTTCTTATTCATTCATTATAAAAATGTTCAATACACTTGCTTGAAAAATCCAACAGTCCAGAAAGTAAGACATGTAAAGTAAAACTGTCTTTGTCCATTGTTCCTCTTTTGGACACACCATAAGTTACTGTGTTCCGTCTTGCCTGACTCTTTGCAGCCCCATGGATGGAGAGCCCACCAGGCTCCTATGTCCATGGAATTCTCCAGGCAAGAATATTGGAGTGAGTAGCCATTCCCTTCTCTAGCAGATCTTCCCAAACCAGGGATTGAACCTGGGTCTCCTGCACTGCAGGCAGATTCTTCACTGTCTTAGCCACCAGGGAAGCTCTATACCTTAGAGGCAAACACTTGCAATCATATCTAGTTTTACTACTTTTGGTAGTTATCCCAACAACTGCAATCACTTCTTGATTTCTCAACATCAGATAGTATCTATCTATCCTTGATAAGAAAGTTGAGGAATTTAGGGCTTTCTTTCCATCCCATCTCCCTTCTACCTCCTGATTTTCTTTCTATCATTGTGTTTAGTTATTTTAGTGGTTAAATTGATTACCTCATATAAAGTTCTGAAAATTCTGTCTTCTGCTGGAACTTTAACCAGAAAGTACCAGTATTTTGCTGATGCTTTGCAGAGGTTAGAGCCTCTGCACTTCCTCTCCCGCCACTCCTTCAAATTTGTTTCCTCTACACCATTGCTGTCAAGGTCTATGACGTTTATATCCAGTCTTTAAGGTTTCCATTTCTCCTGTGCTCTGCTTTTGGCATTCAGAAATTAGATGAGAATTCTTGTCTGTTAATAACACCTATCTCGTTAGAGATGTTATAAACCAATTCTTTTTAGGATATCTTTTATTATTATTATTTGATGGGGCTTAGGGAGGTAGTAGAGGCAAATACTTAGCCTGCCATCTTGAACTGGGCTCTTCTGCTGAGTGTCATTATTTCTTTTTTTTTTTTTTTTCTTTTTAATTTTTTTATTAGTTGGAGGCTAATTACTTCACAACATTTCAGTGGGTTTTGTCATACATTGATATGAATCAGCCATAGATTTACACTTATTCCCCATAATTGCCCACAAGTACAATTGTGTATGTGACTTGAATTGTGTTAGATATAGGGTTATCGTTACCATCTTTCTATCATTATTTCTTTCAGATAAATTCATTAGCATCTCTTAACTCTAATTGCCCACAAGTACAATTGTGTATGTGACTTGAATTGTGTTAGAAAGAATTAAAGGATTTGGAGAGATGTCCGTAAAGATTATTATTTATATGCCATCACTGTGCTCACCACAGTTTTTTCTGTTGATCTATCTCTGCTTTCTGCGTGCATGCTAAGTCACTTCAGTTGTGTCTGACTCTGCAATCCTGTGGAGCCCATCAGGTTCATCTGTTCAAGTAATTCTCCAGGCAAGAATACTGGAGTGGGTTGCCATGCTCTCCTCCAGGGAATCTTCCCGATCCAGGGATGGAATCTGTGTCTCTTATGTCTTCTGTATTAGCAGGTGGGTTTTTTCCTACTACCACCACCTAGGAATCCCCACTTTGCTTCCTAATAAGCAATAATAGCAAAGTTCTTCTACAATGAAAGTATAGTTACACTAAAATTAAAACTCTATTGAGGGGTGGAATGGGGTGGGAGATGGGAGAGAGTTTCAAGAGGGAGGGGACGTATGTACACCTATGGCTGATTCATGTCAATGTACGGCAGAAACCAATACAATTAAAAAAAAAAAAAAAAAACTCTATGAAGAATTTCTGGACTGTCCAATGGTTAAGACTCCAGTCTTCCACTGCATGGGGCACAGGTTCAATCCCTGGTTGGGGAATTAAGATCCCATATGCCACCTGGCACAGTCAAAAAACAATTAAAAACAGAAAACAAGTTCTATCAAAGAATTGGAATGGCCTGTATCACAAACTATTGTCACCTTTTGTTATGGCCTATCTTCCCAAGTAAATAGTAAACTCTTTGAAGAATCACAAAGAACTTCTTTTTTTACTGTTGTTGCTTTATTTATTTTTTATTTTTTAATTGAAGCATAGTTGATTTGCTGTTGTGTTAGTTTCAAGTGTACATCACAGTGATTCAGTTATACAACATATGTGTGTGGGTGTACCTCTTTTCAGATTCTTTTCCCTCATAAGTTACTGTAACATACTGAGCATAGTTCCCTGTGCTATACAGTAGGTCCTTGCTGGTTACCTATTTGATATATGCGTGCTAAGTCACTTCAGTCGTGTCCGACTCTTTGTGAACCTATGGACTGTAGCCCACCAGGCTCCTCTGTCCATGGGATTCTCCAGGAAAGAATACTGGAGTGGGTTGCCATTCCCTTCCCCAGGGGATCTTCCGGACCCAGGGATCAAACCTGAGTCTCCTGCGTCTGCTGCATTGCAGGCAGATTCTTTACTGCTGAGCCACCAGGGAAGCCCATTTGATACATAGTAGTGTGTATATCTTGATCTCAGCTTCCTAATTTATCTCTCCTCCAATCCCTTCAAAAACTTCTGAAGCTGCATCTTATTAATTTTTTGGGGGGTGGGGGGCTATGTCACAGGACTTGCAGGATCTTAGCTCCCCAACCAGGGATAAAACCTGGGCCCAGAAGTGAAAATCCTCATCACTGAATTGCCACGGAATTCCCAATTTTTTCTTTTTTTAAATGTGAACCTAGCAAAGTGCATGTCATATAGTTGATGTTCAACTAAGTCTGCAGAACTTAATTGAACCAATGCAGTAGATTCCCGTGCCCCACCCCTGGCCCCCAGAGACTTCTGGACTGTCTACCACACAAATAGCAAGACTTCACCCATTTGTTCCTTAGGTCACAGCACGAAGGAGCCCTTGAAATGCCTGAGAAATTCGCTTTTAATCATAATTATACATGACTTCTCTTCCCCTTCTTAGTACACCAACATTAAATGCAACAGGGAAACTGATTTCAATTATAGTGGATGCCTTACCCTTCCAGTTCATCAAATTATACACACACCACTTCCGTGGAGGTTATCCAGTGTAATTCTTAGTACTGGGGAGCATGAACAGGGTGCCAATTACTGAAGAAGTGCTCATTAGGAATTAGAAAGCAAATATAATTACCACATGCCAATTGCATAGGAAATAAGAATGCTTTTCAACAAAGCTAGGCTTATTTTATGTGTCCCATATAGCTACCACAGGATCTGTTCTTACCTGCTTTTTTTTTTTTAAAACTCCACTAAATACTGAATACATATAGAAGACAAAGGCTTAAGAAATAGGAAACAAACTAGACCACAAACTCCTTGCATGTGTTGTTCCAATACATCTCCAGCACCAAGCTATGTACGCTATAAGTGCTTTGAATGTACTATTGGAGCTCTTATTTTTTTTCATGCGGACCATTTGAAGTCTTTATTGAATTTGTTACAATATTATTTCTGTTTTATGCTTTTTTGGCCATGAGGCACATGGGATCTTTGCTCCCCAACCAGGGATCAAACCCGCACCCCCTGTATTGCAAGGCGAAGTCTTAACCACTGGACCACCAGGGAAGTCCCTGGAGCTTTTAAATACTTATAGTAGAAAGGAAGTTAATTTTTTACAGTGTGAGCTTTTTCTTGCCATCACACGTACGCACACAAAAACTTCCAAAGGCTTGAATGTGTCGGTTCAGTTCAGTCACTCAGTCATGCCCGACTCTTTGCGACCCCATGGACTGCAGCACACCAGGCCTCCCTGTCCATTACCAACTCTCAGAGTTTACTCAAACTCATGTCCATTGAGTTGGTGATGCCATCCAACCATCTCATCCTCTGTCATCCCCTTCTCCTCCTGCCTTCAATCTTTCCCAGCATTAGGATCTTTTCAAATTAGTCAGTTCTTTGCATCAGGTTGCTAAGTACTGGAGTTTCAGCTTTAGCATCAGTCCTTCCAATGAATATTCAGGACTGATTTCCTTGAGGATTGACTGGTTGGATCTCCTTGCAGTCCAAGGGACTCTCAAGAGTCTTCTCCAACACCACAGTTCAAAAGCATCAATTCTTTGGCACTCAGCTTTCTTTATAGTCCAACTCTCACATCCATACATGACTACTGGAAAAACCATAGCTTTGACTAGACAGACCTTTGTGGGCAAAGTAATGTCTTTGCTCTTTAATATGCTATCTAGGTTGGTCATAGCTTTTCTTCCAAAGAGCAAGCATCTTTTAATTTCATGGCTGCAATCACCATCTGCAGTGACTTTGGAACCCCCCAAAATAAAGTCTGTCACTGTTTTCACTGTTTCCCCATCTATTTGCCATGAAGTGATGGGACCAGATGCCATGATCTTAGTTTTCTGAATGTTGAGTTGCCAGAGTGGCATTTAAATTTATAAAGTTTTAGAGTTGGAAATTAGTGATTAACAATCTATTCCCCCCTCTCCCTCTACACATCAGTTGTACAGTGGATACAGATAAGGCTAAATTTGATGATGTGACCACAAGGCCAAAAAGCCCCTTTTGTGGTTTATGCTCTATCTCCACTTGGCTATAATCACCCTGTAGGCAAAGAGCTCATCAGATATTACCCTTGTATCTGCCCTGAACCTCTCCCCAGTTCCCTGGTGGCTTAGATGGTAAAGAATCTGCCTGCAATGCAGGAGACCTGGGTTCAAGTCTGATCAATCGGGAAGATCCCCTGGAGAAGGTAATAGCTACCCACTCCAGTATTCTTGCCTGGAGAATCCCATGGACAGAGGAGCCTTGGCAGGCTACAGTCAGACACAAGTCCAGACAAAGCGTTAGATACAACTGAGGGACTAACAGTATCTGAAAATGGCTTACACATTTGGCAGTCACAAGCTATTTGATAATTGTTAATTGTTTTACTTATTTATTCATTTTTTGGCATGACCTTAGGAACTAATTAAATTGGACAACCATTTTCAAATGACTATAGAGAAAACCAAACCCTACATTTGTTTTCAATAATGGTTGTGTGGAGTGTTCAAACTGATTTACATAAAATTTACTTAGAGTTTTCTGTACTTCTTCCTCTAGGAGGCTAAATTTCCTTCTTTAAATTTAGTTGTGTTCTACTTTAAAAAAAAAAATATATATATATATGTAATAGAAATACTTTGGGAAAAAAGTCTGATTTTCCCCTAGATTACTAGCAAGAAACAGAAATTATTGCCCATCACCAAAATTTCATATTCTCAATGATACAAATGAACTTATTTACACACAGAAGCAGACCCACAGACAGAGAAAACAAACTTCCGGTTAGCAAGGGGAAATGGCAGCGGGGAGAAGGATAAACTAGGAGTTTGACATGAACAGATACACACCGTGCCGTGCTGAGTCACTCAGTCATGTCCAGCTCTTACTACTATATACAAAATAAACAACCAGCACCTACTGCATAGCACAGAGAAGTGAAAGCATTAGTTGCTTTAGTGAAAGCATTAGTTGTGTCTGACTCTTTGCGACTCCCTGGACTGTAGCCCACAAAGCTCCTCTGTCCATGGAATTCTCCAGGCAAGAATACTGGAGTGGGTAAGCCATTCCCTTCTCCAGGAGATCTTCCTCACCCAGGGATCGAACCTGAGTCTCCTGTGTCTCCTGCATTGGCAGGAGGATTCTTTATTACTGTGCCAGCTGGGAAGTCCATATATATATACATATATATGTGTATATATACATATATATGTGTATATATATATATAATAATTCCGATATTGTTATAAGCAAGTGTCCAACCAGCGAAATTCTTTTGATCTTCTCCTTCCAGCTTAAGAGTCGAAAACAAAGCACTTAGATGCCTGTCTATTGTTCTCAGGCTCTCGTTTGGCCATTTCTGGACTATTTCATCATTGGTGCTTAGGTCTTGGGACAAGCAAAGGAGCATTGTTTATCCTCTGATTCACAGAGGAAGTATAGGACAATGAAGAAAACCTGAGCTGCCGGCATTTTCCTCCTCTATCCGACTGTCTGGAGACGCTGGCCAACAGTAACTTGATCCCCACCGATTCTCTCTGAAGCAGTTAAGTTCCATTTTTAGTAAGACTTTCCATCGTTTATGAGAGTTCAGGCTCCACCTGGTCAAGGCTAAGAAGGTGACTGCGGGGAGAGGTGATTCATTTACTCAACAAATTAGTATTGAGCACCCACCCTATGCCAAGCCGGGTTCGAGGTACTTGGAATCAATAGTGAGTAGGGCAAAGTTCTGCGCCCTTTCTGGTGGGGGAGAGGAACAAGAAACACATGAAAGTATAATGTATCATCAGCTATCAACTGTAGTCAGCACACCCAGGGAAAAACAAAGCAAGCTCTGCGGATAGAAATAAGGGGAACCGGCTGGGGTGGGCGGGGCTTGCTGATGTAAAAGGAGGAGACTGGGACGCCCAGTGGCCCCAGGTCTCACTGAGCAGTGATTACAGAATGAACCTGGCACATTGATCCTTTACCCAGATCTACATGGTAATGGTTCCCTGGTGGCTCAGTGGTAAAGAATCTGTCTCCCAGTGCAGGAGACATGGGTTCAATCCCTGGGTGGGGAAGATCCGTGGGGAAGGAAATGGCAACCCACTCCAGTATTCTTGCCTGGAAAATCCTATGGACAGAGGAACCTGGTGGTTAAGGCTACAGTCCACGAGTTTGCAAAGAGTCTGTCACAACTTGGCAACTAAACAACATTTTAGTAAGGACTCTACACACTGTGGTATCGAACACTGCAGCACATGTGGCCGCAGGGAACAGGCCTTATGTTTTCCACAGTTGAGGATGTGATTACTATTTTATTATTACAATATTGTTCCTGTGTGTGTGTTAGTAGCTCAGTCATGCCTGACTCTTTGTGACCCTATGGACTATAGACTGCCAGGCTCCTCTGTCCATGGGATTATCAAGGGAAGAATACTGGAGTGGGTTGCAATTTCCTCCTCTAGGGGACCTTCCTGACCCAGGGATTGAACCTGCATCTCCTGCATGGGTAATTGGATTCTTTACCACTGCGCCACCTGGGAAGTCCCTGGATAGAATGATACCATGTGTTTAAAAAAAAAAAAAAGGATTTATATGGAGTTCCTTGCATAGACTATTTTTAGGAAAATACAGAAGTGGTTAACAGTGGTTGTCTTTGAAAAGGGGAACTGTTTGGCTGGGAAACAGGGAGGAAGGAAGCCTTACTTCTTTTATATCATATTTAATGAACACAATTAACATTGGAATACGAATTGTATGAACTTAGTTTTGAAAAAAAATAACAAACACAGGAAAATCTGAAAGAATATATATAATTAACATCATATGGAACTTTCATTCTTGAATTATATATTTCTATAATGTTTAATAGTGGATAGATAGTAATTTTAGAAGTCATAATGAAGACACAAGAAAGCAAAAGTGAGCATAAGCTTCTATTTATTTAATCAGAGAATGGGACTTACTATGACAGCTACTACAACCACCAAGTCATCTAAAAAATGTATTTTAGCTCCATGTGACTTTATTCTATGCAAGTAGGTGCTATCTAATGCAGTTTACCTTATAGGAATGCACAAGAACTCAGCTGTAGAAAAATTGAATTAAAATGGATAACAGTTTCTTTCATCTGATCCTGTTACTATCTCAATCTTTGGCACAACAAAGATACAGTGAGGTCACTTGTCATTCATGTCAGTTATTGTTTTGATTACATGACATTTTCTTAACAGTTGTTTTAGAAAGTTTAGAAATATCTTTTCTGCTTAAGAAAAGCTGTCAGACTTTTCAGTCTAAAATACAAAATCAGCCCCTCGGGACTCTGGGGGAAGATGACAATAATCTCAGTAATGGTATCTATTTTCTCACTGCACAGTATAGCCAGCCATCCAGTTTCCCTCCAAATGAACGCCAGGCTTTACTCACTTTCTGAGTTTAGCTTGTTGTCTTACATCCTCTAGTACATCAATCCAAAGGTCAAGGGGCAAATCCTACACAGTGACCTCTGTATTTTCCAGATGTCAGATGGGTTTGATGCTGACCCAAAAGTTTGAGATCATTCCAGGATTCCAAAGCAATATTGGGACTGGTGTGAGAGCTGTGAGGGGCCATCAGTATCTTGGCAATAAGTTTCTTGGAGTTTATTGGATCTACCTACGTTGTCCAATAAAGTAGCCACTAGCTTTGAAATATGGCTAGCAGAGATGGAATTGTGCTGTAACTGTAAAATGCACATGGGATTTTGAAGACCTAAGGCCCCAAAATTTTTTAAAAACAGAGCCCCAGCACCCATATGGGAGGGCTTCCCTGGTGATACAGATGGTAAAGAATCCACCTGCAATGAGCGAGACCTGGGATTGATCCCTGGGTTGGGAAGATCCCCTGGAGGAAGGTATGGCAACCCACTCCAGTATACTTACCTGGAGAATCCCCATGGACAGAGGAGCCTGGTGGGCTACAGGCCATGGGGTCACAAAGAGTCAGACACGACTGAGCGACTAAGCACAGCACATATGCACACACCCATATGGGAAGAGCTAGGACTCTTCCCATGGTGTCTGTGTGGAGTTCTGAAGTTGGGAAAGAACTTGGTGAGGGTGCACAGTGTATGTGTTCATTAACAACCAGTGAGGAACAAGTTTGTGTTCATCAGCTCTCTTCGCATTTGCAGAATCACCATTTTTTACCCACCACTCAGTTAATAGTTTGAAAAGGAGCCTGGGGTGGGGTGGGATGGGGTGGTGGTGGTGAAGAGGGCATCCTTTTTCCTTATCCGCCTGGAATTCTTTCCTTTAATATACTCATCTTTGTGAAATTCGAAGCCGACACAGACATTGGGATGGGCCAATCATGGTACCCTACCCACAGGGACTGGTTCAGGGATGGGCATGGGACCCAAGTCCAACCAATCGGGAGCCTTCTCCAGGATGTTTCTGCAGAAGCTGAAGAAACCCTTATCACTTCTCATTTGTTAGGAGCAATTGTGACTTGGAAGTGGCCAGCAGTCATGTTCCCACCAAAATAGGGAAATGCGAAGGCATAAAGTTAAGCCTGACTGTGTATGAGTCACCAGTCCCTCCTGGGCACATTCATCCATGAGGTCAGCTTCACGGTTACTGTGATTTGGTTACCGGAGCCAGACCTTCACCTTTCACCTTTTGAGTTAATTCACTATGTGTTTCTGTCACTTGCAATGAAAAGAAAATTGACAAGTATAGATAAATTTATGAAAAAACAAGACATGGGTGCTGTCCTCAGAAAACTTATGATTCATATGGAAAGATAAGGACAATTATAGAAGAAAATACAAAATATACTTAGGCATTACCTTGTACTCACTGCATGTCTATGATGACCACAGCCATCAAATTAAAAGACACTTGTTCCTTAGATGAAAAGCTATAGCAAACCTAGACAGTATAGTAAAAAAGCAGAGACATCACTTTGCTGACAAAGGTCCACATGGCCGAAGATATGGTTTTTCCAGTAGTTATGTATGAATGTGAGAACTGGACCATTAAGAAGGTTGAGTGCCAAAGAATTGATGCTTTTGAACTGTGGTTCTGGAGAAGACTCTTGAGAATCCCTTGGATAGCAAGAAGATCAAACAAGGCAATCCTGAAGGAAATCAATCCTGAATATTCATTGGAAGAACTGGTGCTGAAGCTGAAGTTCCAATACTTTGGCCACTTGATGAGAAGAACTGACTCATTGGAAAAGATCCTGATACTGGGAAAAACTGAAGGCAGGAGGAGAAGGGGACGACAGAGGATGAGATGGTTGGATGGCATCATCGACTCATGAGTTTGAGCAAACTCTGGGAGATAGTGAAGGACAGGGAAGCCTGGCGCGCTGCAGTTCATGAGGTCACAAAGAGTCGGACACAACTTAGTGACTGAACAACAACAACCTATGCAGTGGCTAAATCTACTGTTAAATGTATGAAGAATATGCTAGAGTAGACAGTTGAGTGGTTTAGAACAATGGCCATTGGCTGGTTCCTGACAGGACTCAGAAGTTTCTAGCTTTTGTTTTTCACTATTTCAAATTCTGAAAGTTAGTGGAATAAAGTGGAAAGAAGCCAGGCTTCAGAGCCAGACCTGGGATGAAATCTGGGTTTCAGAGAGTAAAGAATCCTCCTGCAATGCTTGAGAGCCAGGTTCAATCCCTGGGTCAGGAAAGATCCCCTGGAGAAGGAAATGGCTACTCACTCTAGTGTTCTTGCCTAGAGAATCCCATGGACAGAGGAGCCTGGCAGGCCACAGTCCATGGGGTCACAAATAGTTGGACACAACTGAGCAAGTAAGCACACAAGTCTGGAGGTAGGTTAACTCTGAGGTGAGTGAATTCAGGGTCTCAGTCATGTCATCACCAGCCCTGGTTCTTCAGTCTGTCCATCTTGTTTCAGTCACAGAATGATGCAGTTATTCCAGGCACCACACCCAGGAAACATCAAATCCAGAGATTCTGTCTTCTCCAGCATCCCTTTAGGAGCTCAAATGAAAGATTTCTCAGAACATTCAACTCCGGCTCTTCCTCATCTCATTAGCCAGAACAGAGTCACGTGTCAACCCGCAAACTAATCACTGACAAAGGGAATAACTCTGATTGTTTTAAATTCATCAGGACTTAAAAACTTGAAAGGTGGGCTAGGATTGTCTTCCTCTGAAGCATGTAAGGAGCGGGGCGAAGAAGTGTGTTATATACTCAACACAGTTGAGGCTTCTATCTAACGGCAAACCATCAGCAGAACCAGTAAACACACTGTCCAAGGCTTCCCTCGCCTGAGCCCAAGCATGGGGGGATAGACAGGGACAGGAAAGCTTGGAAAGGAGGCACATCTATAGGAGGCTACGTCACAGTGAAAGGCTCTGACTAGAACCCTGGCTGTGGGATTAGAGACGGGAGAGGATTGGAACAGAGCAGCAGGGCTCAGCCTTTTGAGTCTTGTATCCTAGGCCAGCCAATTGGCCACGTAAGGACATTGTGAAGAGTTAATAACAGTTAGCACTGAAAGCAGTCATATATACCAGACATTAAAAATATATCATGTATTTATTAGGCTAGGCCAGGTCTTAGCTACTGCTAAGACAAACTCTTAGCTGCTGCGTGTGGGATCTAGTTCCCTGACCAGGGATCAAACCCGGACCCCCTGCTTTGGGAGCGTGGAGTCTTAGCCACTGAACCACCAGGAAAGTCCCATACCAGGCATTGTGTTAAACACTTTTCAAGGATGACTTTGTTTAACCCTCACAAAACCTCCATGAGGTTTTGCTACCTTCTACATTTTATAGAAACTGAAGCTCGAAAGAAAAAACTGGCACAAAGAGGGCACAGGTGTGAGCCGTGTAGCCAGGCTTCGAAGTTGGATATGTGATCCTGGAGCCCTTGTCCTTTAAAATGAAGTTGTCCTGGTTTAAGAACAGTGATAAGCTCGCTGTTTCTACCGTTCGTCCAACCACCCATTCAACAATATTTTATGGGCTTCCCTGGTGGCTCAATGGTGAGAGTCCGCCTGCCAGGGCGGGGGACACGGGTTTGATCCCTGGTCTGGGAAGATGCCACATGCCGCTGAGCAGCTAAGCCCGTGCACCACCCCTACTGAGGCTGTGCTCTGGAGCCTGGGAATCGCACCTACTGAGCCCGC
This sequence comes from Cervus canadensis, assembly GCF_019320065.1. Classification (NCBI taxonomy): domain Eukaryota; kingdom Metazoa; phylum Chordata; class Mammalia; order Artiodactyla; family Cervidae; genus Cervus; species Cervus canadensis. The sequence goes on along the minus strand of NC_057408.1, from coordinate 45,156,802 downwards.
GCCCCACAGCGACTGAAGCCGGAGAGCCTAGAACCTGTGCTCCGCAACAAGAAGCCACCGCGATGAGAAGCCTGCACACCACAACCAGAGAGTGGCCCCCACTCCCTGCAACCAGAGAAGAGACCACGCAGCAATGAAGATCCAACACAGCCAAGATTTTTTAAAAAAATTTAAAAAATTAAGCAGCAATTTGTGAAACACCTGCTAATACCTTGCAGGAGACAGCAGTGAACACGGCCCCTGTCCTCAGGGAGCTTAGTTCTCAACATCTAATCTTCAGTGTTTACAGGGCCTCTCCCTGGAGGCATCCTGAGTCAGAACTGACAGCAGGATAGAGTCTGAGCTGGAGACACAGCTTGGGAAATGTAGCGAGGCTGTAGCCAAGACAAGAGAAGATGATTTTTAAAACAAATGCTGCCTGGTACACGAGCACACACACACACACACACACACATCATTTATATGCGGAATCTAAAAAAGTCAAGCTTATAGAAACAAAAAGTAGAAAAGTGGCTGTCAAGTGCCAGGGTGCTGGAAAAATAGGAAGAGGTTGGTAAAAGAGGACAAATTTCCAGCTCTAAGATCTAATAAGGTCTGAGCATCTAATTTACAACATGATGATATAGTTGATAACACTGTATCGTACTATTGAAATCTGTTGAGAAAAACGTTCTCACCAAAATAAAAAGAAAAAACAGGCAAATATGTGACGTGACAGATGTGTTAATTAACTTGACAGCAGAGATTCTTTCATAACGTATATGTGCATCAAAATATCAAATTGTCAGGTTAATCATGCTTTAAATATGTAACAATTTTATGTCAATTATACCTCAATAAAGCTGAAAAAATTGTGATTAAAAAAAATTCTGAAGTGATGAGTAATTAAAGAAAGCCCTAGGAAAGCCATTTAAGTGTTGTCCTTATTTTACATTCTTAATCAATACTCATATATTATTAACACCAAGTTTCTAAAATCCTTAAGGAAAACTAGTCATATAAAGTCTGAAAGACTTTAAATAAACTTGGAACAGGTTATCAAGGACATGCAACAATGCTTTAAAAGTACTTTAGTCACTACAGTAGTCACTATTAATGGGTTACCTTTTGACCATTTCCTTTATTTCTTGCTAACAAAACTCCAATTTTATTCCTATATCTGGTGGCCATGTGAATCAAGGGACCATAAAGGGCCAATCTTAACAGGTTTAAGCCGAGCAGAGTGATTCCATCCACTTGATAGTTCAGACACTGGTGGACAAGACAATTCTGAACAGTGAGATATGATAAGTTTTGTGGGCGACTGTTATATGCTCCTGCTGATAAAGAGTTGCATGGGGAGAAACAGCCCTTTTTTCCCATTCCGTGTAGTCACTCTACATGTGATACTGGGATCTGTGGCAACCATCTTGTGACCATGAGGAGAGCTGATCTGAGGTGGCAGAACTGAAAGAAAGCAAAGCTTTTTATTTCTATTTTATTTTTTATTGCATCAGGTCTTGGTTGCAGCACAAGGGATCTTTAGATATTGCATGTGGGATCTAGTTCCCCAATCAGGGATCGAACCTGGGTCCTGAGCTTTGGGAGCAGGGAGTCTTAGGCACTGGACCATCAGGGAAGTCCCAAAGCTTTTGTTATTGAGCTGCTGAATTTTCGAACCCTGGAACAACCCAACCTCTGTCCTTCAGTGATGATACAGTTTTCTTACTTAGAAGTTTAAATCATTTTTGAGTCTTTTATTATTTGCCTCTTAAAGCATCCTAAATGACATTGTCAGTTATATTGCCTTATTTATATAGAAAGGTAGCTGATCAAGCAATATCTTAAAAATAGCTTAAAAACAATCCTTTTGTTTTTAGCAAGGCTTCTCTTAGAAAATACAAACTCAATAAGGCTTTCTTTTCTGCTTATCTGGTACCCTTGTACCTGCTGAAAAATGTACAGCTATTTGCAGATCTATGTTAAAAGGTTACATGATGTAGCTGCAAATATTCAGTTATTTAGTTACTATTTATGTTCCTTAATGGGTGAAAAGTGCCGTTATGCATTTTTGGTAGTTCTAACTTCAGAAATCTGGATCTATCACATACATCAAGCATAGCATTTTATCATGTGCTCAACAGATTTTGACCAGGGCTCACACTGTCCCTTTCACAGAGACTAATTTTAAAAGAAAACCATCTAATTAATGATTGAAAGTTTTTTGTTTTTGTTTTTACATCTAACTGTCCTGATGGTAAACTCCAGGTCATTGCTGGCTTATTTGAAAGACCAAGAAAGTTAATTGTTGCTATCTCTGCTAAGGGAATATAAAGATCAAGCATTCTGGGACTTCCCTGGTGGTTCAGATTTCCCAGGCAAGAATACTGGAGTGGGTTGTCATCCCTTCTCCAGGGGATCCTCCCAACCCAGGGATCAAACCCTGGCCTCCAGCATTGCAGGCACATTCTTTACCATCTGAACTACCAGGGAAGTTATACTTACATCTTACCAAAAGCAGCTGAAGATCCTGGGACAGTGGATTATTTTTAACATGAGAGCCTAAAATCACACACTTACACAGTAACCATAACTACTGATTACTCTGTTACTTGAGTAGTGAAGGATTAAGCTCTCAATTTCGATCTATTAAGAGTGGAGTTATCTTCATTAGTATACCATCCTTTAAAAAAGCACAAGCTGGAATCAAGATTGCAAGGAGAAATAACAATAACCTCAGATATGCAGATGACACCACCCTTATGGCAGAAAGCAAAAAAGAACTAAAGAGCCACTTGATGAAAGTGAAAGAGGAGAGTGAAAAAGCTGGCTTAAAACTCAACATTCATAAAACTAAGATCATGGCATCTGGTCCCATCACTTCATGGCAAATAGATGGGGAAACAATGGAAACAGTGAGAGACTTTATTTTTTGGGGTTCCCAAATCATTGCAGATGGTGACTGCAGCCATGAAATTAAAAGACGCTTGCTCCTCAGAAGAAAAGCCATGACCAATCTAGAAAGCATATTAAAAAGCAGAGACATTACTTTGCCAACAAAGGTCTATCCAGTCCAAGTTATGGTTTTTCCAATAGTCACGTATGGATGTTGAGTTGGACCATAAAGAAAGCTGAGTCCTGAAGAATTGATGCATTTGAACTGTGGTGTTGGAGAAGACTCTTGAGAGTCCCTTGGACTGCAAGGAGATCCAACCAGTCCATCCTGAAGGAAATCAGTCCTGAATATTCATTGGAAGGATTGATGTTGAAGCTGAAACTCCAATAGTTTGGCCAACTGATGTGAAGAACTGACTAATTTGAAAAAACCCTGATGCTGGGAAAGATTGAAGGCAGGAGGAGAAGAGGATGACAGAGGATGAGATGGTTGGATGGTATCACCGACATAAGTTTGAGCAAGCTCCAGGAGTTGGTGATGGACAGGGAAGCCTGGCGTGCTGCAGTCCACAGGGTCGCAAAGAGTCAGACACGACTGAGTGACTGACTGAACTGAACTGAACTGAACTGAACTGAACTGAAAAAATTCTCATATAACAAACACTTGGAAACAGGGTTCCCCCTGTCTTGGTTGGAAAAATAATTTAAATAATTCTTCAAAACTACCTAGTTCTGCCATGGAGTAAATGAAGATGCCCATGGTCCCGTGAGACTGAAACAAGTCCTTTTCAGAGAAAACCATGAAAAGGATAAAAACTCAGAATCCCATGTTTACCTCAGGAGTGTTCACTTACAGTCCCACGGCTACCATGTCACCAAGCTGTGACAGTTTTGTGCACATAATTCTACACTTCTTGTTGTTGTTTTGTCGACAAGTTATGTCCGACTCTTTGTGACCTCGTGGACTGCAGCCCACCAGGCTCCTCTGTCCATGGGATTCTCCAAGCAAGAATGCTGGAATGGGTTGCCATTTCCTTCTCAAGGGGATCTTCCTGATCCAGGGAACAAACCAGCATCTCCTGCATTGGCAGGCAGATTCTTTACTACTGAGCCACCAGGAAAGTCCCATTTCCTGTTTACCAATCTGGGACAAACCTCCTAGTTTGATTTACAACAGCCCATTCAACATAAGCCATCATGGTGACCTTCTCTACAACAAGGCACTTGACCTTGACCTCCAGTCCACTTCAGCAACCTACCCCAAGGCCATTCCCTTGAATTGGTCTTCACTCAGAACTACTCCAGTTCTGGGAGCATAAACATTCTAATCCTCTTTTCTCTGCAACTTTCTACTCTCTAGTTGTCTCCCATCCCTGAAGGCAGCTGATAGAGTGGGTAAATAAAACACGGGTTTGGGAACCAGAGAGAACTGGGTTTAAATATTGGCTCTACCACTTGCTAGCTGTGTAGCCTCAGGCGAATGACTTTTTATTTCTGAGCCTCACATTCCTCATGTATGAAGGGGAAAATCCGATTTTGCAGGATGGTAATGTGGGTTATGATCCTGGGACTAAAAGCCCCTTGCAAAACACTGAGCTGATGCTCAGAAAAGCTGGTTTCTCCCCTCTCCTGCATTCTCTTTAGCACTCACACCAACAACTGTGTTCTTAGAGCTCAAAGAGAAGGCAGGTGCAGGAACCTTTCCAGTCTCTCATTCCTCGCTGGGCTTCCAAGTCCTTTTATTAACTCCTCCCTCTGACATCTCACCAGCTGGTCCCGGTGAGCACTCACTCCTGGGGAAATGCCACACTTCCGTGGTTCATTCTTGCTTCCAGGCTGCTGAGGGCTTTCAGATTGACCAGGAAGTCCTAGGCATTTCTGTTTTTGAAGCTTCTAGTGTATTTATGAAGGAAGCGGGGAGGGGGGAGAAAGAAGGGGAAGGGGACCTGGAGAAGGAAATGGCAACCCACTCCAGTATTCTTGCCTGGGAAATCCCATGGACAGAGGAGCCTGGTGGGCTACAGTCCACGGGGTCGCAAAGAGTCAGACACGACTGAGCGACTTCACTTCACTTAAGGTTGTGGCTGGTTCGATCTTCTATCCAGATCCCTAAAACTTTCTCCCTATAATCAATAAAGATTTTTTTAAAAAAGAAGGGGAAGGGGAAGAGAAAAGGGGAATAGGAGGAGATGGAAAAGTTCAAAGATTGTAGACTATTTAAATGTTTGCATTTGGGGGAAATACTTCCTCTAGAAACTCTATTAACATAACAAGTGGCCAGTTACCACCTAGGAGAGTCTGGAAGCATTTCCTCTTCCATCTTCCAGGCATTTCCCTGGGCTCTCACACAGAACAGTCTTAACGGGGTGGCTTCTACACTTCCAACTAGGGAGGCCTAGGTCAAGTGCTGCCAGTGACAGCGCAGGTAAATCTGTCTAAAAGACTTCAGGAGGCACTCCCTGATAGAAGCTTTTGGTGGTTTAGTCGCTAAGTCCTGTCCGAGTGATAGTTGTCACCCTAACTGACAGAGGAGGGAGGCAAGGCTGGACTGTAGCCTGCCCGGCTCCTCTGTCTATGGGATTTTCCAGATGAGAATACTGGAGTGGGTTGCCATTTCCTTCTCCAGAGGATCTTCCACACCCAGGAATCAAACCAGGGTCTCCTCCATTGCAGGCAGACTCTTTACCAACTGAGCTATGAGGGAAGACCCTATAGCAGCTTATTTAGCAGTAAAGGTATCATTTAAGCATCCATATGCTCACTCATTTCTTAATTGATGCTTAGACAGCAGATAAAGTCTTCTAGGTTCCCTTAAAACTTCTAAAGTTTGTATTTATTATAAGAAATTAAGTTTTTAATGGTGCAAACAGTGCATTATGTGGTGATCATTTTGTAATGTATAGAAATAGCAAATCACTATGTTGTTAGGAACTAGCATAGCATTGTGCATCAATTATATGTCAAAACAAACTTATAGAAAAGGGGGTGGGGGAATTAGATGAAGGTACATGCAACCTTCCAGTTACACAATAAACAAGTACTGTACAACATGACTAATATAATTGACACTGGGAAGTGGCAACCCATTCCAGTATTCCTGCCTGGGAGCCTGGCGAGCTCGTCCATGGGGTCACCAAGAGTCGGACACGGCTGAGCAGCTAAGCACACAGCCATACGTCATAGGTTATGTATCAAAGTGGTTAAGAGAGTAAGTCCCAGGATTTCTCAGTTCAGTTCAGTCGCTCAGTCATGTCAAACTCTTTGCGACCCCACGGACTGCAGCACATCAGGCCTCCCTGTCCATCACCAACTGCTGAAGCTTGCCCAAACTCATGTCCACTGAGTCAGTGATACCATCCAACCATCTCATCCTCTCTTGTCCTCTTCTCCTCCTGCCCTCAGTCTTTCCCAGCATCAGAGTCTTTTCACATGAGTCTGTTCTTCGCATCAGGTGGCCAAATTATTGGAGTTTCAGCTTCAGCATCAGTCCTTCCAATGAATACCCAGGACTGATTTCCTTTAGGATTGACTGGTTGGATCTCCTTGATCCAAGGGACTCTCAAGAGTCTTCTCCAACACCACAGTTCAAAAGCATCAATTCTTTGGTGCTCAGCTTTCTTTGCAGTTGAACTCTCACATCCATACATGACTACTGGGAAATACATGGTTTTTCCAGTTTTTCCAGGATTTCTCATCTCAAGAAAAAACATTTTTTCTTTTTTTTTTTTTAAAGTTTGTGTCTATATGAGATGGTGGATGTTCACTAAGCTTTTGGCAATCATTTCATGATACATATTAGTCAGGTATCGTGCTGTATGTCTATTGTTGTTAAGTCACTCAGTCATGTCTGACTCTCCTGTGACTGCATGGACTGTAGCCCATCAGACTCCTCTGTCCATGGGATTCTCCAGGCAAGAATACTGGGGTGGGTTGCCATTCCCTTCTCCAGGGGATCTTCCCGATCCAGGCATGGAACCTGCGTCTCCCGCATTGGGAGGTGGGTTCTTTACTGCTGAGCCAATTTTATCTCAATAAAACTGGAAGGGAAAAACAAACAAACAAACAAAACACTGGCACCCTCTCAAATATATATATATATATATAGTGCATTATGACTGTGCTATCCATGTGCTAGAGAAATTGAAACAAAAATCGCTGTGTACTCTAGGTTCTCTAGGTAGCCTGATCTTGAAGACTGCAGCGCAAAACACTGTCCAGTAAGTATTTTAATCCTGTTGGGGTAACCTTTTGATTTGGGGATGATTCATTGTTTTGGTCGCTTGGTTGGGCTGTGGGGCTCACCTGTTTGGTCAAACACTAATCTAGATGCTGTGAAGGTATTTTTTAGATGTGATTAACATTTAAATCAGTGAACTTTCAGTAAAGCCGCTTATCCTCCATAACATGGGTGAGTCTTCAATTAGTTCCTTAAATGTAAAGACTAGAAGGAGGCATTCTACTTCCAGACTGCCTTTGGACTCAAGACTGCAACGTCAGTTCCTGTTAGAAATTCCAGTCTGTCTGCCAGACCCTCATGATCACATGAGCCAATTTCTCAGCCTCTCTTTCTCCCTCTTTCTCACTTTCTCCATCCTTCTTTTTCCACCCAGGTCCTTTCTTCTGTGCTTTCCCCAAATTTCAGTCATTTATCACAGGCTGGCTGGTGTGTTTAACCTTTTTTCCTGTCCACACATGGCTTTAAAGTCTATGCAGTGCCATATTTTCCTTGATTGGTGATTTCCTATACTGGACAGTCATGTTACTTGAAATATTCAAATACTGAAAATGTCAAATCCTTGGTGGTGGTGGTTTAGTTGCTCAGTCGAGTCCAACTCTTGCAACCCCATGAACTGTAGTCTACCAGGCTTCTCTGTCCATGGACTTCTCCAGGCAAGAATACTGGAGTGGGTTGCCATTCCCTTCTCCAGGGGATCTTCCCGACCCAGGGATGGAACCTGGGTCTCCTGCATTGCCAGTGGATTCAAATCCTTAAAGTCTCTCAATTATTTGATTCAATTGTTAATCATATGCACCACAATCCTCATAAACAGACTAAAAACGTGTGCATGTACTAATAACGTGCTATCGTGAGCCTTTTAAAAAAAGTGATTAAAAGTCCCCCTGTGTGCTTTGTCATCTTTTTTGCCTTACTAATTTTCTGTTTCTAAGGGAGAGTAGAGATAACTGAGTAAATTGTTTTAGCCACAGGTTTACAGGCAAGGAGATAGGATTTTATGACCTGTGGTTTTTAGTTCTTTAGATTTCACCCCATTCATTCAGAGCTTCACTTGTTATATGCCAGTTGGATATGACTCAGTTGTCAGTCATCAATGCAAAATGATCAAGCTGTGGCAGGATGGACCTGAAGAAAGGCATGACAATGATCCTGCTCATCTCTGTCACCTTCCTGGAGGGAGCCTGGGAGAAGACACCAGTCCACGCTCAAGAAAGACTTTCCTGGGCTCTTCTGCATCCTCTGTACTGCCAGTCCAAACAACGGCCCCCTTCATGATTCTTGACTGTATTTTACGTGTCAGTCCCCAGATGTCTGAAAGTATAATTAATTTCACTCTATGTCTTATTAGTGCTTCCCTGGTGAATCAGGTGGTAAAGACTCCACCTGCAATGTGGGAAACATGGGTTCGATCCCTGGGTCAGGAAGATCCTCTGGAGAAGGGAATGCCAACCCACTCCAGTATCCTTTCCCAGGAAATCCCAGGACAGAGGAGCCCGGTGGGCTGCAGTCCATAGGATTGCAAAGTGTTGGACACAACTGAGCAACTTAACACTTTCACCATGTCTTATTATGCAGAAATGCCTCATCGACTTTATACTGAATGCAGTATATTTAATTATTTCGAAGAAGGCAATCTACTGGCCAGAAGTGTGCTGTGTGCCTTTTGTAAGACCTGATTTCACCAGAAAGCTTTGCTGTCATAGCCAATTGTTTCCGATGTCAAAGTTAACACTCATTTACATAATAATACAATAGCATTTAACGCCTTTCATCAAACCAGATTGTAAACACTAATTAGTTATACCCTATTGCATTCTGGTGGGGCACAGTAATGATGCTTGTTTTATTGATACTGAAGTACAGACAAGAAACAAGTGCCTTGCCCAAGGCTGAGAAGACAATGTCAAAATCGAGGTGATGACCCTTGTGCCCTGTCCACTAGACCTCTCTGGACTCATAGGATAAATGTTTAAAATAGTACTAAGATCTCATATAATGCAATGAAAAAGTCCTGCCATATCAGCTGTTGCATTTTTGTCTGATACATTTAAATAAAAATTTCTAAGCATTAAATATTTAAGAAGAAAAAAATTAAATGAAAAGAGGAAGCACCTTAAGTGCCTGACACTAGTACATCATGGCCTAATTCTCTCTAAAGAGCTGTGATTTCAAAATGAATTCAGCTCTTGTATCCCTGGCACAGAACATCACCATGCTGGGCAGACCAAGTCAACTACATTGAGGCAAAAGGTGTCTTGCTCAAGCACGAGTTCAGCCCTCAGAAGGTTGTTGTTCTAAGTCATGTCTGACTCTTTGGGATCCAATGGACTACAGCATGCCAGGCTCCTCTGTCCTCCACTATCTCCTAGAGTTTGCTCAAATTCATGTCCATTATGTCAGTGATGCTATCTAACCATCTCATCCTCTGCCACTTCCCTCTCCTTTTGCCATCAATTTTTCTCAGTATCAGGGTCTTTTCCAATGAGTCAGCTCTTCCAATCAGGTGGCCAAAGTATTGGAGCTTCAACTTCAGCAACAATCCTTTCAATGAATATTCAGGGTTGATTTCCTTTAGGATTGACTGGTTTGATCTCCTTGCAGTCCAAAGGACTCTCAAGGGTCTTCTCCAATACCACAGTTTGAAAGCATCATTTCTCCAGCTATCAGCCTTCTTTATCATCCAACTCTCACATCTGTACATGACTACTGGAAAAACCATAGCTTTGACTATATGGACCTTTGTCGGCAAAGTGCTACCTCTGCTTTTGAATTGCTGTCTAGGTTTATCATATTAAAAGCTTTCCTTCCCACAAACAGATGGAGAAACATACCGTGTTCATGGATTGGAAGAATCAATATTGTCAAAATGGCTATTCTACCCAAAGCAGTCTATAGGTTCAATGCAATCCCTATCAAGCTACCAACGGTATTTTTCACAGAACTAGACCAAAGAATTTCACAATTTGTATGGAAATACAAAAAACCTCTAATAGCCAAAGTAATCTTGAGAAAGAAGAATGGAACTGGAGGAATCAACCTGCCTGACTTCAGACTCTACTACAAAGCCACAGTCATCAAGACAGTATGGTACTGGCACAAAGACAGAAATATAGATCAATGGAACAGAATAGAAAGCCCAGAGATAAATCCACGAACCTATGGACACCTTATCTTTGACAAAGGAGGCAAGGATATACAATGGAAAAAAGACAACCTCTTTAACAAGTGGTGCTGGGAAAACTGGTCAACCACTTGTAAAAGAATGAAACTAGAACACTTTCTAACACCATACACAAAAATAAACTCAAAATGGATTAAAGATCTAAATGTAAGACCAGAAACTATAAAACTCCTAGAGGAGAACATAGGCAAAACACTCTCCGACATAAATCACAGCAAGATCCTCTATGACCCACCTCCCAGAATATTGGAAATAAAAGCAAAACTAAACAAATGGGACCTAATGAAACTTAAAAGCTTTTGCACTACAAAGGAAACTATAAGTAAGGTGAAAAGACAGCCCTCAGATTGGGAGAAAATAATAGCAAATGAAGAAACAGACAAAGGATTAATCTCAAAAATATACAAGCAACTCCTGCAGCTCAATTCCAGAAAAATAAATGACCCAATCAAAAAATGGGCCAAAGAACTAAATAGACATTTCTCCAAAGAAGACATACAGATGGCTAACAAACACATAAAAGATGCTCAACATCACTCATTATCGGAGAAATGCAAATCAAAACCACAATGAGGTACCATTACACGCCAGTCAGGATGGCTGCTATCCAAAAGTCTACAAGCAATAAATGCTGGAGAGGGTGTGGAGAAAAGGGAACCCTCTTACACTGTTGGTGGGAATGCAAACTAGTACAGCCACTATGGAGAACAGTGTGGAGATTTCTTAAAAAACTGGAAATAGAACTGCCATATGACCCAGCAATCCCACTTCTGGGCATACACACTGAGGAAACCAGATCTGAAAGAGACACGTGCACCCCAATGTTCATTGCAGCACTGTTTATAATAGCCAGGACATGGAAGCAACCTAGATGCCCATCAGCAGATGAATGGATAAGGAAGCTGTGGTACATATACACCATGGGAATATTACTCAGCCATAAAAAGAATTCATTTGAAACCAGTTCCTAAATGAGATGGATGAAGCTGGAGCCCTAACAGAGTGAAGTAAGCCAGAAAGATAAAGAACATTACAGCATACTAACACAATATATGGATAGAAAGTTGATACGATACCCTAATATGCAAAACAGAAAAAGAGACACAGAAAATACAGAACAGGACTTTTTTGAAACCTGTGGGAGAGTGAGAGGTGGGATATTTCAAAAGAACAGCATGTATACTATCTATGGTGAAACAGATCACCAGCCCAGGTGGGATGCAGAGACAAGTGCTCGGGCCTGGTGCACTGGGAAGACCCAGAGGAATCGGGTGAGAGGGAGGTGGGAGGGGGGATCGGGATGGGGAATATGTGTAAATCCATGGCTGATTCATATCAATGTTGACAAAACCCACTGAAATGTTGTGAAGTGATTGCCTCCAACTAATAAAAAAAAAAATAAGATAAAAGAAATTGCATTTGAAAAAAAAAAAAAAGCTTTCCTTCCAAGGAGCAAGCGTCTTTCAATAAAGAATCTGTCTGCAATGCGGGAGACCTAGGTTCGATCCCTGGGTTGGGAAGATCCCTTGGAGAAGGGAAAGGCTACCCACACCAGTATTCTGGCCTGGAGAATTCCATGGGGTCGCAAAGAGTCAGACACGACTGAGCAACTTTCACTTTCACTCAAGAGGTTGTGTTAGTCACTCAGCCGTGTCTGACTCTTTGCTACCCAGTGGATTGTAGTCTGCCATGCTCCCCTGTCCATAGAATTCTCTAGGCAAGAATTGGAGTGGGTTGCCATTCCCTTCTCCAGGGGATCTTCCTGACCCAAGGATCGAACCTGGATCTCCCGCATTGCAGGCAGATTCTTTACTGTCTGAGCCATCAGGGAAGCCCATCCTCAGGAGGTTACTGGGGCCTTATTTCCTGGTGATAGACTGCCTGATCTAAACATGTGATCTCACCAACAGTTGAAGGGAATGGTGATGCCTCACTGTACATAAAATTCTTGGCTCTTTAAAATTCTGGATACAACTTACTTTTAAAATCATGGACTGATTTTCTTTCTTTTCCTAAAAGAGGCTTCCCCAGTGGCTCAGATGTAAAGAATCTGCCTGCAGTGCAGGAGACCCAGGTTCTATCCCTGGATCAGGAAGATCCCCTGGAGAAGGGAATGGCAACCCACTCCAGTATTCTTGCCTGGAGAATTTCATGGACAGAGAAGCCTGGTGGGCAGTCCATGGGATTCACAAAGAGTTTGACATGACTGAGCGACTTTTCAAAAACATTTTTATTATTTATTTTGGCTGCACTGGGTTTTAGTTGTGGCAGGCTGGTTCTTTTTAGTTGCAGCATGTGGGATATAGTTCCCTGGCCAGGGATCAAACCCAGGCCCCCTGCATTCAGAGCTTAGAGTCTTAGCCAAGGGACCACCAGAGAAGTCCCCATGGACTGATTTTCTTCGCATTAAGATTATTTCTAAGAATGGTATGGAAGCCTTGCTTTTGAGCTGTAAATGGCATAGTTTGGATCAACTCCAGGGCTTAAACTTGGCATGCCTACCAATCTAACCACCAACAGGAGTTTCTGTTCTCTCAGTGGTTGAAATAAAAATGTTCAAATTCTAGAGAAGAAAAAAGCCTTCAAAATGTGACTTTTACAAGTATAAAACCAGTTGTATTTCATTTGGGATAGTTCATTCAAATTCCAGAAGCTCCAATGATAGAAACTTATAAAATGATAAAATGGTAAAATGATAAAACTTATAAAATGGTGTTGCCAAAAGTGAGTTAAATTTCCTCACTAAAATACATATAGTGGGTCAACTTGCTGACTTTGGTCTGTAATCTGCAAAATGGGGATATTTGCATTATGCCCTGCTCATGAATATTTTATCTATAATACTAAATGTCAAACAACTCATTAAAAGTGCTTCACTGAAAAATTTATTTTGAGAAGCCAAGTGAATGAGGCATGGCATAAGTTGTGTATGGTCCCTGTCTATATTTGCCTTGTAACCCTATGTATTGTTGTTGTATTGTTGTTTAGTCACTCAGTTGTGTCCATCTCTTTTTTTGTGACCCCATGGATGGTACTCTATCCATGGAATTTCCCAGGCAGGAATAATGGAGTGGGTTGCCATTTCCTTATGAATAAATATAAATGCACATGGGCAAGTGTATAGTGGGAAGGGAGGGTGTAGTGGATCAGAGATGACTAGGAGTTCTGAGTATTCTTACCAGTGAGAGATGGGATGTGTTTTCCGTCCTTTGAGGCTGGTCTTAGCCTCTAACCTGCTTCCGCCAAAAGTATGCTGCTGCAGAAACTGCAGGACTTCCGAAGCTAGATCAAGAAGTCTTACTGTTTCCTTCTGCGTTCTTGTTTTTTTTTTTTTGAGATGCTCCCTCTCAGAACTCAGCTGCCATGCTGTGAGAAGCTCATGCCAGTAGCCAGCGCTAGCTGAGCTTTCTGCCATGCGAGGGAGCCGTCTTGGATGTTCCTTACAACCTTCAGGAGAACCAACCCTGCCTCATGACTTCTCACCCTTAGAACGGAGGCGCATACGTTTCTGTGGGTGAAGGCAGCCGTCTGTGACACTTTGCGAAGGCAGCTGTTCTCCCTGCACTCTGCTTTCGGAACTCTTTCAAGTCAAGATGCTGAAACAATCACAGGGTAAATTTCCCATCTCAGGGATCACAGTCCTTGGTGGTCTGATAGCCAGTGTCTTAAAAGCTAGCATCTGTGATTCTTGTTTCAAATGGAAGGGGAACTCTGGTCCCTGCTATTGCTTCATGGAAAGCAGAAGTCCTCAGTCATTTGATTCTTCTTTTTTTTTGGCCATTCTACAGGGCATGCCAGATCTTAGTTCTCCGACCAGGGATCAAACCCGTGCCCACTGTAGCGGAAGAATGGATTCTTAACCACTAGCCCACCAGGGATGTCCCTTTTTAGATTCTTGATTGCATGGTGCCCACTATTACTTTTAATATTCTTGTGATCCTATCCCTGCCAACAGGATTATAACCCTTGAGAGGAGAGGCCACCTCTAACACTTCTTTGTACTGACCACAATGCCTGGGCTAGTATTGTGCACACAATTAAGAGTGCAACACACCTCTGAGTTGACCATCACATTTTCAGTTCCTGGAACTCAGCATACTGAGGATTGACTCATGATGGAAAACCAATGGATGTGACATTTCTTATTCAACTTGCTACTTTTAGCGTGTGAAAACATAGCCTGAAACGAAAACATCTTTGTTCCTATCTTGTTTTCAAAGAACTGACGCTTTGACTATTTCTTTTAAAAATTAACAGCCACATACATTACAGCACAGAGCTGTGGGAGAAATTCTTGGGCCCAAACCACACAGACTGTGAAGTAAAATGAACAGCCTGTCACTGCTCATCTGGATTTCCAGTCTGTCATTTCTGTTTGTCTCTCAGCTCTTTTCAAAGAAGGATAGAACACTATTTCCTATCCAGGCTTTCGCTGACAAAGCCATGAAAGGAAGAACAGAGAATCCGATTTTTTAGTTTCATTCTGGAGATTCAAAATAACTCAGTTTTTGTTGTAATCTAAAAGAAGGGGTCCACTGAGACCTAAAGCTACGCAAGGAACTCCAGTCTAAGATTTTCCAAGGATAAGCTGTTCGAGTCACATAGCTTTAGATTCATGGCTTTAATATATTTACAAGGCAGGCAGGAATTTTTGTTCCACTTTTAACAAAGAGAAAAGAGCCACTTTTACATGACTGGACTGTGGACAGAATGTGCTAATAACATAATTTTATACATTTAGTGTTCTGTGGTAGCTCAGATGGTAAAGAATCTGCCTGCAATGTGGGTGACTTGGATTTGACCTGGGTAGAGAATATCCCCTGAAGGAGGACATGGCAACCCACTCCAGTATTCTTGCCTGGAGAATCCCATGGACAGAGGAGCCTGGGAGGCTGCAGTCCATGGGGTTGCAAAAGAGTCTGACACGACTGAGTGACTTTCACTTTATATACTTATTTAAGAATCAGCAATCAGGTCCCAAACTCAGGGCCTTTGCACTTACTGTTCCCTCTGGATTGCTCTTCTCCCAGGTATCTTATCCGCAAGGCTCCCTCCTCCACTTCATTTTAGCCTGTGTTCTCAGCAAGCCCTTCCTTGATGACTCTATCCAAAAGAGCATTTCAGGGACATTCTTGGTGGTCCAGTGGTTGAGAATCCATCTGTCAATGCAGGGGACATGGGTTCGATCCCTGGTCCAGGAAGATCCCACGTGCTGCAAAGCAACTGAACCTGCCCGTCACAACTGCTGAGCCCGTGTGCCCCAACTATGGAAGCTCTCATACCCTAGAGCCTGTGCTCTGCAACCAGAGGAGCCACCATGATGAGAAGCCCATGCACCACATCTAGAGAGAAGCCTCTGCTCGCTGCAACTGGAGAAAGCCCAAGAGGAGCAATGAAGACTCACTGCAGCCAAAAAATAATTAATAGAAAACTTTTTTCAAAAAGAGCATTTCACCCCCTCACTCCTATGCCATGTGACGTTCTCCCCTGCCCTACCCTGCTTTATTTTCTTCATTACGTTTATCACTCACCATCTGACAGGCAAAAGTATCTATGAATACACATATATGTTTATTCCACCATATGCATCTGTTTATTGACTACCCCCTCGCTGGCTAAAACTATAGACTCCATAAGAATAGAAGTTTCTTCTGCTATCGTCTTAGCGTTTAGAACAGTGTCCTGCGCACAGTATGCAATCGATAAATATTTGTTGAATAAATGAACAAATATTTGCTGCTTTCCTACTCTGCACTCCCCATGTGGCTCAGACAGTACAGAATCCACCTGCTGATGCAGGAGACCTGGGTTTGATCGCTGGGTCGGAAAGATCCCCTGGAGAAGGGCATGGCAACCCACTCCAGTATTCTTGCCTGGAGAATCCCATGGACAGAGGAGCCTGGTGGGCTATGGTCCAGGGAGTTGCAAAGAGTCAGACACGACTGAGAGACTAACACACACATACTTTGTGCGAAAGCGCTGGAGGGACTATGGTATGAATCGCCCCAACCCCTATTTTCGGAGACTTCATTTTCCAAAAGGAAGACAAGCACAAAAATCCAGGACTATGCTACAAAGCTGGAAAATGGATTAAATAACATATTTTGGAAGCACAAAGGAAGGAGGAAAAGTGGCTTTTGAGATGACCCTTCACCACAGGAGTGTGATGGGCAGAGGGGAGGGTTGAGAAGTCCACCCTGAAGGCACAGAGCGAGTGGCATTTGGAGTCCTGGCCATGGCAGGCCTGTTTTCGTTGAGTTTGGGAAGATGTAGCAGGAGATGAGGTGAGAATGGAGGTTTGGGGGCCTGATCACAGAAAGCCAGCAAAGGCTTTTGAATTTTATCTTAAAGGCATCATTAAGTAGGATAGGATTTTAAAACTATCTTTAACTGGTCCATCTCCTGTCCAGGAAACCTGGGTGTTTGTCAGGGTACCACTGATGTGGTGACTATGCTTATCTTGACCCCCTAAACTTATAGATTTTCCCACAGCAACAATGTACCATGAAAATGTAGCCCCACTGTAAGCATAATTAAAGGCTTTCATGTCACTTTGCTCATTGATTTATTTACTTTTTTTTTTTAGATAATATACTTACCTTACATGGGCTCTTCATTTATGTTTTAGTATGAAAATGAACCCAGCATTTTCCTGAAGAACCCACTGGATCTGGTCGCATGCGCCCAGTGAATTCAATGCAATCAGTGTAGGAAGGACAGAACAGTGAAGGGGGACCTAAATCATAATATTCTCCCCACCTGAGCAGGGAAGGATTATGGGCTGATGGAAAACTTAGAGACTATCAGAGCTTTGTAAACAACTTCCCAGCCCTTCCCACTCCATCCAGCTCAAACCAATCCCACCAAGAACCTAAGCCTCAGCTAGTCGGAATGGCAGAGCCAATGGCTCCCAGTTGCTCAGCATCTGAATCAAACCTGAGTCAGGTCAGAACTCTTTCTACTCTCATCTCTGTGGCTAAAGCAGGTTATGTCAGGGATACTGGAAACCATGGCGTAAATGCGACCACTTTTCTAGTCTGTCAGCTTTACAGTTTTAGGGAAGGGGTAGTTAGAGGAGGGGGAGAGAGAAGAGTTAAAAAAATTTCAGAAATTAGTAGTATTGCACATTTTAATGTTCAAATGAGGACCTGTTTGATTAGGAGTGCAAAATCTACTTAGGTTTGAAATCTGAAACACGAAATGTCACAGAAAAGTGCATTCAGTTCAGTTTATTTAGTTGCTCACCTGTGTCCGACTCTTTGTGACCCCATGATTCACAGCACGCCAGGCCTCCCTGTCCATCACCAACTCCCGGAGTCCACCCAAACCCATGTCCATTGAGTCAGTGATGCCATCCAACCATCTCATCCTCTATCGTCCCCTTCTCCTCCTGCCCTCAATCTTTGCCAGCATCAGGGTCTTTTCAAATGAGTCAGCTCTTCGCATCAGGTGGCCAAAGTATTGGAGTTTCAGCTTCAGCATCAGTCCTTCCAATGAACAGCCAGGGCTGATCTCCTTTAGGATGGACTGGTTGAATCTCCTTGCAGTCCAAGGGACTCTAAAGAGTCTTCTCCAACACCACAGTTCAAAAGCATCAGTTCTTTGGTGCTCAGCTTTCTTTATAGTCCAACTCTCACATCCATACATGACTATTGGAAAAACCATAGCCTTGACTAGACGGACCTTTGTTGACAAAGTAATGTCTCTGCTTTTTAATATGCGGTCTAGGTTGGTCACAACTTTCCTTCCAAGGAGCAAGCGTCTTTTAATTTCATGGCTGCAATCACCATCTGCAGTGATTTTGGAGCCCAGAAAAATTAAGTCAGCCACTGTTTCCACATCTATTTGCCATGAAAAGTGCATTAAGTGGGTTTTTTCAGGCTTATTACTCTGTCCCCTGGTACTGGTGCTAGTTACTGAAAAAGTTTGAGATACAGTATCCTACCCCACTGTGACTGGAATTGAGTACTCATTTTCCTGTTTTTATTCATTTATTTTTTAACACCAAAAACCTTTCATATTGGGGGTATAGCTGATTAACAATGTTATGCTAGTTTCAGGTGAACAATGAAGGTACTCAGCCATACATATACATGCATCCATTCTCCCCCGAACCCCGCTCCCATCCAGGCTGGCACATAACATTGAGCAGAGTCCCCTGTGCTATAGAATAGGTTTTTGTTGGTTATCCATTTTAAACATAACCAGTGTGTCCATGACGTTCCCAAAGTCCTAAACTGTCCCTTCCCCCCTCGCAACCATTCATCTTCCTATTTTCAAATGGAAGTGTTTTTGTTGGATGGAAACAAAAGGAAATTCCAAGGATATCCCCTGGACTCTAAAGAAAACCTTACAGGGGACTTTCCTGGCAGCCCAGAGGTTAGGACTCCATGCTTTCAGTGCCAGAGGCCTGGATTCGATCCCTGGTTAGGGAACTAAGATCCCTCAAGCCAAGCAGGGGGGCTATAGCATAGCCTATAGCAGTAGAAACTGAAATCATCCATGAGTTGGACACTACTGAAGCGACTCAGCGCATGTTTTTAATTGTCATGGAAGACAATAATTTCAAATTTTTTTCTTTCTTCCTTCCTCTTCTTCTCCTAGTTGGACCCCAGGGGCTGAGTTGAAGTTGCTCACGCTCTTCTGCTCTTGGCTCATCCTCATAGGTCTGTGCCAGGCCCTCTTTCAATTGAGTGATCAAGCACTTCTATCTCCATCCTCCCACTTCATCCCTCCTCCCACCACACACCACCTTCCCCAGGGGGTTTAGGATGAGTTTTTCTTGTTGCTGTTGTGGTACACCTCTTGCCAGATGTCTACCTCTAACCCATTACTTCTAAAACAACCTAGAACTCCACCGAGTTTTCCTTATCCATTCTCCCAGTCGTGAGCTAGAGATTGCCTGGCGAGAGAACTCAATCCAGTCCAGTAGGGTTTTATAGAAATTCAATTCTCTGTATTTCGCCAATGTGGAGAACAACCAAAACTTGTCCTGCTATTATTAGACTGTTGTGTGTACCCTGTCTGACCTTGACTTGGTGCAGCAAGGAAAGGAAAGAAGATGGGAATTGCTGAGTTTGTCTTTCTCTGCTCACTTAACACCTTTGAGTGGTAGATCCATGCATTTTAAACAAACTGGCCATTCCATGGTAATCTTTCAAGGTCATTTCTCCAGGCTGAGTCCATTCAAAACCACTGCTCAAGAAATAGATTATGTCTGGAGTACTGTTAATTCAGGATCAAGGAACAGGAATTGTGATAACCCACAGAGCTAGTTATATCAGCCAGGAGGAATGTACGTTGTCAACCACTGTACAGAGATGCCTATCATAGCTGAAGCTTCTCGACCTAATTCTCTCCCATGCTTTGTCCAGGGAGGAAAGTGTTGCAATAGTTAGGGTAACTGACAATTTAGCTTTTGAAATACAATATGGGAAATTCAGGATAAATAAGTAAGTGTCTTTTGGTCCACTGGATACTTACAGAGCTAAAAATATGAGAAACCAAAGGGGATAATGTTTTATAAATGATGAGAGGTATTTTAAGGAACCAACAATATAATTTTAATGCATTTAATTTTTCAAACTATGCCACAGTCTCCGTGTGGTAGAGAATGGTTTTGGCCTTTAGAATGCGGTGTCCAAGTCTCCCATATGTTGGTTGTAATTGAATCAAAAGTTGGATGAGGTGGCCTTCCCTGGTGGTTCAGTGGTTAAGAATCCACCAGCTAATGCAGGAGACATGGGTTTGATCCCTGGTTCTGGAAGATCCCACATGCCTCGGAGCAAACTAAGCCTGTGTGCCACAACTACTGAGCCTGTGCTCTAGGGCCCAGGAGCCGCAACTACTGAAGCCTGTGTGGCCTAGAGCCCATGTTCTGCAATAAGAGAAGCCACTGCATCACAACTACAGAGTAGCCCCCACTTACTGCAACTACAGAAAAGCCCGTGTAGCACTGAAGACCCAGAGCAGCCAAAAATAAATAAATAAATAAAAAGAAAAGAAAAATAGGCTCTGCTCTCAAAGCCATGTGATGCTGAGCAAAGTATTTTTTCTCTCTAAGTCGTATTTTTTTTCCTCATTGGTATAATCGGTGGGACAACTATCTTACAAGGGATTGTGCAGACCAAGTGGGTACGCTGGGAAATTTTTAAGTGTTACACAAGTGTGAGGGATTCTCCCATACCTTCAAGGAAGTTAACTGAATGGATTAGGGAGATGAAGCACCTACTTGGTCAGTACTCCTTTATGATAAATTATGATGTCTACGTGATTTCAGAGAACACTGCCTGGTGGACTGGAGTTCATGCTCCACTGGGTTGCCATTTCTGTCTCCAGGGCATCCTCCTGACCCAGGGATCAAACCAGCATCTCCTGCATTGGCAGGCAGGCTCTATACTGAGCCATCTGGGAAAGCCCTCCCTGAGTTATATCCTTTTAAAATCAGCTGATGACCTGGTGAGTATAATGCTTATCCAAGTTCTGTGAGCCACTCTAGCAAATTACTCCAACCCCAGGAGGAGGCTGACAACCTGGATTGTTACTGGTGTCTGAACAGGGGTGGAGGGTGGGGGACAACCTTGCAGGATGGAGCCTGTCACCTATGGGATCTGATGCTCTGTCCCAGTAGAGCTGAGTTGAATTACAGGACACTCAGCTGGTGTCTGAGGGTGTCTTGCTGGTGTCAGGAAGCCCCCAAACTCCCTATACTGGATTTGAGTGCAGAACCTTCTAGCTGTTTACAAACAACCACATTCCTTTAGGATAAGAAATATATCCTATGCTACTTGTGTCCCTATTCCATTCTTCCTGTTAAGACTGTTTCCTTAACACTTGTCCCAAGGTATTGCTTATTTCTTTACTTGACTTTTAAAATAGATTTTACTTCTGGTTATAAAAAAAAAGTATATGCTTGCTTTTGGAAATTTAGAAATAGGAAAGGAAAAATAGAAAATGAAAAGCTGCCAGAGTAATAACCTCCCAGCGTGCCTCTGATAAAATTTTGGTTCATGCCGTCTGCCTGTTGGTTGGGGTGATACAGATGTGTTGTGGTTGACGCTACAGGCTGTCCAAAGACGGCCATTTCTCCCCATTTTCACTGATTTTGGAACCTAGTTGTGTTCAGTTTTTCAGAGCCACATGCTTGAGGGAGGCTGGCTGGAGTCACTCTCAGGTTCTCCTGTTGCTGGGTCAACGATGCCTTAAGACGAGAGGAGACGGCAGGGGATGCGTGGGGGCTTGGAAAATGGAAGCATGGGAGGGATGCCCCTTCTGCACTGACCCGGGCACTCTCTGCATCTTTGGATCATTAGGGAAGACAATGCCAGCCCTGCCAATGGCAGAGCGGAGGAAGGAAGGACACCTCCCTTCTTGATGGGCCACCGAATTCACGGGCTCAAGAATGACATTGCTGGACTTCCTGTTTTGTGAGATAACAAGTGGCTGCCTTGTTTAAGTCCCTTTCAGTTGTGCTTCTGTTACTTATAGCCGAAGCAATCCTATTCATCATGCATTCACTCTCTCAATAGTGTATTGTGTGCACTTTCCTTGTCGTAAAATAGCCTTCAAAAGCAGATACTGCAAAACTGGAATGATTGGGTTGGCTTCTTTTTCACAGGATTTTGAGCTCTTTGAGTGCAAAGATTGGGGGTTTTGTTGTTTTTTTGTTTTGTGAGATTTTTGTTTTTTGCCCTCATGCATGCATGCTAACTCGCTTCAGCCGTGTCTGACTCTTTGAGACCCCATGGACTGTAGGTGGCCAGGCTCCTCTGTCCCTGGGATTCTCCAGGCAAGCATCCTGGAGTGGGTTGCCATTTCCTACTCCATTTGCCCTCAGACTCAGACCCTAGTACAAGATCTGGCACAATGCAGGCACTGAAACTGGTGAAATTGGTGGAATGAGGAAACTGATGACCAAAAAGCCACCAGACCGTAGGTGACAATTATTGAGCATGAACATACAGTACTCAGTCGTTCTATAGAAAGCTGGGCTTACCAAAGTCACGCTGAACCTGCGTTTGCTGAAGGTAAATCTTAGGGAAAAATGACATTTTAACCTGAAACTGATGATTGGGGTCAAAACTGAAAATGGGATATTTAGCAATATTAAAAGAAGAGAAAAAGGCTGTGGTATTACCCTGGGTTGGATAGCACTCATCCAAATACCCATGCTTCACCAAAAAAAAATCTTCACAAAGCTGCAACTAAGAATTTACTTTTTAAAAAAATATAAGGGTGCTGACTACTAGTTTGGATGAATGTGGAAGGGCCCCCTAATAAACCTTCTCCTCGCCCTTTGTCCTTTTCCTCTCAGAGCAGCAATGTGACCTTGCCAGTGACCACTTACTCTATGCATGTTTTCCCTGTAAGACTGTCTGCATGTTCTGTGAAGTCAGGGACCGTGTTTGCCCTCAACCCCTGAACTCAGCACTTTAAGTTTTTCCCACTTTGTTGAATGATGGCTAAAAAGTGAGGCGGGAAGTCAGGGTCACACAGAAATCCAAGTTGTCCGTAAACTGATTCTGTAATTCAGACTGTAGATGGAGAAACAGGAGTTGGAGGATGCTGGGAGGGAAGAGGGGGACCTCTAGGCAAAGAAAGAACCCCACTTTCACCCCCACCCACTCAGCTGTTGTAATGAAATGCACTAGTATGAGAAATGCACAAGGGGGCAGCTCCGAGCTGTGGTGAAGGCCAACCTGTTGAAGAGTATGTTCCTTGGTAATGTTACTTTTTAATAATATCTGTTAATATGCAGGTGGTTGCAAATACACCTTCTTTTATTAAAAGGCAGTGGAACAGCCAAATCTTTCTTTAATAGTGTCATCATGCATTCCAGAAAGCACATTTAATCTAGGTTAAATAGGAACAAAATATGCATTTAGGGTTTCTCATTTGCTTTCTGTGGCTCATTGCAAGAGAAATAAATTAGTTCCAGAAAGGAACCAAGAAGTTCATGGATTTTTTTCAGGCAATCAGTTACCAAGTCTTGACCTGAACTTCTGTACTGAGCGTGGGCTAATGACAGGGCAGTGAACTGTAATTAAAAAAAAAAAAAAAAAAAAGGATTCTAGTCCAGGTTTCTCTCTAACTAGCTGTGTGGCTTTGAGTAAGGCATCTAGCATTTCTGGGACATATTTTTCTTATTTGCAAAATAGAAGGACTCACTAGGGCCAACAATTCTCAATCCAATAAAACTGTGGGTTGCAAGCTATCTAAATTCTTTACCAAGACCACAGAAGTAAGGAGAAAGAGGTGAGGAAGCGAAGAGGAACCAAGTCATGATGAGCTACGGGGAAGGGCCGAGGAGGTGAGCGGGCTTGGGCTGAGAAAGCTGTGCATTTGGGGGAAAACCTTGGACAAGGTCTCTTCAAGCTCTCATTCTGATGTTCTACTACTTCCTACTTTATACTTTCACTTAAATCTCTGCTAGAGACTCAACTGCCTCATGTCAAAGCTGCCATCTTTTCCCATAAACCACCTGTCATTCCCATCACCCTTGCTTGGCGATAAGCTCTCTAAGCTCCCTCCTCCTCTAGACCCAAACCCAGGCATCCTTGCCAGCAACTAATCCTAGAACCAAAGTCTGGTGAGGGAGGACATGGAGTTAAGAAATACGTGGTGGTGGTGGTGGTTTAGTCGCTAAGTCGTGTCCGACCCTTGCGACCTCATGGACTGTAGCCCCCGCCAGGCTCCTCTGTCCAAGGAATTTCCCAGGCAAGAATACTGGAGTGGGTTTCTATTTCCTTCTCCACACAAATACACAGGCCATTCTAAAGGGTCGTAAGTTTTATTAAAAAAAGATTCTTAATTGAAAACAATGCCAGCATGTGTGTCTGTCTGTGTGTGCGTGTGCACACAAGTGTGCCTGTGAGAGAGAGGCACCACCTTTGGATGGCTAGGAGAGGTTTCTCTGAGAAGATGACATTTAATATGAGACCTGAAGCAGGTGGACGAGGGCTGCACGGGCCCTGGGGCAAGAGAGGGGATGCACAAGGAGCATTCAGAGTCAGAAGAAGGCCTGGGTGATATGGGGTAGTGAGTGAGCAAGAAAGGGGTGAGAAATAGGTGGAAGAGGCCCCACAGAACCCGTCAGGCCAACCAGGCACAGCTTTGTTCTAAAGGACGTGGCAGGTCATCTTTCATTTAATCCTCTTATTCGTCGTCTATGTCCAATCAGTCATCAAATCTGGCTAATCTATGTGTTTTACATTTTTCCTGTCTCTTACATCCTTTCACATTTAATCCTAGACCTGACTTTGATTGTAATTCTCTATGAGACCTCTCCACGAAGTTTCTTTTAAAGAGTGGAAATAAATCATATATATATTTTTTGAACAGCTTTATCACACACTGATTCAAAGTTTATTTTTAGCAAATACTCTTTGGTCGACCAGTAACGTTTTATTGGTTAAGTGTGAATGCACCTGTTACACACACAGACACACACACACACACTTTTATTCACAGACCTAGTTTGAATCATAATTCCCCATGTAGCATCTCCTTGAAAATTTCTTTAAAAGAGTGGAAATAAATCTTCATGTGAGCAACACATGTTCTGTGAACAACTTCATTACAGATCAACCAAATTTCTTCAAACATGCCAAAGGCACAAAGGACAACTTAAAAGTTCTAAAGGAAGCAGTTTGAATTTGGGGAAAAAAAAATCATAAAAAAGTATCAGACTGATTTCTTAAGTGGTAAAATCTTCCTTTTTGCCCTTTTTCTTGAGTTTTAAAAATAGTCTAAATGGAATCTTACTCAACTTTCTACAAGAAAACATACCTTTAGGCTGAGAGACAGCATAAGAAATTTCATCCTAAAGAATTATTTTTTTTTTTGGAGGGGGGAGGGAAAGGGTGAAGTTATAAGAGCCTCAAGATAGAGGCTTCTAATTAAATTGCCCTCTCAACCAGAACTGCAGAGTATACGCTATAATCACCGCAATTCAGTTTAAATCTGGGACAGAATGATAATTTTGTTAGTTCAGAGGTTTTTTTAAACTATGGTTCATAACTGCTGGAGAGTTTCCGATGACTTTCCAAGGTTCTGCAAGGCATGTGTATTTGCTGGGGGACCAGGGGACTTGCAACAAATGAATAAATAAGGTAGATTTCACAGTCTCAGGAAGTTTAAGTAGGTCTCAGATGAGATGAGATCAGGAAGATGATCGGGAAGTGCTGTCCTTGTCTTTCTGGCTTTGCAGATGACAACAAATCCACAGCACATTATTAGTGAGGAAGTTTTGAGTCCTTTTTCTACTAATGGTGATGGATTTGCCTTTATTCACCTGCATCCTTCATCCCAGTTCATTTGCAGTGTGGGCTTGGGAAATAAAAGCTGATTACTGGAGAGGTAAAGGGGAAAAGAATAAGGTAGGTTCAACCCACAACACTGGCCTCAGCCTTTCAGGTTAACCCACTGAGCTGACCAGTCACCAGCAAAAGAATGTCACTCATTCAACTATCTTGATTGATTGTAACTAGATGAAGGGGGTACTGAGGCAGAAAAGGTACACAGGATCAAAAGGCTTAGATTCTTGGCAAGCAGACATTAATGGATAAACATACAAGTAATAGGACTTCCCTGGTGGCTCAGTAGGTAAAGAATTCACCTGCAATACAGGATCTCCTGGAGAAGGAAATGGCATCCCATTCCAGTATTCTTGCTGGAGAATTCCACGGACCGAGGAGCATGGCAGGTTACAGTTCATGGGTTGCAAAGAGTCCGACACAAATGACCAACTAAACTTTCAGTTCAGTTCAGTCGCTCAGTCGTGTCTGACTCTTTGAAACCCCATGGACTGCAGCACGCCAGGCTTACCTGTCCATCACCAACTCCTGGAGCTTGCTCAAACTCATGTCCATCGAGTCGGTGATGACATCAAACCATCTCATCCTTTGTCATCCTCTTCTCCTCCTGCCTTCAATCTTTCCCAGCATCAGGCTCTTTTCAAATGAGTCAGTTCTTTGCATCAGGTGGCCAAAGTATTGGAGTTTCAACTTCAACATCAGTCCTTCCAATGAATATTCAGGACTGATTTCCTTGAGGATTGACTGGTTGGAACTCCTTGCAGTCCAAGGGACTCTCAAGAGTCTTCTCCAACACCACAGTTCAAAAGCACCAAATCTTCAACACTCAGCTTCCTTTACAGTCCAACTCTCACATCCACACATAACCACTGGAAAAACCATAGCTTTGCCTAGACAGACCTATGTCGGCAAAGTAACGTCTCTCCTTTTTAATATGCTCTCTAGGTTGGTCATAGCTTTTCTTCCAAGGAGCAAGCGTCTTTTAATTTCATGGCTGCAGTCAACATCTGCAGTGATTTTGGAGCCCAAGAAAATAAAGTCTGTCACTGTTTCCATTGTTTCCCCATCTATTTGCCATGAAGTGATAGGACCAGATGCCATGATCTTAGTTTTTGAAATGTTGAGTTTGAAGTTTTCACTCTCCTCTTTCATTTTGATCAAGAGGCTCTTAGTTCTTCTTCATTTTCTGCCATAAGGGTGGTGTAATCTGCGTTTCTGAGATTATTGATATTTCTCCTGGCAATCTTGATTCCATCTTGTGCTTCATCTAGTCCGGCATTTCGCATGATGTACTCTGCATATAAGTTAAATAAGCAGGGTGACAATATACAGCCTTGACTACTCCTTTCCCAATTCGGAACCAGTCTCTTGTTCCATGTCTGATTCTAACTGTTGCTTCTTAACCTGCATAGATTTCTCAGGAGGCAGGTAAAGTGATCTGGTATTCCCATCTCTTGAGGAATTTTCCAGAGTTTGTTGTGATCCACACAATCAAAGGCTTTGGCATAATCAATAAAGCAGAAGTAGATGTTTTCCTGGAACTTTCTTGCTTTTCCAATGTTCCAAGGGATGCTGGCAATTTGATCTCTGGTTCCTGTGCCTCTTCTAAACCCAGCTTGAACATCTGGAAGTTCACGGTTCACGTACTGTTGAAGCCTGGCTTGGAGAATTTTGAGCATTACTTTACTAGCGTGTGAGATGAGTGCAATTGTGCGGTAGTTTGAACATTCTTTGGCATTGCCTTTCTTTGGGATTGGAATGAAAACTGACCTTTTCCAGTCCTGTGGCCACTGCTGAGTTTTCCAAATTTGCTGGCATATTGAGTGCAGCACTTTCAGTTACCAATAATAAAGGGCACCAGTTCAGTTCAGTTCAGTTCAGTCGCTCAGCTGTGTCCAACTCTTTGTGACCCCATGAATCGCAGCACTCCAGGCCTCCTTGTCCATCACAAACTCCCAGAGTTTACTCAAACTCATGCCCATTGAGTCGGTGATGCCATCCAGCCATCTCATCCTCTGTTGCCCCCTTCTCCTCCTGCCCCCAATCCCTCCCAGCATCAGGGTCTTTTCCAATGAGTCAACTCTTCACATGAGGTGGCCAAAGTACTGGAGTTTCAGCTTCAGCATCAGTCCTTCCAATGAACACCCAGGACTTATCTCCTTCAGGATGGACTGGTTGGATCTCCTTGCAGTCTAAGGGACTCTCAAGAGTCTTCTCCAACACCACAGTTCAAAAGCATCAATTTTTTGGCACTCAGCTTTCTTCACAGTCCAACTCTCACATCCATACATGACCACTGGAAAAACCATAGCCTTGACTAGACGGACCTTTGTTGGCAAAGTAACGTCTCTGCTTTTTAATATGCTATCAAGGTTGGTCATAACTTTCCTTCCAAGGAGCAAGCGCATTTTAATTTCATGGCTGCAGTCACCATCTGCAGTGAATTTGGAGCCCCCAAAAATAAAGTCTGACACTGTTTCCACTGTCTCCCCATCTATTTTCCATGAGACCAGATGGGACCAGATGCCATGACCTTAGTTTTCTGAATGTTGAGCTTTAAGCCAACTTTTTCACTCTCCTCTTTTGCCAAACAGTATCCATAGTCATTAGTTTTCATTGCCATAGACTTGGTTTAAAAAAATGCCTGTTTGCTTAAGCATGCCCTTGATGAGGCAATAAAAATCATTAGTTGCATTAAATTTTGACCCTTGAGTAGAAATCTTTCTACTATTACAAGTAATATGTTAATTAAAACTGTAGTAAGAAGTATGATAGAAATCTCAAGGTTTCCTGAGAGAACGGAATGTGGGGACTGAGTCTAGTTGAGCAGTCTAGCTGGGTCCAAGGAAACCTGTCCTTTGAAAGAGTAATTTAAATAGACATCTCAAGGAGGAGGAGGAAAGTTGACCAGGCGAAGTGTCGTGAGATTAGCATTCCAATCAGAGGGAACAGCATGGTGCAGGCAAAGTTCCTGAGGTGAGGAAGAGCTTGACCCTTCCAAGGAACCAAAATGAGCCCATGGTGCCTAAGAGCTGTGGTTCCCAAAAGGTGGTCCATGGGGTTCCTGAGAAACATCAGGAAGTCGACAAGATCAAAATTGTGCTCATCATGACACTGAGATATTTGCTATTTGTTTTCTTTCACTGTGTTGACATTTACAGGAATGATGCAAAAGCAAAGGTGGGTCAAATTGCTGGTGCCTTACCAGTTACAGGGCTTCCCTGGTGGCGCAGATGGTAAAGAATCTGCCTGCAATGCAGGAGACCCAGGTTCGATCCCTGGGTTGGGAAGATAACCTGGAGAAGGAAATGGCTACCCATTTCAGTATTCTTGCCTGGAGAATTCCATGGACAGAGAAGCCTGGTGGGCTACAGTCTGTGAGGTTGAAAAGAGTCAGACACAACTGAGGGACTAACACTTTCCCTTACCAATGATAAAGGACAGCAAACAGTATCCACAATCACAGTGTTTCACTGTCACACACTCAGTTTAAAAAAACTGCTTGCTCAAGAATGTCCTTGGTGCAGCAAAGAAGATCATTAGTTGTATTAAATCTCGACCCTTGAAGACAAATCTTTTTATTATTCTGTGTTGTCAACTGGAAAGGACACGGAGTGCACTCTTGCTGAAGACCCAAGTATGAAGATTGTCTCAAGACAAAGCATCTGTGCAATCGAGCTGTGAAATGCACTTGCGACTTTTTCAAGGAAAAGCATTTTCACTTGAAAAAACAATTGGCAGGCAAACCATGGTATGGTAAGACATGGGAACCGGCAGCCATTTGCTTAAAAGTGAATGAAGGAAAAAAAAAAAAAAGTGAATGAAGGATGCCTGTCACTTCACGGAAAGAATTGTAGAATTTTGGAAGACCCCTATGTGCTACCACGATCTTGATATCTTCCCAATACTTACAATTACTTTCTTTTCTTATTTTTTCTATTTTTTGGCTGTGTTGTGGCATGTGGGATCTTAGTTCCTCCAACAGGGACGGAACCCTTGCTCTTTGAAGTGGAAGCGTGAAATCCCAACCACTGAGAATTCCCCATAATTACTTTCTGATAAGATGGATGGTGATAATATTCCAGGTAGGTCTCAGACAACATAATCTTTAATTCTTCCTCAGATTTATCAAAACCTCCTCTGCGGAAAACTGTATTATGTTTATAAACACAGACACAAAAATTCTAATTAGAATAGAAGCAAGCACTATGTCAATAAATCAATTAGCATTTACTTCAGGAATGGAAAAAGTATTTTAATATCACAAAATTGGTTAACATATCTTTCCTTAAAAAATCAAGGGAAAATTTAATATAACTTTCTCAACATATACTTAAGAGGCATTTGATTCAACATAGCAGATAGTCCTAATAAAATTCTAACTAAAATATGATTACAGGAAACTGCTTAACTATAATAAAAAATATCTCCAAAAAACTCTCCTCCAAATATCTTAATGGTAATATTAAAATTATTTCATTTAAAATCAAGATCTAGACAGGAAAGTCTGTTATGACAGTTTGTCTTGGGAGATCTAGTGAATGAAATTCTTAAAAATGAATTACAAGTAAATACTTGAAAGGAAATGAATACTAGATATTTTTGCTGACAATATGAATTTCCAACAGATCCTATTTTTTTAAAGCACTAAAGTTAACAAGAGAATTTAAGAAACAGAAGATATTAAATAAATACACACAAAATATTAGCTTTTATTTATTCTAACAATAAACATGTAAAGATGGAAAAAGGAAAATATTTTATTCATTAAATAGTAAGTAAAAATATCAAGGAATACAGTTAATAATAAAAGTACTAATCTCATTAAGGGTCACAAAATAAAGCTGAACAAATGGAAAGATATACTGCCTTCTTAAGGTGAAGGTGAAATATCACAAAATTATTAATTCTCCCCCATGTATATAAATATAATGTCATTATCATTACAGTTGCATGGGTTTTTTGTTTGTTTGAGTTGAGGAAGAGACAGGATTAACAGTTTTAAACTTTATATGAAGGAATAAATGTTCAAGTGTATAAACAAGAACAGTGACAAGGGAATTGCCTTTCCAGACATCAGAGTATATTATTAAGTTATTATGAAATAAACATGGTATTGGTGTGAAATGAGACATAGTTCAGTGGAAAAGAGAATCCAGAAATAATCTTGTATATGAGAATTTAATATGTATTATACATCAAATATGGTAGCTCAATTTATTGGGAAAATAAATTATTTTTAAAAGGATACCACTATAACTGTTGTCTATCAGAAATAAAATAAATTCTTACTTTACACCATATACTAAAATACATGCCCCAGAGATTAATCTTCATAGTAAATAGCAAAACAGAACAAAATATTGCCTTAATATCTAGGAGGCTTTGTGTGCAATCTAGGGAGAAGGAAACTGTAACAAAATTGGAAAACCAAGAGACCATAAAAGAAAAGATATATCTGACCACATTAAAAATGTTTATGGTAAAAGACACAAACAAACTCAAAACTCAAATGATTGATTTGTGAAAAAAATACTTGTAATGACAAATCAATTTATATTTTCATTACTTCACATAGTATAGAAACTAATTGTGTGGAAATTAATGACAAATTATATAAGGATTAATTTAATTTATATAACATGGAAAGATTTTATAAATTGGCAACTCAATAGAAAACTGGTCAAAAAATATGAAAAAGCAATTTATGGAAGCGCAAATCCAAATAGGTAACAAATGTACAAAAAGCTGCTTGAATTTACCATAGTTGTGTATGTGTGCTCAGTTGTGTCTGACTATCTGCGACGCCACGGACAGTAGCCCGCCAGACTCTTCGGTCCATGGGATTTCCCAGGCAAGAATACTGGAGTGCATTGCCAGTTTCTTCTCCAGGGGATCTTCCTGACCCAAGGATCGAACCTGAGTCTCCTACAGCGCAAGTGGATTATTTACCACTGAGTCACCAGGGAAGCTAATGATATGTCTAAAGTTGTGCACGTGCGTATTTAAAATTTATATTCATAGAGGACTACTCAAAGAAAATGCTGCCCGTATTGTACATATTGATGTTTTAAATTTGATCACTGGATTGAACTAGACCTTTGGAACTATATATTTGAACTACATCATACTGGTCCTTCTTTATTTTCACTTGAAAAATAAAGTAAATTGGACTTTAGTCCTCACTATTTTACAGGGAAGAAAATAAAGCTGTAAAGCTTCACTGACTTGCCCAAATGAACACAGGGAGGAAGTGGCAACAATGGGTTTGAATCCAGGCAGACTAACTCCACAAGCCACACACACAGTTCTCAGCATTTGTTAAAATGTTTTCTGAGAGTTTAGCAGGGGTGAATGAGGCACACATCTTGGGGAACGATTTAAAGAGATGCTGAGAAATTCAGAAAGCAGGAGAAATAATATTTGAAAAATAATTCATACTGAACAAAAATATCAAAATTTTCTGTAAAGACAGGATCCCACCCTGCACTTGCCTCTCACAGCTTTGCTCACCTCACCCTAATCCCAGCTCCATGGGATCTTGCCTTTATTGAAAATTTTGATACTTTGCTCATCATAGATATTCTTACAGTAATTTGGACCAATTACATTAATATTGCATTCAGTTCAGTTCAGTTCAGTTCAGCTCAGTCACCCAGTTGTGTCCAACTCTTTGCGACCACATGGACTGCAGCATGCCAGGCCTCCCTGTCCATCACCAACTCCTGGAGCTTACTCAAACTCATGTCCATTGAGTCAGAGATGCCATCCAACCATCTCATCCTCTGTCGTCTCCTTCTCCTCCTGCCATCAATCTTTCCCAGCATCAGGCTCTTTTCAAATGAGTCAGTTCTTCACATCAGGTGGCCAAAGTATTGAAGTTTCAGCTTCAGCATCAGTCCTTCCAATGAATATTAAGGACTGATTCCCTTGAGGGTTGACTGATTGGATCTCCTTGCAGTCCAAGGGACTCTCAAGAGTTTTCAACACCACAGTCCAAAAGCATCAAATCTTTAGCACCCAGCTTTCTTTATAGTCCAACTCTCACATCCATAACATGACTACTGGAAAAACCACAGCTTTGCCTAGACAGACCTTTGTCGGCAAAGTAATGTCTCTGCTTTTTAATAAGCTGTGTAGGTTGGTCATAACTTTTCTTCCAAGGAGCAAGCATCTTTTAATTTCATGGATGCAGTAATAATCTGCAGTGATTTTGGAGCCCCCAAAAATAAAGTCTCTCACTGTTTCCACTGTTTTCCCATCTATTTGCCATGAAGTGATGGGACCAGATGCCATGATCCTAGTTTCCTGAATGTTGAGCTTTAAGACAACTTTTTCACTCTTCTCTTTCACTTTCATCAAGAGGCTCTTTAGTTCTTTACTTTCTGCCATAAGGGTGGTGTCATCTGCGTATCTGAGGTTATTTGATATTTCTCCCGGCAATCTTGATTCCAGCTTGTGCTTCATCCAGCCCAGTATTTTGCATGATGTACTCCTGCATATAAGTTAAATAAGTAGGGTGACAATATACAGCCTTGACTACTCCTTTCCCAATTCAGAACCAGTCTCTTGTTCCATGTCCAGTTCTAACAGTTGCTTCCTGACATGCATACAGATTTCTCAAGAGGCAGGTCAGATGATCTGGTATTCCCATCTCTTGAAGAATTTTCCAGAGTTTGTTGTGGTCCAGACAATCAAAGGTTTTGGCATAGTCAATAAAGCAGAAGTAGATGTTTTTCTAGAACTCTCTTGCTTTTTCAATGATCCAGCGGATGTTGGGAATTTGATCTCTGGTTCCTGAGCCTTTTCTAAATCCAGCTTGAACATCTGGAAGTTCACAGTTCATGAACTATTGAAGCCTGGCTTGAAGAATTTTGAGCATTACTTTGCTAGTGTGTGAAAGTGAAAGTTAAGTCGCTCAGTCGTGTCCGACTCTTTGCGACCCTGTGGACTGTAGCCCACCAGGCTCCTCCGACCATGGGATTCTCCAGGCAAGAATACTGGAGTGGGTTGCCATTTCCTTTTCCAGGGGATCTTCCTGACCCAGGGATCAAACCCAGGTCTCCCGCATTGCAGGCAGACGCTTTGAGATGAGTGCAATTGTGCAGTAGTTTGAGCATTCTTTGGCATTGCCTTTCTTTGCGATTGGAATGAAAACTGACCTTTTCCAGTCCTGTGGCCACTGCTGAGTTTTCCAAATTTGCTGGCATATTGAGTGCAGCACTTTCACAGCATCATCTTTTAGGATTTGCAATAACTCAACTGGAATTCCATCACCTCCACTAGCTTGTTCGTAGTGATGCTTCCTAAGGCCCACTTGACTTCACATTCCAGGATGTCTGGCCCTAGGTGAGTGATCACACCATCGTGATTATCTGGGTCGTGAAGGTCTTTTTTGTACAGTTCTTCTGTGTATTTTTGCCACCTCTTCTTAATATCTTCTGCTTTTGTTAGGTCCATACCATTTCTGTCCTTTATTGAGCCCATCTCTGCATGAAATGTTCCCTTGGTATCTCTAATTTTCTTGAAGAGATCTCTAGGTTTTCCCATTCTATTGTTTTCCTGTATTTCTTTGCACTGATCACTGAGGACGATCAATCTTAACAATCTTATCTCTCCTTGCTATTCTTTGGAACTCTGCATTCAAATAGGTATATCTTTCCTTTTCTCCTTTGCCTTTCACTTCTTTTCTGTTCACAGCTATTTGTAAGGCCTCCTCACACAACCATTTTGCCTTTTTGCATTTCTTTTCCTTGGAGATGGTCTTGATCCCTGCCTCTAGTACAATATCACGAACCTCTGTCCGTAGTTCTTCAGGCACTCTGTCTATCAGATCTAATCCCTTGAATCTATTTGTCACTTCCACTGTATAATCGTAAGGGATTTGATTTAGGTCATACCTGAGTGGTCTAGTGGTTTTCCCTACCTTCTTCAATTTAAGTCTGAATTTGTCAATAAGGAGTTCATGGTCTGTGCCATAGTCAGCTCCTGGTTTTTTTTTTTTTTTTTTTTGCTGACTGTATAGAACTTTTCCATCTTTGGCTACAAAGAATATAATCAACCTGATTGACTATCTGGTGATGTCCATGTGTAGAGTCTTCTCTTGTAATATTGCATTAGGATATTATTTTTCTTGATTGTTAGGGTTTTTAAAAAATATTTATTTATTTGGTAGCTCTGGGTCTTAGCTGTACCATGCAGAATCATGAGTTGCAGTATTTGAGATCTAGTTCCCTGACCAGGGAACAAACCTAGGCCTCCTGCATTGGGAGGAGCCACTGGACCACCAGGAAAATCTCAGTTATTGAGGGTTTTCTTAGTATTGGCTAATTATTTTTTAAAACTTTTAAAATATTTATTATTTTTTCAATTTTTAGTTTTGGGTTTCCCTGGTGGCTCAGACAGTAAAGAACCTGCCTGTAATGCAGGAGACCTGGGTCAATCCCTGGGTCGGGAAGATCCCCTGGAGAAGCAAATGGCAACCCACTCCAGTATTCTTGCCTAGAGAATCCTTGCCTGTCAGGCTTCTCTGTCCATAGGGTTGCAAAGAGTTGGACATGACTGAGCGATTATATTGGGGTAGAGTATAACAACTTACAATGTTGTGTTAGTTTCTGGTGCCTGAAAGATTCTTGGTGACTCCTTAAATGTTACACCAAAGGTAAGTGTCTCTATCAATCATGCTGCCCCCAGTCTGCATATGTATCTTTTAAGTTGGAGCAGCACTTTCCTAACTTGTTCAAAACCACATTTGGACTCTGGTCAGTCTCGGGTGGGGCACAAGAGGCTGAATTTTTAATGAGCTCCCAGGTGATGCCTGTGTTACTGGTAGGTGTCTCTTACCTGCTGGGTGTAAGGAGATGTCGGTCAGGGCATGTGGTGAGTGGGTCAGAAAGATGAAAATGCACCAAAATAATGAGAGTTGGACCATAAAGATGGCTGAGCACCAAAGAATTGATGCTTTCGAACTGTGGTGCTGGAGAAGACTCTTGACAGTCCTTTGGAGGGCAAGATCAAGCCAGTCAATCCTAAAGGAAATCAACTATAAATATTCATTGACTGATGCTGAAGCTGAAGCTCCAATACCTTGGCCACCTGATGTGAAGAGCCGACTCACTGGAAAAGACCCCGATGCTGGGAAAGACTGAGGGCAGGAGGAGAAGGAGGCAACAGAGGATGAGATGGTTGAATGGCATCATTGACTCAATGGACATGCGTTTGAGCAAATTCTGGGAGGTGGTGAAGGACAAGGAAGCCTGGTATGCTGCAGTCCGCGGGGTCGCAAAGAGTCCAACACGACCAAGTGATTGAACAACAATAAATGAAAGGGCACCACACATCGGTATCATTGTAAACATTTTAATCCTCACGACAGCCCTGTGAAGTAGATTCTGTTATGTTGACACCCACCAGCCAAAGACCACCACAAACACACTGCTAGTTGCACAAAGATTTATTCAGCTTGCTGCAGGCTGGACACACCCCCAGGGACTGGACAAGGGAGTTGGGGGGGTTTATTATGGGATTTGGTGTTGAGCTGGGGGAGTCTTGGGAGGGTTAAGGGCTGGGGGGCCAGTTCTGGCGTGGGTGCCCTCCAGGCACAGGGCAGCTTGACCACTGGGCTCTTTATAAGTTCTTTTGGCCCAGGAAGATGGAGGGTTAACTTGGGTAGAACTGCCATTTGAGAGGAGCTGTTGGTCAGAAGTGGCGGATGTTAATTCTGTTTGTGGCTGCAGAGTGTCCTTCTCTTTGTGTCACAAATGACCTTGTTGCTGGTTGTTCCAACATAGCCATGGAGTGACCTGTTGTGATTACTGTGTCTCTTCTGAGTGATGTTTATGTTTCTTTAGGAACACTGCGGCTACTGCTGTCCAGACCTATCTGAGCTGGATCAGTGACTCAGGCTCCAAGCCCCAGAGGACACTTCACATGCGGGCCACCTCCTTGAGATTTTCTGAGTCCCCCATGGTGCCTGGCACCAGCCAGGGCTGCAGTGCCATCATGCCGGGCTGCCCTCAGCCTGGCCTGGCACTCACGTCTCTCTCCTTCAGAGGACTACCCTGTGAATGGACCTTGCTCAGGGGTCATCCTGAGGCCCTGTGATGCCCGAGGACGCGTGCCCACGTGGTCATCTGTGGCCTGTGTGTGGCCACCTGTCTCAGGAGGGCAGCCTGGCGAGCAGATGATCCCCAGGGACTAAACAGAGCATTCCTTCCACAGAAATGTGTGGCGCTAAACTGGGCTTCCCAGGTGGCACTAGAGGTAAAGAACCCGCCTGCCAATTCAGGAGATATAAGAGACGCGGGTTTGATCCTGAGTCAGGAAGACTCCCTGGAGGAGGGCATGGCAGTCCACTCCAGTGTTCTAGCCTGGTGAATCCCACGGACAGAGGAGATGGTGGGCTGCAGCCTACAGGGTCACAAAGAGTCGGACAGGACCGCACACAAGCACGTGAAACTGAACTGTCAGACTGGTGCTGATTTGAAGTAACTTTTTTAACACTCTATTTTCTTTATTCTTAATGCATATTTTAATTATTTTAATTTAAATTTTTTCAGTTCTACTGAGGTAAAACTGACAAAAGATACTAAAACGTACATCATGATGATTTGACACATGTAGCCATTGTGAAAGGGTATCCCCACCTAGTTAATTAACACATTTATCACCTCACATATTTATCTCTTTATGTGTGTGTGTGTGAGAACATTTAAGTTCTACTCTCTCAGCAAATGTCATCACACAGTAAGTGTTATCAACGACAGTCACCATGATAAACATCAGATCTTCAGATCTGATTTATCTTTATCTTGTAGCTGAAATTTTATGCCCTTTTGCAAAACTTTCGGTATTTTCCGCACCCTACCCCCCTACCCCTGCCACCTCCAAAACCACTTTTCTACTCTATTTCTCTGAGTTTGACATTTTTTAAGATTCCACTCAAATTGCTTACACAGACAGGATCCCACAAAATATATTTGCCTGGGGTCCCACACATCTAAGTGTTGGACCCATCACAGCCTTGCTGGCAGTTGCCTAAGGCCATTTTTCACTGTCTCAATTGTTATCATCCCCATTACAAAGAAGAGGACACTGAGGTTCACAGAGGTTAAGCAACTCCCTGGTGAATCCCCAGCAGGTGATGGGGCAGCCGAGTCTGGTGAGCCTGCTGTTGGCAGGTGCTCGAACCCACACTCTCCCTTGCCCACCCATCAACTAAGGACGCCTCGGATATGTTCCGCCCCAGTGAATGTGCTGACGTCTAGAACACTCCCACGCACCAGTGGTCACCTAATCTGTGACACAGGAGGCAAGAAATATACAGTGGAGAAAAGACACTTTAATAAGTGGTGCTGGGAAAACTGGACAGCTCCATGGAAAAGAATGAAAATGAGAACACTCTAATACCATACACAAAAACAAACTCAAAAAGGGATTAAAGACCTAAATGTAAGACTAGATACTATAAAACTCAGAGGAAAACAGGCAGAACATTCTCTGAAATAAATCACAGCAAGATCTTTTTGGATTCACCTGTGAGAGTGATGAAAATAAAAACAAAAATAAACAGATCCAGGGGCACTCGTTAAATAGTAGCCACATGGCCATGATGAGAGAAAGAGTGAGAAGTAAATACAACAATGTTATTAATATTTATCATGGAATTTTTATTATCTAATTTTTACTTTTCTATATTTTCTTTGTTTTTCCAACTCTATGATAACTATGAAATCCTTTTTAGACCATTAATCTGATCTTTCCTTTGGAAATTACACAATGTAATTGTAATTTCTGCTTTTAAAATTGCTTCAACGGCTTACAAAGATTTTTTCTTCCGCGTGGTACTTGGAAATCTCCTTGCATCCTCAACGTTTGGTTCTTTTGCTCCTTTCTCCTCCCCACCCCACATCTTTGGACTGATGCTGTTAGGGGCCCCACGTGCTCCTTCTGAGCCCCAGTCCAGGTTCGTCCCAGGACGACAGAAACACTTAAGAGCGTTAACTTGGGCTTCCTGTGAACAGCAGAGACTGTGAAAAACTCAGGATGTTCCCGCAAATGGCACCGGGACTATCCAGATTGCTGGGGGTGGTGCTGAGGTTGGCTGTGAGGAGGAGGTGCCCGCGAGTGGGCAGGAAAGAGAGGCGTGTTGTCTTCTATTATGGGGTTCGGCCCATCTAAGGTGGTCACACTCCCCTCTGCTGGTTTCAACAACCAGAAACAGAGGGGAGGTGATGCATGACTAAGAGGCTCTGTGTTCTTCCAGCAGAAGGAGGGAGTCCTGTCGCTTCTGTGGGGTCAGGCTTGTTTTCTGCTGTGGGAAGATTCCAGAACACAAAAATATTAGGAAGGCTCCTCGGAACTCCAGCTTTGCTAGTACACCTGCCGTGTGACCCTGTGAAGTTACACAGACCTTTTGTGCCTCAGTCTTCTTATCTGAAAAGTGGGGATAAAATTTCTTTGTCAAATGGTTGTTGTGAGGATTAAATAAGATGATGCTGGGGGCTTCCCTTGTGGCTCAGCTGGTAAAGAATCCACCTGCAATGCAAGAGGCCTGGGTTCGATCCCTGAG
The DNA here is from genome assembly GCF_019320065.1 of Cervus canadensis. Classification (NCBI taxonomy): domain Eukaryota; kingdom Metazoa; phylum Chordata; class Mammalia; order Artiodactyla; family Cervidae; genus Cervus; species Cervus canadensis. The sequence continues at coordinate 45,117,626 of NC_057408.1, read as the reverse complement.
TTGGGAAGATCCCCTGGAGAAGGGAAAGGTTACCCACTCCAGCATTCTGGCCTGGAGAATTCCTTGGACTGTATAGTCCATGGGGTCGCAAAAAGTCGGACACCACTGAGCAACTTTAAAAAAAAAAAAAAAAGATGATGCTGGGACACTGTCTAGTACAGGGGACACTGCGACTATTATTATTGTTGTTGAGTTGTTTTATCTTAGATGGTCTTTGTTTTTATTCTTTTTTAATTAAAAAAATTTTTTAAAGATATCCATCAACACTTTATTTTTATTTTCTTTTATTTATTTAATGTGGCTGCACTGGGTCTTCCTTGTAGTGCACTGGCTTAGCTACCCTTCAATATGTGGGATCTTAGTTCCCCAACCAGGGATTGAACTCGCACTCCCTGCATTGGAAGCTTGGAATCTTACCCACTGAACCACTTGGGAAGTCTAGTTTTATGTGGTCTCATAGAGGACAGTCTGAGATCATGGGCTGGTTCTCCATGGTGTCATTTCAAAAAGCTGGGGGAATACCTCCCATGTATATGTAGTCAGTTTTGAAAAACCAGTTGCAAATCAATCATCCATTGATAGAGCCAAACCTTTTGTGCTCATTTTCTATTTCCAGTCTTTATCACCCCTGTGGTGATGAGGTTTAAAAGCTCTGCAACCTGCTGTGTAAAACAGAGGCTTGTTTTACTTCCCAAAAGCTCTCACTCTTACAGATCAATGGTGAATGGGTCCAAGTTCACTGTGTTTCTGCTAAGCTGCTTCAATCATGTCTGATTCTTTGGGATCCTATGGACTGTAGCCCGCCAGGCTCCTCTGTCCATGGAATGCTCCAGGCAAGAATACTGGAGTGGGTTGCCATGCCCTCCTCCAGGGCACCTTCCTGACCCAGGGATGGAACTCATGTCTCCTGAATTAGCAGGCAGGTTCTTTACCACTAGCACCACCTGGGAAGCCCCTGTCGTCCTAACTGTCATCATTTCCTAGACACTTAAACATCTTCTTTTCCCTCTTTAAATATTTTATTTATCTCTCACTTCAGTTGTTCTGGTGACTTTAAGACTTCCTTAAAGTACACATGTAAGAATATTCTGGGGCTGAGCACACCTTCCAATTTTCTTTCTCACTCTTGGTGTTTCTGTTCTGAAGGTGTTTTGTGGGCTGCTTAGTTAGTAGAAGCTTAGTTAGTAGCCCTCATTTGAGGATCAGATGAATCATATTTCTCCTGCTTAGCAGTCAGCCTTGTGACCACATCCCGTTCGTCAGGTGGGTTGATGTTAGTACCTGCCCCAGGCTGGGGGGGTCCATGTGCCCGTTGGAGGAAGGGCAGGGCTGGGGGCGCCCACGGCAGGAGCCCAGGACCAGGAACCGCACGACCAGTCCACCTGAGAGCAAAGCCTCATCTCCCTGGCTGCCCCACGAGACCCACTTTGCATACTACTACCAACTTCTTTTCCTCAAATGGGACCTTTAGCATGATGTCCTTTGACTCAAAAAATCTTCAAAAATTCCCCCTTGATTAGTCTTCCATGGAGAGTCCTGCCTGGAATCGCCTCACAATTGCCTCCCTCCAGCTGTCTTCCAACATCTGGGGATTCTGCAAAAAAATCTAGAGGTACCAACAGAACTGAGACCCAGTCCTTAGACTTAGGGAGCACTCCGTTCAGGAGACAGGGTGTGAGGCTGGCCCAGGGGAGCCCAGAGAGAGGGACGGACACCCCCAGGTGAGCTGAGGTCTGCAGTGGGTCTCTGCCTGTGAACAGGGGGCTAGTTGGTCATGTCTGAGTCAGAGATGAGAGTCCCTGGGAAGAGAGGACAATAAAAAGAGAGGCTGATGGCAGGACACCACGTTTGGAGGCACAGAAGCCTGGAGAAGCTAAAGTCTGAGTGATGGGGGCAGTGGGAGGTGATGCTAGTAAATGGAGCCAAGACAGGTGGCACAGGTTCCAGAGGCCAGCTGGGGACCTTGGGTTGTAACCTGTGGGAGGTGGGAGGATACTGAACAATCTGAAGCAAGGGTATAACATGGTGTAATTACCAAAGAAAAGATCAGATTAACGGTCATAAAAGGATTTCATGGTTATCATAAGAGTTGGAAAAATATAGAAAAGTAAAAATTAATTAGATAATAAAAATCCAATGATAAACATTGATAACATTATCATCTTCTTGCTATTCCTTTCTCTCGTTGTGGCTACTACGTAAGGAGTGCTTACGATGTACCAGGTATTTTTACCAGGCATTATGTAATTCTCATAAAAACTCTATACTATAGGAAAACTTATTAACTCAGTAAGTAGGAGACTTGGGTTTCAGACCAATAATGGGGCTCCAGTCTCTGAGTTCTGGACCCCTAGGCTTTTCGGCGATTACACAATCAATATGTATACATATACATAATATACATAGAGAGATGTAACGTTTTCTTTAAAACACAGCTTGGCACCCTAATTTTCTGGATTGGGGTTTTAAAAAGAATTTTGATGAGAGCCTGAAGGAGCTGTGTAGGTGGGGAGCGGTTCAGAAAGTGTGGCGTGGGAGGGCGATGGTTGGATGGCGCTGCAAAGGTCACGTGAAAGATGACGAAGGGGTTGGTGATGCAGCCAGGGTGGGGGCGGGGGAGAGGATGCACCTGGAGACTGTATTTTCTTTTGCTTATTTTTGGCTGCGCTGGGTCTTTGTTGCTGCACGTGGGTTTTCTCTAGGTGTGGCGAGCTGGGGCTACTCTCTAGTTGTGCTGTGCTGGCTTCTCTTACTGCAGAGCACCGGCTCTAGGTGCAAGGTCTTCAGTGGGTGCAGCACATGGGCTCAGGAGTTGCAGTTGGCAGGCTCTAGAGCATAGGCTCAATAGCTGTGGCAGTGGAATCCTCCCCGACCAGGGATCAAGCCTGTGTCCCCTGCCTTGGCAGGCAGATTCCTAACCACTGGACCATGAAGGAAGTCCATGGAGACTTCAAGAGTAGAAATGACAGAACTGGATGATTCCGGGTGTGTGTGTCTGTATGTGTGTCTAAGCGGGAGTTGAGGGAAAGGAAGACATGAAGGAAAATCATGAAGATTCTTTACTGAGCACCTGAGTGAGAGGGTGAAGTGTTTGGGAGACCAGGAAGCTGATGAGTTCCGTGAGAGCCCCTGAGAGGGCTCTGGCCACCAGGCGGATGTGTTCACGGGCAGGGCTTCCCTGGTGGCTAAGATGGTAAAGAATCCACCTGCCAATGCGAGAGACCTGGGTTCAACCCCTGGGTCGGGAAGGCCCCCTGGAGGAGGGCATAGCAACCCACTCCAGTATTCTTGCCTGGAGAATCCCATGGACAGAGGAGCCGGGTGGGCTACAGGCTTTGCATGGGGTTGCAAAGAGTTGGACACGCCCGAGCGACTAACACACACAGAGACCTACATGTGGCAAAACTGAGGGGAGTCGCCGCACTTTTGTACTGAAGTCAAGGGACGTGAGGATCCCTGGGAAGAACAGATAGAATATAAAGGAGGCATCTGCAGAGGAAGCTTGTGGACAGGGGCAGAGAGGACAGCGGAGTCGGAGGCTCAGATCCCAGAGTGGCCAACACGCAGACCACAGAGCAGGGTGGGAAGGGAACAGGAAGAGGCTGATGGAGTCACCGATTTCCTCCTCAAATTCCAGGTTTGGGTTCATCCCTCCTTAGCTTTCAAAATGATTTTTGTATATCCATCTCCGGTTTACTTTACTGTCCCGGCTTGCCGTGCCATGCCTCTGCATCTCTAAGACGTACTTACACTCTCACCTCCTCCAGCAAGCCCTCCCAGCCTGCGCCAGAGCCTCCAGCTCTCGGTTCACATGCCCTCCCACAACATGCCCCCTCACTGTCATAGATCCTGCTTACCCCCAGATTCTAAGCAGCTGGGGCAGGAGCTCTTCCTTCCTCAGCGTCCCATGTTGCCTGACAACAAGGTGCTGATTAGCTGGATGTTTATAATCCACAGCGGAGAGCATATTGTTTTACTTGTATAGCTTTGGATTTTTGAAAATACACGTTCTTTGCACCAGAAGCTCCTCTGCCCTTTTTAACTCAGTCCCAGCTCTGTGGATTCTTCCCATGGCATATTCTCCCCCGCTGGTTTGGCATTTTGCTACTCAAACGCTCACAGGCAGTCTTGGAGCTGAGATAACTTAAAAAAAAAATTGTATTTTTTTTTTTAAACACCAAAAACATTTTGTATTGGGGTACAGCTGATGAACAATGTTGTGATAGTTTCAGGTGAACTGTGAAGGGACTCAGCCACACATACACATGTATCCATTCTCCTCCAAACCCCCTTCCCATCCAGGCTGGCACATAACATTGGGCAGAGTTCCCTGGGCTATACAGTAGGTTTTTGTTGCTTATCCATTTTAAACAGGGCAGTGTCTATATGACCTTGAGATCATTTCTGTTCATGGTCCTTTTCCCATTCCCCCACTGATCTGTATCACAGTCACACCTCAATCTTCCTCACCCCCAATTTCTGACATTCCCCTCATCCTAGAACTCACAGTGCATTCTTTCCCGTGAGTCATGTTTGCCTAACCCCTGGACTCTTTGTAACCTCATCACTCTCATGAGGTTAAGAAGAGGACTGTCTGCTCTGTGCCCCTTCTTCTGGCACAGAACTGTGATACTTCACCTGTCCTCTAAACAACTATAATGGGTGGCAGGTAACAGATCTCCACCAAGCCCTTCAAACTTCATCGTGAGTTCCTTCAAGACTTCTGGGTTCCCAGTAAACTCTGCCTAATGCTCTGTGGTGGCCTGACGGGGAAGGAAGTCCAAAAAGGGAGAGGATATATGTATGTGTGTGGCTGATTCTTTTTTTGTATGGTAGAAACCAACACCACATTCTAAAGAGATTGTACTCCAATAAAAATTAATTTTAAAGAAAGGCTTGTAGGTTCCATGTGAAGCCAGACAGACTCCTTACTCACATACACGTGTGTGTATGTCTATGGGTGTGCATGTGTGTATGATGAGCAGCAGTGATACTGAGGATGACAATGGCGTTGATAATAGTAACTATCATTTTCTGAGCACTTACCACATGCCGGGCACTGTGCAAAGTGCCTTATAAAAATTGTTTCACTTAATCCTCCTTCCCTGCTGCTCTTCCATGCTCTGTGGAATCTCGGGGGTGGCTCTTAATCACTGCAATGTGAGATACGAATTCTTGGCTTTCGCTTTGGGGGTGTGATGGGAGAAGACCAGTGCGGAGGCTTTGGAAGAAATCCATGGCAGCTGCGAAGTAAGATAACCTGATCCTGCCTCATCTCTACCTCTTATCACCCCTCCCTCGGCGACAGTGACCAGGGCCTGGAAGCCACAGATCGACTTGGGGAAGCAGCAACATTTGACCTTCCCCCAGAGACCCAGTGCCTGTGGGGCATGTGATGGTGACAGTATTCCACTAGAATTCTAATTAAATTTAAAAGAGAAGACGGCGTTCAGGGAAAGTTTCCTTAAAAAGAAGAAACCATCTTCCCAATCTTGACTTTTAAACTTCCAGTCTTGCTTAGGGCTATTACTATTTCAGTTGGAAAGTGGCAGAAAACCAATAGAATTGATGTAGAAAAGCACAAAGTCGAGCAATAACAACTCCCTATTTCCTTAAATTGTGACAACGTTCAGGTAAAGAAATTCTAAAAAGGGAACTTCACTGAGAAATATGATTGGATCTGGGAGACAAGCAGAGATTAAATCTCATGTTTAAGAAGAGTTAAGTGGTGGTACTTCCCTGGTAATCCAGTGGCTGAAACTCTGTGCAGCCACATGTAAGGGACCTGGGTTCGATACCTGGTCAGAGAACGAGATCCCACATGCCACAACTAAGACCCGGCACAGACAAATAAATAAATATATATCTTTTAAAAAGACGTGATTCTTAAGGGGAAAAAAAAAGTGACTACAGAGGTTCTGATCTCAAGAGAGGTTAAAAATAAAGTCTTTGAGGACAGCCTAAGCTTTGCAACGCTGTTCCATTTTGCAAAGACACAGGAGCATACACTAAAATAAAAGGTGGTTTGAAAAGTACAACCTGCGAGGGAGGAGAGGAAGGAAGGAAGTGTGAGTAGCCAGATTGTGGTGGGTGGGGTGTGCGCAGAAGAGGCTGTGTGCTGGCTGTGAGGGGAGGCGAGGGAAGGACAGCAAAAGCTGGGAGGTCTCTGTTTCGTGATGAAGGGTGGTGTCTCAGTCAGCTCAGGCTGCTACAACAAATCACTGTATAGACAGGGTGGCTTCAACGGCAGGCATTTATTTCTCTTCGTTCTGGAGGCTGGAAGCCCAAGATCAAGGTGTTGACTGATGCGGCTTCTGAAGAGGGCTCTCTTACTGGCTGGTAGACGGCCGCCTTCTAGCTGTTGCTCACGTGACTTCTTTGCGCTCTAGAGGAAACAGGGAGCTCTCCGGTGTCTCTTCTTATAAGGAAACTAATCTTTTTTCTTCTACATTTATTTGGCTGCGCCAGGTCTGAGTCATATGGGATCTTTCATGGAGGTGCAGATTCTCTAGTTCTGGTGCAGGGGCTCAGCAGTTGTGCCTGTGGGCCTTGTTGCTCTGTGGCATGTGGGATCTTAGTTCCCGACCAGGGATGGAACCCATGTCTCCTGCATCGGTAGGCAGATTCTTAACCACTGGACCACCAGGAAGTCCCAGGAAACTAATCTTATCAATCAGGGACCTACCTTCTGATCTCCTTGACCCTTAATTACTTCCATGATAGCCCTACCTCCAAATACAGTCACACTCGGAGTTAGGCTTGAACATGTGAATTTTGAGGGGGACACAGATGTTTAATGATTAAAGGCTAAGGGGAAGGGGCCAATGGAGAGAGGAAAAATCAAACACCGAGGAAAGGACAGCAGGAATGGAAGAGAGGACTCATGGAGCCATGGATGGGGTTTGTGGTGTCAGGGAGTGGGCAACTTCTCAGTAAATCATGAGGCGAGTTTACCTGATAAGTAGGGATGTGTTTGTAATTTAAAAAGAGTAAAAAAAGACCCAGAAGAGCCTCCATGGGAAATGAGATAAGAAATGAACTGGAAGGGACATCCCTGGTGGTCCAGTGGATAAGAATCTGCCTTCCAACGCAGGGGACACAGGTTTGATCCCTGGTTGGGGAATTAAGATTCCACATGTCGAGGAGCAACTAAGCTGTTGGGCTGAAACTAGAGAAAGTCTGGGCATTACAAGGAAGACCCAGCATCGTCCCTCCCTGCCAAAAAAGTGAACTGGGGACTGTCATGCAATATCAAAGGGCCAGCCATCCTGCAATAACATGACTGTCATCAGATATCAGCTCTAATTTCACCCGTTATGGAGGTCTCCCCTGACCACCCTGTTTTATTAGTAATTTTATGCATAGCACTTAATGGTATCTGATTCAGTTCTTACTCCACCCTAATAGGATGTGAACTCCATAAGACCCTGAAACTTTCAGTTTTGTCTGTTGCTTCATTTCTAAAACTTAGGGTAGTGCCTGGCACAGAAAAACCCAAAGAAGCTTCTGCTGGCTGAATGATTTTGGAAACACTGCGAAGAATTATTTGCCATCCTATCATCGTCACTCAAGCTCCCAGGGTCAAAAGTGTGGGAAAAGAAAGGTTTTCCAGGACTGAGTATTGGCAAGGCAGGAAGGACAGAAGAGGGCAAGACAAGGGAGAAATTAAGGGTGTCACTGAGCCTTGGCTGGATAAGGAGGGTGAGACGACGAGGAAGACAGGCAGGGATGATCAGACAAAGAGAGATCAGACAGGCAGAGAAGAAAGAGGAAGCAGGGGAGCATCATGAAGCAGGTTGAGTGGGTGTGAGTAGGAGGATGAGATGCTCTGGTCAAAAGAAGAAAGCTGAGTGGGAGACTGCCGAGCTGAAGAGGTGCCGAGTGGTGAAACTGTCCGGTCTGTGTCCGAGGCAGGCGGTCGCCAATAGGAAGTGTAAGGTGGGAGGTGCTGAAGTTTAGCCATCAAGACACCAGGAGGAAGGGTAGCATCTTCTACCATGCTCCGGGATAGTAAATCTGAGTTGATTGGTACCCAAAGAAGGAAAGGTTCTATGGTCAAAGCAGAGACATCACTTTGCCAACAAAGGTCCATACAATTAAAGCTATGGTTTTTCCAGTAGTCATGTATGGATGTGAGAGCTGGACCATAAAGAAGGCTGAGTGCAGAAGAATTGATGCTTTCGAACTGTGGTCCTGAGAGTCTCTTGGGCTGCAAGGAGATTAGATCATCAAGAGTGTGGTCCCTAGAACAGCAGCATCAACATCCTTTGGGAACGTGTTAGAAATGCAACTATGCAGGCTCCACATCACCTGCCTAATCAGTAACTCAGGGTGGAGCCAGGAATCTGTGTGTTTACAAGTTCTCCAGGCGCTTCTAATGCAAACTAAAGTCCAGAACCACGACCTAGAAAATACTTCGGAAAAGACTGATTCATGTTCATAGCTGGGGAACACTCCTTGTTCAGGGGTGCCTTCAGCTATCTACATCAGTGCTGAAATTATATAATAAGAGTGCAGAAGTTGGAATGGAGAAGAAAATGTGATACAAAGATTGCAAAATTTAATCCTAGCCTAATTACTAAGTCACAACACAACAGTAATAAAAATGACTTTGGATCACTAATTCCTTTGAATTATTTGTTCTATTACATCTCTGTTACCAGGAATCAAGAGCCGATTCCTCTCCAACACACTTTGTCAAGCTGCCAGTCGGTGGGGGGCAGAGGGAAAGAAAGGGAAACAAATGTGAAATTTATTTCCCTTTTCCCCTCTTCGCCAGAGATACCAAAAAAAGTAATTATGAGGCCAAAAGGTAGACAGCAATGGAAAGGAAAAAGAGAAGATAGATCATATGGAAACTAGGTCATCAACTATTAAATCACTCCAAAAGTGAGCTCAAGTATCTGTGTTGTATGTGTGGCAATATAAACTCATTTTAAAACTTATTTTAGTAGAGAGTGGACTTGTGGACACAGCGGCGGAAGGAGAGGGGGGGATAAATTGAGAGTACCATTGACGTATGTACCTTACTATGTATAAAACAGATAGCTAGTGGGAAGCTGCTATATAACACAGGGAGCTCATCCCAGCACTCTGTGACAACCTAGAGGGGTAGGATGAGGCGTGGGGTGGGAAGGAGGCTCAGGATGGAGAGACTATATATACACTTATGGCTAATTCACGCTGTTATGTGACAGAAACCAATACAACACTGTAAAGCAATTATCCTTCAATTAAAAACTTTTTAAATTGAGAAAAAAAACTAATTTTAAAAGCAATTATTTGCAAAGAGCTTTAGAAAATCGATCAGCTCAGAAGCACTATGCACTTCCATAATAAATGGTTATTGCATTAACACAGAAATTTATCAAAAGGTATAATTTTCAAGTGATTAAAAAATGTATCTGCCCTATTCCTTAGCAGAATAATTTGGAAATGTGTTTACCATACACTTAAAGCTTGCAGAAGGGCTGTCAAAAATAACTCAGATATATAAATGCTTAACTGTACAATGAAAAAAAACTTTGACTATAAAAGGAATTTGGGTGTATCTATTCAAAAGAAAAATTTGAAAAGTCTAAAAGTGCATCTGACTCGATCGATTTTTTAACTGAGAGAAATGAACAAAGAAGACCCCTTGAACAATTATGCAGACTTGAATGATAGCTTTTAAGAATGCTTTAGCTAGAAATATTCTTATTTCTGATGCATTTAGACATAAAGACAAATCAGAAATGAAAGGATAAATTGTGCAAAGATTTGCATGAACACAAAGGCTTATTTGGAAGAAAAAAGTGATAAGAAATGTCTCTGATTTCTTAAGGTGGAAGTTTGTAGAACTCCTATTCTGTCTCTCAGTTACTCAGCCCTGGTTCATTGCCTTGGACTGCAAGATCAAACCAGTCAACCCTAAAGGAAATAGATCCTGAAAATTCATTGGAAGGACTGATGCTGAAGCTCTAATACTTTGCCCATCCAAGCGAAGACCAAATTCATTAGAAACGACCCTGATACTGGGGAAGACTGAAGGCAGGGGGAGAAGTGGGTGACAGAGAATGAGATGGTTGGATGACTCAATGGACACGAGTTTGAGCAAACTCTGGGAGATGGAGAAGGACAGAGAAACCTGGCATGTTGCAACATGTGGGGTTGCAGAGTCAGACATGTCTTAGCAAGTGAACAAGTACATCACTGGTGGGGTCCCTGTGACTCCAATGATCATGAACTCTGTGATTATTTTTACAGATGATCGCCCCTGGAGGCAGGTCTGGAACCTGTAATAATTCTTCTTTTTTTAAATATGTGTTTATTTGCCTGTGTCCGGTCTTAGTTGCAGCATTTGGGATCTTCGCTGCTTCATGCAGGACCTTCCATTGCAGTGGCATGGGCTTAATTGCTCCGAGGTGTGTGGGATCTTAGCTCCCTGACCAGAGATCTAACCCACCTCCCTTGCACTGAACGGTGGATTCTTAAGTCCCCTGGCAGTTCTTATATAGCTGATTTGACTTGTGCAAACTTAGAATGGTCCACTTCTCAGGTACTTCGGATTTGTGAAACACAGTTCATAGCACAGGTGATTTTCTTTTACTGTTGTGAGTTCCTGGAACTCACTGGCAAAAGAGCTGTGCTAAGAGCTGGCCCTCGTGTATGAGAGGAAGGCGATGGTCATTTAGCAAAGCACCTGGATCTTCCTGTATGTGCGTGTGTGTGCTCTGTTGCTCGTTGTGTCCAACTCTTTGAGACTCCTTGGGCTATAGCCCACCAGGCTCCTCTGTCCATGGGATTTTCCAGGCAAGAATACTGGAGCGAGTTGTCATTTTCTACTCCAGGGGATCTACCTACTCCCTCATGAAATAATGAGCCACGTCTTTCATGAGTGGGACCAACCCCAATCTTCACTGGCCACCCACCATTTCTGAAAATGGTTCCGAGGCTATAAATATCTAAGGATCCTGATGGAAAATGTAAAGGATAAGGCATTTAACATTTTTTCCACCTGCCTCATCTTATACAATAAGAACATAACCCCATATACTTTCATTGTTAATTTCTCTTATCTCTAAATCACTGTGACAGTTACAATGGGACTCACCATTTAGTGCTTTAATATATTAAAGTCTCTCCATTAATTTGTCTTCCTGTGTCTTACAGAGCGGGGAACATTTTTCCTTCATTTGGTAAGATAAAGAAAATAATAGAATAGCATCCACCTTCTAGGGTGGCTGAGAAGAGTTAATATAGGTGAAGTTCCTAGGACAAGGAAAGTTTTTTTTTTTTTTAGGAAAGTTCTTAATAATTATTAGCCAATAGGAGACAGTAGTGCCGGGGAGCTAAGAGTATAGACCCTGAACCCTGAGTGCCTCATTCAAATTCTAGCTCTTCCACTCACCAATGTCACCCTGGGCAAGTTAATCTCTCTGTGCCTTGATTTTCTCATCTCAAAAATGGGGATACTGAGAGTATCCCTTCTTGAATGATGGATGAGGATCCGATGGGATAATACATTGTAAAGTCCTTGAAAAGAAGACTGTCACATAGAAGCATTATACTAGTGTTACACATTTAATTCTTACAATCCTCTGAGGTGGTTGTCAGCATCCTTATTTGTACCCATAATAAAGCCAAGGTTTAGGGTCACACAGCTAACAGTGGGTCCACAGTTTTAAGTGACTTGGAGACCAAAGCTCATTTCACGACCCTTCACAAGAGGGTTACAGGTGGGTCTTGACTTGCATACAACACTTCATTCCCTGGAGGCACAAGCCTACCTAAAATGGATTATCATCTTTACTAGTATTCCAGATTACTAACAGGCATCCCAGATGCTCTCAACCCACAGCATGTGGTAGCATCATAGATGCTGGAGGTTGACAGCACTTTCTTCTATTGATTTGCTTTAAGCAAACAAAACAGACTCCCTACTTATGTCTGGGAGTGAGTGGATTCTAACAGCCTGCTTGCTCCCCGCTGCCTGGCCCACAGCACAGAGGGAAATGGGTGACTCCGAGGTACGAATTCTTCCAGCTCCCTCTTGAGCCTCAGTTATTCCTGTAAAGGAGTCAAGGGAGGTTTTCAGAGTAGGTTCAGACCTCCTTTTCCACTGAGGGTGGGGCAACGGTGAGAAACTAGGAGAAAGACCAGAGGCTATTCCGAGGAAAGGCTTGTGAATGCGTAGCAATGCCATCTGCTGGATGGAATGGGTATCGGACCAGTTCTGATGTTTCTTTGCTGCGTGATAAATGAAGTCACTGATACCTTTTGTGGGTTCAGAACTTAGTGGTTTCATTATTTCATAGCATCATTCCATAGCATTATTCCTAAATGTGTGCATATTGTGGAAATCTCATGACAACTGCACATAGAAGGACCTTCACGTGAGTCATTAAAAGGTAAATGACAGCATCTTTAAAGCAACCTCCTATTTAGCATAAATACTTCTCCAGGTCAAATTTGATCTGTTCCCAAATGGTTGATCTAATTAGTTAGGAAAAGCCCATAACTCTCAGGCAAGGGTATCTGGCAGAACATGGACCCTCTTGTCTGGGGCAAAAAGTACTTACAGAGAAGTGAAATTACAGCTGACTTTATTCTTGTATTCTCTGAAATTCTGTGTTTACGTACCCAACAATTATTTATTGAGCACTTACCCTGTGTGCCAGGCACTGTATCAGGAATTAAGGAAGCAACGACAAATAAACATAGTTCCTGATGTTAACAATATGATATAGATATTTTCTGAGTGTTTACTATGTGCCAGGCATGTACGTCCCACAAAACCACATTCAACCCTCAGAACAACCTTAGAATCTATTATTATCTAACTTGTAACCATCTCTTATTATTGTCTCATTGATAGTGACTATTGATGTCTCAGTTACAGTTCAAGAAACTGAAACTTAGAGAGATTTAATTAGTTTGCTCAAGGCAACAGAGTTGGGAAGAGTTGGAGTGGAATTTGAATATTGCAGCACCGGCCATGGGGTCGCAGAGAGTTGGACACAACTGAAGTGACTAAGCACGCAAGCATGCACGCAGGTAGGTAGAGACAAATGTTGATAACATGGACCAGTTTGGATCTTTAGTTTCACACACATTTTCTGTTCTATTAGCTACAGATTTCCAGCGAAGTGAAAGTGCTACAAAACAGTAAGTGATGATAGCAATAGATGCTTTGGGAAGATTTATCAGGAAGAATATCCCTTCCTCTAGCAAGCATTTGAAATCTATCTAGTTAACATTCTTTTCAGTTCATAACTCTTCTTCTTAATAGCAGCCTTGGTCTTGGCAGTAAGACGTGCATTGTTGTCAGTTCTCATTGGATGGAAAACAAATCTGTATTTTGGTCAGCATGACAGAGGATGTGAGAGTGCTGGATTTGCTCTGTGTGAGCTAGGGAGCAATTCAGGGGTCTGACAGTACCAATCTCAAACTGCTTATTTTTTTCTCTCTTGGTGTAAGAGGAGGGGTGCTGTTGGGGAGATGAGAGCAGGGTGGATGGTGATGAATAGAAGCCGATGGCAGAAAAGAAAGCGCCTGTGACAGGACTCAGATGCCATATACTGGACAGAAAGAACCAGAAGTGTAAGAGGGGCCAGAAAAGTGCCTAATGGCAGGTTAGAGGTTTGTAGTAGGCATGCTGGACTAGAATTTCTACTCTTTGCCACCAGCCGAGACTTTGACCAGGCTTCCCAGGTGGTGCTAGTGGTAAAGAACCTTCCTGCTAATGCAGAAGACAAGAGACGTGGGTTCAATTCCTGGGTTGGGAAGATCCCTTGGAGGAGGGCATGGCAACCCACCCCAGTATTCTTGCCCGGACAGTCGAAAGGACCCAGAAGAGCCTGGCGGGCTATAGCTGATAGGGTCGCAAAGAGTCAGATACCACTGAGGCAACTTAACACACACAGACTTTGACCTCAGGCAAGCCAAGTCAGGTGGTCTTTCGAATCCTTAGTTCTTTCACCTGTGAGATGCGGTTACCCCACAATGTTGTTTTAGGGGTTCAGTGGGGTGGTCCAGACTGGCCTTTGCTACTTGCAGCAAGGGGCCAGAATTTGGGGGACCAAGGTGGGAGGGTCCTGCAGGAAAAACTGCCTTTTAGGGTTGCTTGAGGTTCTTTATTGCATATCAGTTTGCCATTCTTTTTTTAAAAGAATGAATGAACCTGAATGAACCTGAATGCATTGTTCTATGCAGTATCTTTTTTTTTTTTTTTTCATATTTACTTACTTATTTGGCCGCGCCAAGGGGTCTTAGTTGTGGCACGTGGGATCTTTTCCTTGCCGAAAGGAAACTCTTAGTTGATGCATATGGGATTCTGTTCCCCAACCAAGAATTGAACATGGGTCCCCTGCATTGGGAGCATGAAGTCTTAGCCACTGGACCACCAGGGAAATCCCACTGTACATGCTCATTTTTCCTCTCAGGAAACAATCCTATACAGCAGGTTGGCAAGATATTAATCATTCCTGTGTACACAGAAGAAACTGATCCCCAGGTGACTTGGCTAAAATGACGATGTGTTTCCAACCAGAGCCTACCCTCCAAGTCACCCACACGATAGATAACCACCAAGAAAAGAATCTTATGGAACTGCAGATGTATCTCAAGTCCCAATGAACAGAGTGATAATTCAAATTGTTTCCTGGAAATTACTAAGTACCAAATCTCTTGGAAGGAGTTTCTACCTGGACTTGCCTAGAAGGAGGACAGCCAGAAAGGGGAAAAACGATTATAAAACATTCATGGCATATTTTTTTCCCCGTGAAATTCTCTAATAAGTTTTGATGTTGAAAGAAAAACTGAATGCCTCATTTTAGATTATTTTAAAGTTAACTGTTCATCAACTCTTTTAGTGTTGAATAACCACCCAAAGACCTCTTTCCTATTGTTCTGCATGCTTGCGAAGCCAGATGTGAGGGAGTTTTAGAGAAGTAAGAACAAATGGAAAGGATGGATAAGATATTAGAAATGCCAAAAACAGTGTTCACTTAAGAAAAGTATGAAAATGTTGCATTGAAACAAGATTAGCCAAGGATCAGTACAAAAAGTCAGAGACACAGGAAAGTCAAACATACTAGAATTGAACTGGGAGAAAGCAGAGCTGAGTAAACTCAAATCAGACCAAACAAATTTTACCATGCTAATAAGGTCTTTAAAAGTTTTTTTCAATGAGTGATTCACAGGAATTGTGCCAGTTATTTCTACGTAAATGGGCTTTTAGAAAGCATGATCGAGCAGCTCATTTTCATAGTCATTTAATTCAAGTTCATAATATTTTTAAGCACAATTAATTTGTACTATAAGGCACAGACTTGATTTTTGTTTCAGAAGGTTAAACACAGGCCTATTCAAATGACGAATTCCAACTGGAGTTGGAGGAAAGAAACTTCGAAGTGCAGTTTATAAAGGAAAAGACATCTTGGATAAAAGACAAGGGCAGAAAGATCAGTGCCTGACACACGAGGTACTCCATGAGACTGGGGAACAAATTTCTGTGTGAATTCACTTACACAGGACGTGAATGAGGCTTGTCATTGCTCTTCATTCTGGCTACTACAAATGAAGTGAAAAGCACAAAATCTACAGTCTTCAGAATCCCAGTGTCCACTTAGTGTCTGAAACCTAGGCGTCCACTTGACATCCCTTTCTGTCCTTGATTACCCATCACCAATCCTTTACTACATTCTGTCAATTTCACCATGTGACTAGATCTTCCATCCTTCTGTGTCCCCTGCCACTGCCCTAACCCCAGCTGCATCTTCTGCTTGGATGACTTGAATAGCCTTCCCAGGGCTCTACTTCATCTACTCTGGGCTCCTCTATTCACTGCCCACAGTGACACCAGAATTATCCTTGCAAAACACGAACCTGATTATGTTACTGCTGCCCTCCTCCCAATCCTCTGGGCCAACCCCCTTCACTCTGCTCTTAGAGTTAAGACTAGAGGCCTGTCCCCGCGACCTGCTCTTTCATCATTGCCTCCTCCCTCTCTCAGCTCCAGCTCGTGCATCCTTGAGATCCTCTCCCTTGGCCATGCCCTTCCCTGCTTGGCAAATGCCATTCCCTCTTCCCTCTGCCTGGAATTTATTTCCTATTCTCACTCTGCTTCTCCTGCCTCTTCATTACTTGCTTAGATCTCAGTTTGTAACACTTCCTCCAAAACCCAGTCTTGGCCACTTTGCCCTTTTGGTTAGTTTCTTTTCCTTCAAAAGCACTATTCTCTGTCCATTGTCCAACTGTTTGATTAACATCTGTCTATCTGAATCAAAAATTCCAGGGGACTGCAGACTCTGCATAATTTTTCCCACCATCATGTCTCTGGCATCTAGCACAGGATCTTGTATACAGAAGCCACAAATAAATATTTGTTGAATGAATAAACTTAATGAATGAATCCTGGCTTGTTCTTAAAGGATAATCTCTGTTTCATTCTCTGCAGTGAACGATCTCAAACAAAAATCAAGTAAATGCAATTAACATTTAGTACATTTCTAAGAAAAACCAGAGCACTGTTACAGTGCCTAGGAAAATTGAAGTATTTCACACTTCTGTATTAATTTTTTAAAACATTTTTCTCACTTCTGCACGAGCTATTAAAATAAGCATATATGCTTTCATCCAAAAATTTCCTTTTCTCCCCCAAGATGGTTTATCCTAAAGATAAAGAAAATAAAAGTTTCACTTGTTTGGGAAATTATAAATTGCACTCCCAAAGAAAGTTCAGAAATGCAGTTTCAGATCCAACTAAATAAAAGCTCTGGTGAACTGACAATTCACAAACATCCTTTGAATGACTCAAAAGCAATGTAAATGGGAAAATATCTTAGCAGAAAACATCACATTTCAGGATTAGAAAATAATCATTCTGACTTTAGAAATAGCAAGACAAGAAAGCATTTATGCAATCAACTTTAGTGCTGAACTTAGACATAAATCAAAGTTTAATTTTCAGAAAGTTCTCTGGTATTATACATCTTTCACTAATTACTTTTACATTTTAAAACCAAATTGCTCTGGATAAATAATTGTCTGCCAAAAGGTCCATAATGCTACAACAAATTGAATAATCTGTTTTCATCATCATGTAGCAGAAGTCTTTTACAGTTTCTTTCTTAGTATTTAGGTAGCATAATTTGTACAGTAATTACTGAATATTCTCCAAAATAAATACCTCACATCACAGTAATATAAATGGCCAGTAAATCACTATTACTAAATGAGTCTGAACCAAGCTGTCATTTCCCACTCCAGGATGCACGCCCTGGCAAAGAATTACAAACACGAAAATCTTACAGCTAGAAGAGAGACCTCTAGTGTGTGTTGGAGAACTTTATATTGGGCTTCAGGCATAATTAATATAGCAAAATCACTGCAGTCATTTTGAATACTGTGGTGGGAGATTTTTTGCCAACTCTCATTCACACTCGATTCATTTCAAAATTTCTTCCCAGCCAATGTATGACATTTTTGTCTAATGAGTGGCTTTCTTTTCATAAACACATTGCCTAAACCTGTGAAGTTTTCTCTGGGATGCAAAGTTTTAAAATTCAATGATCACCTTTGCAACCTAATTAGTAAACACGAAACCTACTGTCATCAAAACAATTGCTAACAATTCTTTCCAATGAGCAGCAGCAGGACTCCTGAGCCAAATTGTTGTAGTCAGTGGGCAGTCTTCTGAACACCAGCCCCTCATGGTAAGCCAACTGCCACACAAATATAAACACGAGGAAGAAATCGGCACATTGCCCATTACCGGGAGACAAATGGACCCACTTCTATTTCAAATTCACCAAGTAGATTAGCGATTAGTTTCCACGGATTCCCATCTAAGCAGGTAAATTCCTTGATGCAAAAGCAAATTTAATGCATCATTCGATGGCATCAGTCTCAGCCTTTCAAACTTTTATTCCCCCCGTTTCCACATTAAAAACACATTTGTGAGACACACAGAAAATGTTTCTCTAAAACAGACACACACACACACAAAACAGGAGGTCTCTTAAGGAGTCTACTGCTGAGAAGGTAAAAGCATTTTGCTCATTTTTAATTTGCTAAAACAATCCAAGCATGCTTGGTACCCAGAGGGTATTCTCAAATAAACTTGTATCTCTAGCTGCCAGCTTTGTTGATTGAAAACAGAAGGCAAACGTTTCTTAAAGAATGAGTATGTTAAACTGTTACGTCTCTCCCAGCTCCACCACGGGGACACACACACACACACACACACACACGGGGACACACAAACACATCCATCAAGGATTTGCTTGAAAGCAGCCAGTTCTACGATCAGAGAGGTATGCAGCATTTGTACCAAATGACTTCTGCCCACTGCAGTGCACCTCTTAGCGAGGAAGCCGGTGGCGCGGGGACAGCGGGCCGTTCCCGCATGCCTCTCTCCACGCACAAAGCCGACATTCAACTTTGCTAACTTAGTCGGCTCCCGCCCAGCCGGCCCCCGCAGCACCGTCACGGTGAAAACATGTTGATGCCAGGAACTCAGTTTCCAAGGCGGTGCAAGGGTTCGAAAGCACAAAGGCAGACACACGGCCGACCCGCGCGCTAGCTAGCAAGTTGCGGTACTCCGGGGCGGCGGCGCGGAGCCGGCGTCCAGGTAAGGGATTCCTGCACCGCGGCTCCCGTCTCCCCTTCCTGGATGTTCTGCGACTCCGACCTCACTTTTCAAGCGAATTCACCAGGATGCGCCCCCCACCCTGGCTCTTTTTTTCTCCAGGAGGCGCGGACTCTTATTTTCCAGCCCAGTCCCTCTGCGGGGCGGGAGAGGAAGCACACATCGTATTTCCATAAAGAGGGGCGGCGGGGAGTCGGCGGGGGGAGAAGTGGAAAGAGGTCAAAAAGGAGCCAAACTGCATCCCTCCCCCCGACCCCCACCTCGGGGCCCCCAGCGCCGGTTCAGGCGGCGGAGGCGGCCGGGAAACCCTGTCCCTTTAAGGGCGCCCGGGCCGCCAGCGGGGGAGGGAAGGATGCGGGGCTTCGGCCGCAGGCACCGCGGGTCGAGGCGGGCGCCGCAGAGCCCCAGCCACTACCTGCCGCGCTCCCGTCCTTCCCCCACCCGGCGCCCCCTCCCCGGTCCCCGCCTCCCGGGGAGACTTCTAATCCGGAGCACGTGCCGTGCCCTTTATCAGGGGAGGCGGTGGGGAGGAAGAGGAATGAGAGCTTTTTAAAAATAAATGAAACGTTTGCATCCCAAGCGCGGGGTGGGGGGTGGGGGGGCTGGAAGAGGGAGGGGGTGGTGGTGGGAGGGGGCTTTAAAGGCACCCGGGTGGGCGGAGGCGGCGGATCCGGATCAGCCCGGCCCGAGACGGACGGCGGACTGCGCTGGGCACCGGGCGCCGCTCACAAAGGGGAGCGGGGCGGTCCGGCCCGGGCACCGGGGAGGGGAAGGAGAAAAACCGCCCCGGGGCCCTCTCCGCTCGGCCGCCACAATGGCGTCTTTCGCGGGGCGTCCGGGGGGCGCCGCCGAGGCTGCTGCGAGCAGAGGGGGCGGCGGTGCTCCCCCCACCCTCCAGGCGGGAGCGGAGCCCCGGGCGCCGTCGCCCCCGCGCGCCCCGCGGCGCCGTTCTCTCGGCCGAGGGCGCTCCTGCCGGCGGCGGCGGTGGCGGCGAGTGGGGGCCCGCGGCTCTGGGAGGCTCTCGGCGGGGCCGGTTCGCGGAGCTCGGCGCCCGGGAAGAAAGGGACGCGCGCGGTTCGCCGAGGAGGGCGGGGGAGGGAGGGCGGGAGCAGCGCGGCGGCCGAGCGGCCGCCGGGGAAGCTGGCGCGCGAGCGGCCGGCGGGCGGGCGGGCAGGCGGCGGCGCTGGCACCGGCTCCGAGAGCCGCGGCCGCTCCGCTCCAAGAGCCGGAACCGGGCCCCCAGATCCGGAAGCCCGGCCCTGGCGCGCCGGCCCCCGCGGCCGCGCCCGCTCCGCCCCGCTCTGCTCCCTCTCGGGGAGGCACGCCGAGGAGCGGCGAGAGCAGCCCCGGAGGAGGGGGCGGCCGCTGCCCCGCAGCCGGTCCGAGCGGCTCCCGAGCCGCCGCGGCGGGCTCTGTGTGTGCGAGTGTGCCGCGCTCTCGCCCCATGCCTGGCACATGCGTAAAAGCGAGTTGCGCCCAAAGTCCCAGCCATACCCTCCTTAGCAAATAATAACAAACCCAAACCGTCAGATCTTACCTGAAACATTGAAGCACAAAGTCTCTCTCCAAGTCCCCTTTTCCTTTTCCTCTCCCCCCTTTTCCGATTTCTCTCCCAGCGATCTGCTCGGCTCGCCACACCAGAGAGAAATGCAATAGCTTGGCTAAGGTAGACAGAACAAAATACAGAGAAGAGTTGCTCCAGGGCTTTGAAACCCCTCAAGGCAAGGATCAGGATACAATTAGCTCATGCCTCTACCTCCAGTCTAAATCAATCTCCAAAATAAAACTTAAATCAAATTAACTGATCACAGGGCAGACAATTGATCTCCTTCAAAAAATAAAGCTCTACATAGACATATAGAAAAATATACATATAGGAAAATTTTTTTCCAGAATTTTTTTTTTGGTGGAAAAACAGTCTTATTCCAGCCTCCAACTTGCTTTTTACCCTCCTCTTGCACAGAAAAGCTGATTTTAATCGTTGTGATTAGTTTTGATGTAACGTTTCCGCGGGCGATTTCTGCAAATGGATGGAGTGTTTCTTTGCCAAAAGAGGGAAAAGCAGCAGATGATGATAATTATAAGGATTGTTGCTTGTTTCTTTTTATTTGTGTTTAGGGCTCTCTATTCACTTTCTCAAGTTGACCTGACACTGCTGTTACACTAAGGTCGCGCAACTTGTTGATGACGATCACCGCCCTGTCTGATCAAAGGATAGGTGATAATTTGGCAGTGGAGCAGCGCATTTTTGGTTCCTTTGGCGACAAAACGTCCCAAATGACGTGGATAAAAATAAGCACATGCAGTGTGCTTTGCCCCAATCAAGTCTGAATCAGCGCCTGGGGGTGATACACAAACTCATTTCAAATGTTCAACCATGCAGAATTGCAAAAAGATTGAAGGAGTTATACCGCATTTTTTTTTTTAAATAGCAAAATTAAAAGAAAACAAAACCTACATTAGGTGTAGCCAGGGACCTACCATTAAGGTTTATTTGATCAACCTTGTAAACATACCTCCCCTGCTCCCCTCTTCCCTCCCTTGCTTCCCTCCACCTGGTCTCTTTTATAGGGGGGTTTGTATAATTCCATTATTTGCTCAGCAGAGCTAAAGAGACTCTAACATAAACACATTTCCCCAGATTGCTACTCCGATGCTGACCTCCCCCACTGCCCATCACTTCTCCTTCCTCTCTGAGTCTTTGTTCAAAGAGACTGTGCTCAAGCCCTTCCTTACCTTAATTCTTTTTAGTTAGCATGGGATATTTGGTTGTAACTCAAGGATCACCTCCCATTAGTGTTAGAGCCATGCAGGATACTTTTTGAAATGGTATTTTTTTTGTTTTTTTGAGCACTTCACAGTTCATTAATTCAAAGACTTTGCTGACATTTCTTATGAAAAAGACCAGGCTGTAAGGCCAAGGATACTAAAAAAAGAAAGGGGGGGGGGCACTAAATAGAACCAGACATGTCTGCTGAATACCTGCAATTGGCAGCATTTCACGGGAAGTGTTTTTTCACAATCATTTTACCTAGAAGGTAAGCAACTCCCTCCTGAAATACCAGCAGAAAAGGGAAGGTCCAAGCTTTAAAAAAATATATAGTTGATTAGATCGGTTCTGCTGTGACATGAGATGAATGTCATCATGAGAATCAGGGATGTTGGTAGATTTTTTGGAAGACATAAGTTCCTATGACATAGAAATCTGGTTTGAGAATATCAGTACCCTATAAAAAGAAAAGAGTAGCTTCCAAAACAACTCAAAACAAAATTATGTTGTTCTGTGCATATTCTCTTTCAATCTCCCCCTCAACACACACACACACACACACACACACACACACACAAGGTAGATATAGTCTCTGATCTGCTATAAAAAAATTTTAATGTCTACAAAACCCCAAATACAATTGAGTAAAAACTTCGCTCTTGTCCCCATGTGTGTGTGTGCTGAGTCACTTCAGTTGTATCTGACTTTGCAACCCCATGGACTGTAGCTTGCCAGTCTCTTCTGCCCATGGGGATTCTCCAGGCAAGAATACTGGAGTGGCTTGCCCTTTCCTTCTCCAGGGGATATTCCCTACTCAGAGATTGATCCCGCATCTCTTACGTCCGCTGCATTGGCAGATGGGTTCTTTACCAGTAGCGCCACCTGGGAAGCCCCATTCTTGCCCCCAAATGGCACTAAATGTTAATATAGGAGAACACGAGCAGAAAAGACACCATGGAAGAACCAGCCTCGATTCATTGAAATGATGTAATACATTAAAGGTGTGGCCTTAAACTGACTTCATCCAAGTCTGGAGAACTGTGTATCATCATCTTGGAATGTGAGAGCCAGGAAGACCATTTGTGGGAGAGCATCTGGTATTTCTCATTATTTTCCAGATGAGGCAAAAGCCACTTGCCCAAGGTCATAAGCCAGCCACTGACAGGGCCAAGGCTAAGCCACAGAGGCAGGCCAAAGGAAAGGTGAATGGTGCCCCCTCACTCCCCAAAGGCACTCACCTAGAGAAACCGTACAGCATTCCAAATTCTGCTGACATGGCTTAAACCGTATTTTTGGAATTCCCTTTCTGGAATTGTCCTAAAAGCCTGTTGAGCTTAGTCGCTTCAGTCATGTCCGACTCTCTGTGACGCTGTGGACTGTAGCCCATCAAGCTCCTCTGTTCATGGGATTTTCCAGATAAGAATACTGGAGTGGGTTGCCATTTCTTCCTCCAGGGGATCTTCCCCACCCAGGGATCAAACCCACGTGTCCTGTATCTCCTGCATTGCAGGCGGATTCTTCACTGGCTGAGCCATAGGGGAAACCCGAAAGCCTATTAGCACGTTCTTTTTAATATCTCTGAGGTCAACAAATCTTTGTCCTTTGATGTTTAACTTTTGGAAACAATCCCCCCCCTTCCCCGCACCCCACCAAAAAAAAGAAAAATTAGTACCAGGTCTGGGGAATAAGTGAATGACGGAAGACGGTTTATGCTATTTAGTCAAAAAAGAATGACCAAAAACAGTAAACAATGAGGCCAGTTTTCTTATTAGCACTTAAATGGATTAAAGACAATTCTCAAAATGTTTTCAGCAGTGGAATTACTGGGGCTTTGTTTTCCAGGATAGCTACTTGGAAAGGAATAATATTCATTTGTGCAAATTAAGTTCTGAAGCATTCATTTTTAAGATGTTTTCTTACTTTAGAATGACATCACTTACAAAAAGATGGACTTCTTGGACATTAGGTCAGTGACATTTTTAAGTGACCCAACCTATTCAGTTGATCCCTGAGTTTGTAGTAATCCAGTGGCAAATAGACTGCAGAATAAAGCCTTATTTTACTGTGGTGAGGACCTTAATGTTCTCATATTTTGAAGGAGACTCAAAGTTCAGATGTTGGGTATTGAGACTGAAAAGTTATTTTGTCCTGTGCAATTTAAAGAGATGAACTAATGTCACAACCTTCAAATCTAGGACAAAGTAAACATTTCAAATTTTAAAATAGATATTTAATGAAATGGCATGTGAAAAGCAGGGTCCATGTCTTGCTAAGTATAAGATATGAACTTACTGATTTTATTTCAATCAATCTTGTAATCATAACTAAAGTACTTTTTATCTAATTAATACCTGCGCAAGTGAATTTCTGTATTTTGTGATTTCTGCAGTGCTTCCCCCCCACCCCCAATCATTAAGGAACTAGGAAAAAGTATATTAAAAATCCTTCCAACCTTCTTTTTCAATAAACAGTTGAAGTGAGACCAGCAGCCTAAAAACTATCAGCAACACGGAAAATGATGGCAATAAAGTTGTCAGCAAGAAAACAATCAAAAAGAATACACAGGCCTCTGTTTCCATCTTCTGGTGTCTCTCCAAATGAGTTCCACCAGTTTTTAAAGGCAGAAAAACAATGATAGAATTTTTTGAGTTGAAGCCAGCAGCTTTGTGGGGAAAAGTTTAGCACTGGCACCTTTGAGGAAGAGAAAAAGATCTTCTTTAAGGGGAGCAGCAGCCCCTTCTAATATGAATGTGGAGACAGCTCATTTGGCCATCTCTGAGTCACCGAACCCTCAAATCACAAGTTTGCACAGAAACCGTGGCTTTGTCCAGGGGAAGCCCTGCGGGATAGTCTTGGTGGCGATTTGACAAGACGTGGACATTAGTTGCTGAGATGAAATGTGAAATTGAAGAGCCCTCCACTGAAGCAGCCAGACACCCAGACCAAAGCTAAAAATTCCATTGCACTTTCCATTAAGAAGAAGGAAGGAGCCTCAGTGCTTGGGTTCAGCCTGAACAGGCCTGGGTATCATCACCCTTTTCTTTCTTTATGTAATGAAATGATGATATTTCCATCATTGCTCCAAAGAGGTCTACCTAAAACTACTCTGACAGGCCCTTTAACCCAGGAAGCAAATTAGGTTGTTTTATTTTTATCTTCCAGTCAGTTTGGGGGAGGAAACCACCTGTTTTTTATCAGCCAACCTGAAACTCCCCATAACTCTGCGGAATGTGTACATTTTCCTAGAGTTGAATAGAAGCATTAATGAGCTCAAACAGAATGGGTTTGTGATTCCTGGAGCTTTGGCTCCACCACCACCTGTTTATAATTAGCCTCTGGAAAATAGACTAGTTTTCTGCAACGCTGTCCATGTTAAGAGTTTGTACATCTCACTTTCCAAAAAGGTAGACCTTGTAACAGTGGCAGACCTGCTAATGGGCATCAGTTTCATCTCAGCCATGATTTTGAATAGAAACAGGTATCAAATCCTTGTACTGAGGCCCTTAAATTAGGCTGATCTTTTATCAAAGCTTCTTGCTTATACTCACACATTATGAAGCAATACAGAAGATGAATGCAGAAATAAAACTTGTGTGTCACAGAATACCCTTCAGTTCAGTTCAGTTCAGTTCAGTCGCTCAGTCATGTCCGACTCTTTGCAACCCCATGAATCGCAGTATGGCAGGCCTCCCTGTCCATCACCAACTCCCGGAGTTAACTCAAACTCATGTCCATCGAGTCGGTGATGCCATCCAGCCATCTCATCCTCTGTTGTCCCCTGCTCCTCCTGCCCCCAATCCCTCCCAGCATCAGGGTCTTTTCCAATGAGTCAGCTCTTCACATCAGGTGGCCAAAGTACTGGAGTTTCAGCTTCAGCATCAGTCCTTCCAATGAACACCCAGGACTGATCTCCTTTAGGATGGACTAGTTGGATCTCCTTGCAGTCCAAGGGACTCTCAAGAGTCTTCTCCAACACCACAGTTCAAAAGCATGAATTCTTCGGCACTCAACTTTCTTTATGGTCCAACTCTCACATCTATATATGACTACTGGAAAAACCATAGCCTTGACTAGATGGACTTTTGTTGGCAAAGTAATGTCTCTGCTTTTTAATATGCTATCTAGGTTGGTCATAACTTTCCTTCCAAGCAGTAAGCATCTTTTAATTTCATGGCTGCAGTCACCATCTGCTGTGATTTTGGAGCCCAGAAAAGTAAAGTCTGACACTGTTTCCACTGTTTCCCCATCTATTTCCCATGAAGTGATGGGACCAGATGCCATGATCTTAACTTTCTGAATGCTGAGCTTTAAGCCAACTTTTTCACTCTCCTCTTCCACTTTCATCAAGAGGCTCTTTAGTTCTTCTTCACTTTCTGCCATAAGGGTGGTGTCATCTGCATATCTGAGGTTATTGATATTTCTCCTGGCAATCTTGATTCCAGCTTGTGCTTCTTCCAGCCTAGCGTTTCTCATGATGTACTCTGCATATGAGTTAAATAAGCAGGGAGACAATATACAGCCTTGACGTACTCCTTTTCCTATTTGGAACCAGTCTGTTTTTCCATGTCCAGTTCTAACTGTTGCTTCCTGACCTGCATATAAGTTTCTCAAGAGGCAGGTCAGGTGGTCTGGCATGCCCATCTCTTTCAGAGTTTTCCACAGTTTATTGTGATCCACACAGTCAAAGGCTTTGGCATAGTTAATAAAGCAGAAATAGATGTTTTTCTGGAACTCTCTTGCTTTTTCGATGATCCAGTAGATGTTGGCAATTTGATCTCTGGTTCCTCTGCCTTTTCTAAAACCAGCTCGAACATCTGGAAGTTCTCGGTTCATGTATTGCTGAAGCCTGGCTTGGAGAATTTTGAGTATTACTTTACTAGCATGTGAGATGAGTGCAATTGTGTGGTAGTTTGAGCATTCTTTGGCATTGCCTTTCTTAGGGATTGGAATGAAAACTGACCTTTTCCAGTCCTGTGGCCACTGCTGAGTTTTCCAAATTTGCTGGCATATTGTGTATAGCACTTTCACAGCATCATCTTCATGATTTGAAATAGCTCAACTGGAATTCCATCACCTCCACTAGCTTTGTTCATAGTAATGCTTTCTAAGGCCCACTTGACTTCACATTCCAGGATGTCTGGCTCTAGGTGAGTGAGCAACACCATCGTGATTATCTGGGTCATGAATATCTTTTTTGTATAGTTCTGTGAATTCTTGCCACCTCTTCTTAATATCTTCTGCTTCTGTTAGGTCCATACCTTTATGGAACTCATCTTTGCATGATGTTCCCTTGGTATCTCTAATTTTCTTGAAGAGCTCTCTAGTCTTTCCCATTCTTTTGTTTTCCTCTATTTCTTTGTGTTGATCGCTGAGAAAGGCTTTCTTATCTCTCCTTGCTATTCTTTGGAGCTCTGCATTCAAATGGGAATATCTTTCCCTTTCTCCTTTGCTTTTTGCTACCCTTACCACCCTTTAAATAGTCTTCTTGATAGAGAAACACCTTCGTTGGCAAGGAAGTTGATGTGTAAAAAAAGGCTTGGGTAGCACCTATATTTCTTCCTGGAATTTAAAATCCTTTGCTGGACCATCACATTCTATATTTCAAATAAATAAATGCTACTAAGTGATACCAACCTAATTTATTGAGTTACACTCGCAGCTCTGCAACTTAACCTGACCCTTAGTTTCTTTAGGCATAAAATTCAAGCGAACATTCCCAACTTGAAGCCTTATGTTGAGGTTGAATGGGCTAATACATAGGAAGCATTTATAGCTGTGCCTGGAGAACAGTGAGTTCTCAAGTGATAGCAATTATGATCACTATGGTTTATAGTAGTGTTTGTTGAATATGTAGTATTATTGTTGAATAAATAACATATTCCGTGAGTAGCTCAGGAAGAACAATATTTTTGCAATGAGAGGTATCTCATTTATTGGAATTTCAGTGGCTGATCTTCTTTAAAGATTATTAAATTTCATTTTGTTATTTCATCTAGAAACCACACAGATACCTCCCTCTTTCATGTAAAATAATGGGGGAAATGAGATTGTCTCCAGGGGAAATTAGCAAGGAAACATCCTATATGAATGGTGTTCCTCACAAGGGAAGACTCTTGTTCCTTGGAGGATCCTTGATTTTGACAAGACTGTCTCATGCATAGAAAACAATTAATTAAGCATTTTGTATAATTGCTTGTATTCATATAAAAAACGGGACTCAACTAGAATTCTGCCATGAACCTCTTTCTTCCTAATTATTTGCTTTTTCGCCTTTCAGGAGTTATAGGATCAGCACAAACAAGTGCTTTAACAACAAAAGTTTAAGAAAAGAAAATAGCATTTGAAAAATCAGAAGAGATGAACTTCAAGGCCTGATTCACATCTTTAAGAAATAGTCCAGTCAGGAAATCCCATCATATTACCCAATTTTCTACACTTTCCAGTTTATGTATATTCTTCTTTCCCAAGCTTTAAACAGTATCATTTTCAGACTGTTCCATAGTCTGTACAAAGCTATGCAGTGGTTCTTTTAAGGAAACATTTTAAAGAAGATAAACCTTTCATTAGCTATTTTGTTCCATTTCATATTTTAGCATCCCATGGTAAACTAGCTGGCATTGAAAGGTACCTCTATTTGCAGCATGATACGTCTCATGCAGAGCTCATCCGGTAGAGGACTACTTAGCTCTGCTTCACTGTTCTTCTGTCTGAACCAAGACTGTTCATGAGAAACCCCATAATACAACTGAGGCCCCTCGGGGGCACCATATACATTTATGTAAAGTTATCTTCTCATGCATCCTCTGGGTGTCAGAACCTCTCAGCTTTGCTAACCATAAAAAATCTGCCTTAAGCACATTACTAACTTTAAAACTATAATGATATGGATGTCATATTTCAATTTGTAAAAAACCTTTCCCTGGGACTTCCCTGGTGGTCCAGTGGCTAAAACTCCATGTTCCCAATGCAGGGGGACAGGGTTCGATCCCTGGTGAGGTAACTAGATCCTGCATGCTGCAGCCAAGACCTGGCACAGCCAAATAAATATTTTCTTTAAAAAAGCCCAGACAAATGCTCAGGCTATGTCCTATTTCAGGACAATGAGAACCTAGTTAAGAAGGTCTACTCAAATGATTGGTTCTAGGAAATAAAATAAAACACTTTCCCTGTTCCACTCCTGAAAAGGACCCTACAAAACTTATCCAATGGCCATCATCCTATGATTGAAAGTATAACATTTATTTAACAGAAAAAAAAAAAGTCGTGAATAGGCTTTAGTTAGAAATAAACCCAAGAACAGCAACAAAAAGTATCTGGTGAAAAAAATAATAATTAAACAAGAACCAAATGTATTACTGTTTAGGATGTACAGGAGCCACTATAAATAACTTGCTGTGGGAAGCAAGAATTTTGTACTTTCTTTAAAGTTATCGAGAGAGAAAGCAGCTCTGGAGCCTTACTGAGCATAAGCCTGAACAGTTAAATTGGGTGCTGGGAGGTGGGGGAACAAGTTGACAGGACTATTCAGCATGGGGGTTTAAATGATTTCAATATTATTCTTAATAATAACATTAATGATAGTAGTGATAAGAAACAATTATGAATGATGGAAGGGAACTTCAATTGTGTAAAGACCATCTGGCTATGAGAGTCAGACATGAAATTCTAAAATCCTCAATCTGTCCCTCTAAGGTTGCTTTGTAGATAATGGATATCTTAATTTTTTAAAAAGAAAAAAAAAAAACAAACCCTCGTATCCATTGTACCAAATGTACAGCAGCTCCTGCTGAGAAAACAAAGCCTCTGTGTCTCTTTCTTTCTTAATCATCGTTGTCCCCAAAAAACAAAGGCTCTGTGAAAGACCTTAGAAGATAATGATAGTAACTCATCAGTCTTTTATGTTATTTGTCTGCCTCTGAAGATTTTTGACTGGTAATTGTTCTGATCATCCTGTGACTTTTCATTTCCCCAAAGTGGGGGGTGAGAATTACCCCAGGTTTTCCTCCTACAGTAAAAAGCTTTCAGAAAGAAGTTTGGGGGCGGGGGTAGAGTGAGAAGGATGAGATTTTTGGTCTGCCACCAAAAAATACATAATTTAAAACATCGCTATGTGGGAATGAGAAATAACAGGAAAGAGGAGGCATCTAACTCAGAACCTGGAACATGGTTGGAATTCTTAGTAATGGTCTGGTAATATTAGTAGATCTTTTTCCTTTTATTTATTACACCTAGGGTTTAGCTGTTTAAAATTTTTTTTGATGCTCTGTCATGTCAAAATATTGTGGGAATCAAAGGACAAAATATTGTCTGATTTCACCTACATGGGGTACCTAGATAGAGTATCAAATTCATAGAGACAGGATCACATCAGTAGTTAATAGGAACTGGGGAAGAGGAGAGAATGTGGTTATTGTTTAACAGGTACAGAGCTTCAATTTGGGAAGATGAAAAATATCTGAAGATGGACAGTGGTGAGAGTTAAACAACAACATGAATATGCTTAATGCTACTGAACTGTACACTTAAAAAAGACTAAAATGAGAACTTACTATGTTTTACCATCACCTCAACAAAAAAGAAAAAACTGCAAATGTCTCTTTACCAACTCACATGTGAGCTCAGACCACTTCTGTACTCAGCTCAAGTTCATTGCAGAGTCCTTCACTGTGTTATAAAAAGTTGTATAATCTGAGTCAGGTCAAATCCCTGGAAATAGCTGAGCTTCCTCAGGTTTCTTCCCTTTGACAAATTCTAGTTAGAGATTTGGGGGGAGTTAGAAAGGGTTCAGTCTTTGGTCTGCAACAAATACATAATTTAAAACTTATCTTTATGTGGTAAAGAGAAATATCAAAGAGAAGGCATCTATGTCTAGACCCTTGGAATTACATAGACAAAACAGTCTTCTGTTCAACAATATTTTATTTATTTATTTGGCTGTGCCAGATCTTAGTTGCAGTATATGGGATCTAGTCCCCCCACCAGGGATTGAACCAAGGTGCCCTGCATTGGGAGCATGGAGTCTTAGCCTCTGGGCCACCACGGAAATCCCTTGACAATATTTTAGATGTGTCCCATATGTTTGTCATTCTGTAGACAGGACCTTGTACCTTGCCCCTTGAAAATGCAAAATCTAAAGCAGTTTGTAGATTAATGAAATAACGAAATGGAATCCTTTGCCTCATGTTATGGATGTAACACTAGTTGAGGGAACTGGAACTGGATGATGCCTTGTTTTGTTTTGGGAAGTTATGAAACTAAAAGTCCATGTTTTTACTTTTTCATTTCTCTTGGGGTTTGGGCTGGTTTGGATCGACCACATAGGCTGCAGTCTTAGTCTTCTTGCTTCATTCTTTGTGGCCATCCACAGATGCTTGGATCCATCCACTTGGTTTAAACACCCACTTCCTTTAGCCTCATGGTTATTTGTTATAGTTTTATTGGTGCCCTTCTATTTCCCAGAAATGGATTTTTTTTTTTTGTTTGTTTCTGGAAACAGCAGCAAGAGAAATCGTTAGATGTTGAAGAGTAAGAACACAGCTTTCTCCTGTTTTCTTCTTTTCCTTCTTCATATAGGTATGTCACTCACTGGTTTTTTAAATCTACTCAACCTAAAAACTGATCTTCATCTGTGGTTCATCTTTTCCTCTTTCCTATGGTTTCTTGGTAAGGAATGTTGTTGCTGATGGCAGACAAGGCCTATCAAAATCACATTTAGAGAAGTGCCTTTTTGAGATATTGATAATATTCAACTCTTTCTCCCAGAGCTGTGTTGTGAGTTTCCCAGAAAAATGTCTTCCAGAAGCAAAAGGGAGACTCCTAACCAGAATAGAAGATTCTTCCTCATGTCTGAGCTAAAAGGAATGAAGCCTATGGTAGAGATGCTAGAAAAAAAAAATTTAATTGATAATGAATAAATTAAGGGGCAGACCCAACTCAAGGAGCCCACATCTCTGCAGATTTATGGGAGCAAGACTGGGGTTAGGTGGTGGAGAATGAATAAACCTACTTCTCCTTTCCCTTCTTTCATCTCTTACAAGTCACAGGTTCCCATTTTCATTCCCTGAAGAACTAGAAGGAGTAAATTAAGATGTTAATGTGAATCTCCAATACTTTAACCACATCATGCAAAAGAGCTAACTCATTGGAAAAGACCCTGATGCTGAGAAAGATTGAGGGCAAAGGAGAAGAGGGTGGAAGAGGATGAGATAGATAGACTCACTGACTCAATGGACATGAGTTTGAGCAAACTCAGGGAGATAGGGAAGGACAGGGAAGCCTGGCATGTTGCAGTCCATTGTCAAAAAGAGTTGGCCATAACTTAGTGACTGAACAACAACAATAAGAACAAATATGAATCTCCGTTTTAAGACAACGTGTTGAATTTGAAAGCATCTTGACACAGATTTTAGTCTATATTTTAGTAATTTTTTTTTTTTTGAGGAAAATTGCTTTACAATGTTGTGTTGGTTTCTGCTATACAAGAAAGTGAAACAGTCATCATTTTATATACATTCCCCTCCCTCTTGAGCCTCCCTCCCCTCCCCCATCCCATCCCCTCTAGGGCATCACAGAGCACCAGGCCAGGCTCCCTGTGTTATGTAGCAGCTTCCCTCTAGCTAGCTGTTTTACACATGATAGTGTATACATGTCAAGGCTACTTCTCAATTCGTCCCACCCTTTCCTTCCTGCACTGTGTCCACAAGTCCATTCTCTACATCTGCATCTCCATTCCTTCCCTGAAACTAGGCTCATCAGTACCATTTTTATAGATGACATATCTATGCATGAATAGATTTTGTTTTTCTCTTTCTGACTGTGAGTCTATATTTTAATATACCACAAATTTAGCCTTATCTAACTCTGCCACTATTCCACTTAAGCCTGTTGGCTTCGCTTTAAGACTTTCCTTTCTTTCTAACCTTCTTCATTCAAACTGAGACAATAAGTTCTGTTTGTACAGTTAACCAAACACTTTCACCTCCATTACTTCATTTGGTCCTGTCAACCAGGGATGCCTGGAAGCTAAATGGGCATAGATGGACTTGAAATGGTAGAACATAAGTTCTCCATTCTTGACCGTAGCTCACCAGGCTTCTCTGTCCGTGGAATTCTCCAGGCAAGAATACTGGAGTGGGTTTCCATTCCCTTCTCTAGGGGATCTTTCCGACCTAGGGATGGAACATGGGTCTCCTGCATTGCAGGCGGATTCTTTACCATCTGAGCCAGCAGGGAAGCCCACTCTCCATTCTTTAGGTACCCCGTTTGTATTCTACCTTCTTCGTTTCAATTTGCATCACATCTTTCTTCTTCTTGGCACCTTCCCTAGTCCTCTGTTGGTGACAAAAAAAAGGAGGGGGGAGGGGAAGGTGTTTTCCAACCAAAGCAAGTTCTAGAGGAACGTCTTCACAGCCTAATTAGCTCTTAGGCTCTTAATTTTGGAGAAACAGGACTGTGTACATTTCCTAATTAGGAAACCCAAATGGGAGCACTGACACTGCCTCCCCCAGGCAAGCCGTGTACACAGAACAGCTACCATCGGAGGGAGCTATGCCTTTTTCTCTTTGTAATTACTTTACCCAACTTCAGTTGCAGTTAAACTTGAACCTTTTCTCAGATGAAGGCCTTGAACCCTCTGCCCAGCTATTACGTTGTGTATCAAATCACAAAGCAGTCTTGCAGCGGTCCAAGTTTAACACTTGAATATTGTAAGATTCCTGCCGTTTTCTTTGCTTTGCTTGGACTGTGTCTCCATGTGCAGTTTCATTTGGATTATGGGTAGAGATTCTCACATTTCCTTTTGAAGGAGGATAAGGAAATTGTTCCTGCTCATGAAAACAGATACCCTTTTTTTTTTTAATTGAACCTAAAATTTTGCAAACTGAATAGCTATAGGAGGCGTTGTCTGGACAGTAACATGAGTTTCAACACTGCCATTTGGACAATAGATAGCTGGTGGGAAGCTGCTGTATCACGCAGGGAGCTCAGCTCGGTGCTCTGTGATGATCTGGAGGGGTGGGATGGGGCAGGGGTGGAGGGATGGGAGAGAGACCCAAGAGGGAGGGGATATATGCATACATATAGCGGATTCACTTTGTTGGACAGCAGAAACTCACACAGCGTTTTAAAGCAATTACGTTGTTTTCAGTTGCCAAGTTGTGTCCGACTCTTTGTGACTCCATGGACTGTAGGCCACCAGGCTCCTCTGTCCATGGAATTTTCCAGGCAAGAATACTGGAATGGGTTGCCATTTCCTTCTCCAGGGAGTCTTCCTAACCCAGGGATCGAATGTGTCTCATACATTGGCAGGTGGATTCTTTACCTCTGAACCACCAGGGAAGCCCAAAGCAATTATACCCTAGTTAAAAAAAAAAAAAAAAGAGTATGACCCCAAGCCACCAATTCCTAATACTGATAACCAGCCAGTTAACCGCTGTCCCCACAGCCTTCATGTTAAGTAGAGGGGTGGGTTCCCCCTTCACATTCCAGAAAGATGCAGCCATAAGACAGAGACCGTCCTCTTCTTATGCTTTCTGTGTACAGGCTTCTTTTGTTGCTAGAAGGACCCTAACCCTCAGGAGGCTGTCAGTATGCAGGCAGATCTTTTCAATGGTTTCTCCCTGCTCTCCAGATTTTATCAAGGCCCTGCTTGCTCTGGCCCACCGCCCTCTGCATCCACAGGAGGCTTCTCTCTCCTGACTCTGGATTGCCCTGAGTACTTTGGGTCCCATTTAGCTCCTTCCACCCAGTTCTCTGCCCCTGGATCTTTGCACAATTTGTTGCTGTTCAGTCACTAAGTTGTGTCTGACTCTTTGTGACCCCGTGGACTGCAGCACACCAGGCTTCCCTGTCCTTCACTATCTCCTGGAGTTTACTCTAACTCATGTCCATTGAGTTGACGATGTCATCCAACTATCTCATCCTGTGTCACCCCCCTTCTCCTCCTGGCTTCAATCTTTCCCAGCATCAGGGTCTTTGTCAATGAGTCGGCTCTTCACATCAGGTGGCCAAAGTCTTGGAGCTTCAGCTTCAGCATCAGTCCTTCCAATGAATATTCAGGGTTGATTTCTTTTAGGATTGACTGGTTTGATCTCCTTGCTGTCCAGGGGACTTTCAAGAGTCTTCTCAAGCACCACAGTTTGAGAGCGTCAATTCTTCGGCACTCAGCCTTCTTTATGGTACAAGAGGCACCTCCTTTATGTAGGAGGCTCTTTCTCTTCTCTAGCCTAGGAACTCTTGCTCATCCATTAGCTCAAATATTTTCTCAGGGAAGCCTTCCCCTTAGAACAGCTCAGTCCTGAAGTTTGGTCCATTTAAACTTCAGTAGTTAGGGTGTTTTCAAACTGGGAAGCACTCATAGTTCATTGGCCTTTTCCTTTAGAATACTAACTAGTTTGCAATTTTGTGTTTGTTTATTATTTGATTACCATCTGCTTCTACAACATAAGAACTATATCTGCCTTTTCTTACTAGTGTCTTCAGGGCCTAATGTAAAGCGTGGCACACAATTTGTGCCCAATAGTACTTGTTAATGAGTGAGCGAATGAATATAAAGGAAAGAACACATTAGAAAAACAATTGAAAGGAAAAAAAAGAAACCAAGATTGTTAACAAGTAGGTAAGGGAAAATCCCATGGACAGAGTGGTCTGGCGGGCTATAGTCTGTGGGGTTGCAAAAAGTCAAACAGGAGTTAGTGAATAAATACACAAGGAGAGGAATTACTGCCCCCAGGATTTGGTGATTTTATCAGTTTGGCATTAACATTTTTTGACATAGGTTTCTGAAGTCCTAGAGAATTTTTCCTAAAAATCTAACACCCCTACCCAAAAGAATTGAGAGCAGGGACTCAAGTATACGAATTCCAAGGGTCATGGCAGCATTATTCACAATAGCCAAAAGAAAGGAGGATACAACCCAAATGTCTATTGATGGATGAATAGATACAGGAAATGTGGTCTCTATACACAACAGAATATTGTTCCATTTTAAAAAGGAATGAAACTGTGACACATGCTATAACAGAATCTAGAGTTGTCAAATTCGCAGAGAAAATAGGAAGTTAAATGGTGCTTTCCGGGGGCTGACGGTGGGTGGGAGAAGAAGAAGGAAGGAATGAGGAGTCAATGTTTAAGGGGTGTGGAGTTTCAGTTTGGAAGATGAAGGTGTTCCAGAGATGGATGGTGGTGATGGGCGCATAGCAGTTTGAACATACTTCACACCACTGAGCGGTATACTAAGAAATGGT
Organism: Cervus canadensis; assembly: GCF_019320065.1. Taxonomy (NCBI): domain Eukaryota; kingdom Metazoa; phylum Chordata; class Mammalia; order Artiodactyla; family Cervidae; genus Cervus; species Cervus canadensis. Next base: position 45,081,982 of record NC_057408.1, on the reverse strand, counting down.
TAAAACCATTCTATGGTGTGTATTTCTTTTCTGTTTTGTTAGTCGCTCAGTCGTGTCCGACTCTTTGCGATCCTATGGACTGTGGCCCCCCAGGCTCCCCTGTCCATGGGATTCTCCAGGCAAGAACACTGGAGTGGGTAGCCCTTCCCTTCTCCAGGCGATCTTCCCGACCCAGGGATCCAACCCAGGTCTCCTGCATTTCTGGCAGATTCTTTACCATTTGAGCCTATGTATATTTTACCACACTTAAAACAAAAAGCAACGAAATGTTGAAAACACAAACGTATACCCCTAAGATTCCCTCAAGTTCAGAGTCCATTTGCTTAAAGTGATGGTTCAATGTAGGTATATAATTCTGTTTAAAATGCACCTGTTTATTACCCTTCATTTTGTAATTTCTGTTTTTAAAATTTCCACATCTTCCTCTTTGCCCTCATGTTGAGTGGCGGGTGGGAGTAGTAGTCATGCAGTGTGGACATCCATGCCTTTTTCTACAGAGGTACCTTCTCCTCTGATGTCAGAGTTACACAAAACTAGAGTACCTCCACAAGAAGACATTAGTCTTGAAGGTGGCACGGTGATAAAGAACCCACCTGCCAATGCAGGAGGAGATGCAAGAGACGCAGGTTTGATCCCTGGGTTTGGAAGATCCCCTGGAGTTGGAGATGGCAGCCCACTCCAGTATTCTTGCCTGTAGAATTCCATGGACACAGGTAGGAGCCTGGCGGGCTACAGTTCATGGAATCCCAAAGAGCTGGACATGACTAAACATGCCCACATGCAAACTTTCATTTCACACTGTTTGCCAATTAGAAACATCTCTAGGAGAAACCAATACAGCCCTTAGTTGTATCTTTTCTCTGAATTTGTAAGTTTGGCTCTCAGATCCAATCCGTTATTTACCTATAGAGATAATCTGAAATCCGAGAGATGGAGAGTTTAAAGCCGAATCTAGGCTTTTATCAGGATCACGCACAAAAGTATAGCTAGTATATTGATCTCTAGCATTGTAATGAATGAAGAAAGATCCTCTCTGATGTGGATAAAACCCTCCTGTAGATTTCCAGAATCCCAGCCCTAAAAAGGCTTACCCAGAAAATTTGGCACGTGATGATGAAAATCTGTGTCCCAAACCATCATCTCTGGACATTTAGAAAATGAGTTATAATTATCAGACAATATTATATTTGTTTCAAATGTACAACATATTCAATATTTTTTCAGCATTTTTATGCATTATGAAATGATCATGGCAGCAAGACCAGTCACCATACAAAGCTGTTACAATATAATTGACTATATTTCCTATGGGAACATTATACCCTGCGACATATTTACTTGTCATCACACAGGAGCATCACTGGTCTAACTCACCACCTTAGAGGAAGAACATTTAGAGAGCTCAGCTAAGGATGTGTCCTTTTTTTTTTTTTTTTTGCTTCATTGTATGGTTTGTGGGATCTTAGTTCTCCAACCAGGGATTGAACCCTTTTCACAGCTGTGGATGCACTGAGTCCTAACCACTGAACCACCAGGGAATGTCCTGTCTAAATACTGTGTCTTAAACTATTTGTAAGCAGTAAGAAAAGGACTTTGAAGTTGCCCTCAACATGAATTCAGTCTTCTGGGGAAACGATTTTCCACAACCACTTTTGAACTCCAACCTACAACCAAGTAGTTGGCAGACATGGGAGGTTACTGAGTCCATCGCGAATCTAGTGAAACCATGAATCCTCTCTCTTCCAAAGTGAACTTACAAAATAATCCACATTTCCTTTGGGGAGTTCTTGTCCCCTTGAAGCACTTCTGTTGACTCCAGGTAAATTACCCTGTCCTCCATTCTCTTCCCCCCTACTCCCGAGAGGCCCTTCCTCATTATTAAAGAATCACATAATTTTGTATTTAAAGAGGACCTTCAGGATCATGTAATTCAATCTTTTTTTTTTAATAGTCGAAGAAACTTAAGCCCAGGGAGATTAAGTGATTAATGTCTCACTGGATTAAAACCAACCTATCTAGAATTAGTTGTAGGCTCTTTTGATGGTCCTCATTCACATTTGTCTAGGAGATGTAACTCACAAGAACTTGATCAAGTGGACCCCATTTTAACATGTGGAATTCACTATTTTTCTTTCAGATAACACTTTGGAATCCATTGAGGCTGGGCATGATGTGAAGAGTTGAACATCAACATTTCAGCTAGTTGAAATCTAGTTGATTCATCTAGTCCCAGTGCATCGTTTCAAAACCATAAGCCCCAGGTCCATAAACCCAAACTGCACCTGCTTCTTGTCCTGGAATGTTTTTATGTAAATCTCCGGAGTTTGATGAGGATGTTTGGTTGTGCAGGGTGCAGGGATGGGAATCCAGACAAGATTACACTGAGCTGGACTGTGTGGGATGGGTTGTGGCAGCCACAGGATAGGTGCTGAAAGATGATGAGGGGACGAATTAGTGAAGCTCCGTGACCAAGCTACATGCCTCCTGGAACATCTGAGAGAGGAGTGTGGTATGGTGAAAAGACCATCAGTTTAATGGTCAAAGTTGGTTCTGTCATCTACTAGCTGTGTAACCTTGGGCTTCCCAGGAGGCTCAGTGAATCCGCTTGCCAAGCAAGAGATATGGGTTTGATCCCTGGGTCGAAAAGATCCCCTGGAGAAGGAAATGGCAACCCACGCCAATATTCTTGCCTGGGAAATCCCTTGGACAGAGGAGCCTGCCAAGTTACAGTCTGGGGTCGAAAAGAGTCGGACATGTATTAGCGACTAAACAATAGCAACCTTGGTCAAATGAACTTGTGTACATCAGTTTGCTTATGTATAAAATGAGAGTAATTAATACTTACCTTGTGGTTGTGTTAGATGGATAAAAGATGACATAAATAAAGTTCCTGGTATGTACGACACATGCAAAAAAATGTTCATATGCATGTACATATGATGTATGTGTGTGCATGGTATATTTGTATGTAGGGGGTGGGGTGAGTGTGTGTGTGTGTATGTGTGTGTGTGTTGGATTCCAAAGGAAAAGTCGAGGTTTTCTATTATAAAGTGTTGCTTTTTTTTTTTTTAAAGATAACAGGTGATGCTCTCTATATCACACATTTCTGCAGTTTCTAGCAGTGTGTGAGGTATGAGTGTGAGCATTGTCATGATCTATTCCTTCTTGCTTCACTCAGACATCATGGAAACAAGCCAAAAGGGAAACGGTATGACTTCAATGCATCCCCCACCTCTCAGAAAAAAAGTGAGCAAGCAAAATATTCTCAAAAAATTCTGTCAACTCATAGAGTGTTTATTAAACATTTTATTTCCCCAGCACAAAATGGAGGGAAAGTAATTCCAGCTAACAGTGTTTACTGTTGGGAAACAGTTGGGAAAATAATATTTTATACAGCAGACAACCAGAAAACCATACAAGGTGGTATGCAAGCCATTACCAACTCACTCTGTGTTCAGAAGAATGGTCTTAGGGGCTGGAGTTGACTTGTAAAGGCATCTTGGGGGGCTATCAAGAGTTGTATTTGAAAGTGAGCTTTAGAGGCATGAGTCCTTGAACCACTACCATAGTTTTGTCTTATCACTAAATTCTAATCCTTGATCACCTCATTTGTGAAAAGAAGAAAATATTTGCTTCTCAGGTATTTTGAAGATTAAGCAGATAATATATATAGATCACTAAGCACAGACTCTGCCACATAGTGAGAAATATCAGCAAATTGGTCATATATATATATATCTCATTAAAGGTGAATCTCAAATAATCACAAGTGTTGTCAAGGGTGTGGGGAAATTGGAGCCTTCATACACTGCTCATGAGTGAAAGTCACTCAGTTGTGTATGACTCTTTGCAACCCCATTGACTACACAGTCCATGGAATTCCCCAGGCCAGAATACTGGAGTGGGTAGCCATTCCCTTCTCAACCCACAACCCAGGGATTGAACCCAGGTCTCCTGCGTTGCAGGTGGATTCTTTACCAGCTGACCCACCAGGGAAGCCAAGAATACTGGAGTGGGTAGCCTGTCCCCTCTCCAGCCGATGTTCCCGACTCAGGAATTGAACCGTGGTCTCCTGCATTGCAGGCCAATTCTTTACCAGCTGAGCTACCAGGGAAGCCCCATGGGGATGTAAAATAGTGCAGCCACTTTGGAAAACAGTCTGGCAGGTTTCCAAAATATTAAGCACCGAGTTGCCATAGGACCAAGCCATTCCACTCCAAGAGAAATGAAAACATACATACACACAAACACATACACAAATATTCAGAACAGTATTATTCTTAGCCTCAAATTAGAAACAACGAAATGTCCCTCAATGATGAATGGATGAACATAATGTCATGTATCCACACAGTGAAATATTATTCAGTAACAGAAAAAAATGAAGTACTAATACACACTAAAATATGGGTGAACCTTGAAATCCAGATGAAAGAAGCCAGGCACAAAAGATCCATTTATGTGATTTATGATTCCATTTGTGTGAAATGTCCAGAACAGGTGGATCATCCATAGAAGTCAAAGCAGATTTGTAGCTATCAGGGCACAGTGTGGGTGGTGATGAAAAAAGAATAATTGCTAATGGATCTGAGTTTGCTTTTGGGGGTGATGAAAATACCCTGGAATTAGTGGTGGTGGTTGCCCAATATTGCAAATGTACCAAATGACTGTATGCTTTAAACTAGTGAAGCAGATGGTATGTGAACTAAATCTCAATAAAGCAGTTAAAAAAAAAAGTGAATTTTTTTTTAATATTTTAACTTTTTATTTTGTATTGAGATATAGCCAACTGGGGCTTCCCAGGTGATGCTAGAGGTAAAGAACCCGTCTCCCAATGCAGCAGTTCTAAGAGACACAGGTTTGATCCCTGGGTCGGGAAGATCCCTGGAGGGGGCATGGCAACCCACTCCAGTATTCTTGCTGGAGAATCCCCTGGACAGAGGAACCTGGAGGGCCATGGTCCGTAGGGTCACAAAGAGTCGGACACAACTGAAGCGACTTAGCACACGCACATACATATAGCTGATCAACAGTGTTGTGATGGTTTCAGTTGAACAGCCAAGAGACTCAGCCACACCTAGACATGTATCCATTCTCCCCCAGACTCCTCTCCCATTCAGGCTGCCACATAACATTGAGCAGAGTTAAAAGACATGAGGTATTTGGACAAGTGGAGAGAAGCAAGCCAGCAGAGCAGAGCAGACAGGGACCTTGGCATCCCGGCAGCTGAACCGGGGATTTGAGCGAATTGTGGGAGGGGCTGGGGCGTCAAGGTAGGTCGGTGAAGATCACGTGTAATAAATAGTTCAGCGTTAGCCTACGATGCAATCTGAGGCCACCATGGGGTGATAGGAAGGGTAGAAAACATGGAATTTTTCAGATGTATCAGTATGTAGCAGGGACTGGAATGAGCAGGGGGGAAAAATCAGAGAACTCCAGAGTAGCTTCTGACAAAAGAGGAGACGTGTGTGCGTGTGTGTGCGCGCTGTGTGTGGGTCCTGGGTGCGTGTGTTAGTCTGTGAGGGACCCCAGGGCGTCAGGGCCAGGCCTCCTCGTGGCTGCAGTGCGGGGTCCGGCCTCCGGGGGGCGCTGTGACCGCGAGCGGATCCGCCTGGTGGGGGTCGCACCACCACGTGGCGAGAACCCCCATCCTTTGCTCACAGCCCATCTCGGTTTCTGTGGAAATTGTCCTTGAGGTAGGAAGAGGCTCATTTTCCGTACAGAACAAACACAAATACGATATTTCATATCTTCTCTGCCATTTCCGCCCTTGTCTGTAATTGGAAACTCTAGCCCCCAGTCTTACCTGTAGGATTCTGTCTTCAAACGTGCGATCCTCTTTCTCCCCTTGCCAGACCCTCCCCGTCTGTCTTCTGTATTTCTCCTTCAATTTTTCACGATCTCTGATTTTATTCGTCAGTTCTTTTGATTAGGGATGGTAACGGAGGAGGGCAGGAGGAGTTGGGGGCGGGGGTGTGTGTGGGGTGGGATTCTTCTGTTTCATTAGTTTCTGATGAAGCGCGCGTTTTGGCCAGGCTGCGTTCATAAATCCACACACTTTTCCGTCTGGCAGGCTCCCCTCTCCGTCTTTCTTGCAGACTTGGGTTTTGTGCTCAGAGGCGCGGAGACCTTGAGCCTCGCTACTCGGCGTCTTAATTCACCTCCAGCCGATTCTGAATGTTGAGCTTCTCTTTGCCCTTCAGCTTGCTTTTCACCATTTTCTTCTTATTCCTGGATTTTGCCCTTTTCCCTCAAGTTCACCGTTCGAGACTTTCTCTTGGGAGTCACCCTCAATGATAGTATCAAGCTTGTCTCTGGTGGGGACGCGGCTGCCGGCAGCCCGGCCTATTAGACAGCCTCTGCCCCTGTGTAGAGAAGAGTCCCTGTGCTGAGTTAGCATTTCTTATCATCTTATATTGTGATCAGTGCCCCAAAGAGAACTGAACTAGCATCGTCTTCAACAATTTTAATGGTCAAACCCCCAGCTTCCCTGGTGGCTCAGATGGTAAAGAATCTGCCTGCCAATGCAGGAGAGGAGGGTGGGAAAGATCCCATGGAGAAGGGCCTGGCAACTGGCTCCAGTATTCTTGCCTGGAAAATTCCATGGACAGAGGAGCCTGGCGGACTACAGTCATGGGGTCACAAACAGTCCCCCACAAATGAGCAACTAACACACTTCCTCTGAGGGACATACCTGGATTCTGACTTTTAATTTGCTTCTGAGCCTTTGTTTTGTGAACTTTGGCCGATCTTTCAGCAGTGAGAATGCATTTCAGGACTCTCACACATCCACACCTTCTAGGTGAGAAGGAAGGCAAACAGCCCTCCAGGGCTGCCTCGATCTAGTCCCAACCCCTCAAGGCTGCCTTTGCTACCCAGCAGATGGGAGAGTTAGCTTCCTACTGCAGCCTTCTTCCTGACAACACAAGAAAGTTTCCAGGCCTTGCAAAGTTTTATACTCTGGTCCCTATTGTTGGCATCAGTCTTCTGGATTGTGAAGGGCCTTTTGTATGAGACCTTTCAGTAGAAACCAGAGCTTCTCCACTCTTGTAATGAAGCAACACACCGTATTTCATAAAATCCAAGCTGACATCAATTTTAAGACATATTTTATATCCCCCACACAAAAATAGAATGTAGTCAATTCAACTATGACAATCGCTGATTGTAAGACCATCATGTGGAAAAAAATATACAACTTAGAATCATAAAATATGTAGCACAGTGGTTGCATGTTGAGGTCGACCAGCTAGGGTTTGAATCTCAGCTCTATTTAATGTCTGACCTTGGGCAAGCCACTTAACTTCTCCTTGCCTCAGTTTCCTCATCTGTCCGGATGATCATAATAGTATCTACTTAGAAGGATAGGTAAGGATTAAATAAGTGTCTATACACACAACACTTAGTAGCTGGGTATAATAAAGGCTCAATAAGTGTCAACACCTTCTATCTGAATGCTAATGAAGCGTATGTGCATGTGCGTGCTCAGTCGCTAAGTCGTGTTTTACTCTTTGCCATCTCATGGACTGTAGCCCACTAGACTTGTCTGTCTGTCAGGTTTTCCAGGCAAGAATAGTGAAGTAGGTTACCATTTCTTCCTTCAGGGGATCTTCCCCATCCAGGGATCGAACCCAGGTCTCTTGCACCTTCTGTATTTGCAGGCAGATTCTTTACCACTGGCGGAGGCAGGAGGAGAAGGGGACAACAGAGGATGAGACGGTTGGATGGCATCAATGACCTGACAGACATGAGTTTGAGCAAGCTCTGGAAGGTAGTGATGGACTGGGAAACCTGGCATGCTGCAGTCCATGGGGTCACAAAGAGTGAAAGGTGACCAAGTATCTGAGCACCTGAACACACACACAACCCACCTTGAGATTAGTGTAGCTTTTTCTATTTTTTCTGGAGAGGCATTTAAAATAATTGGATTTCATGTTATAACCATTCTGTCATTAAGACACTGAATCAGGTAATCATTTCATTTGCTTCACAGATGATCACCAAGAAGTACTCTTGTCATCAAGGCTTTATTGATGTCTGTGGGGTTTTGTCCACATGATACAGAGTTGACAAGCTAAACGAAAAAAGGAAAGCATGCTGAACTGAGCAAGTGACTTTGTTTGTGGTATTTGTATTGTGGCTGAAGCAGATAAATGGCTAGAGAGTAGTATCGCCATCGACGGGGAATAGACCCTGTGTCACATAGACCTCTGTGAATTCATCTTGAACCAACTACTGGGGTCAGCCTCCATCTCTCTTAGGACCTTTTTCAGAAGAGAGATGTGAAGTTCCAGGCTGTTAAGGAAACTATTGTGTTTCAGTGACGTTCAGGTGTCATAGCTTGTAACACCAACTATGGATTTATGTTCCACCAAGAAAACAAAAATTACTCCTACAACTGTAGCACCACGATTTTTTTTATGCCTTAGAATTTTTTTTTAAGTTTTCTTTGATGTGGACCTTTTTTAAAGTCTTTAGTGAATTTGTTACAATACTGCTTCTGTTTTATGTTTTGTTTTGTTTTGGTTTTGACCCCAAGGCATGTGGGATCTTAACTCCCCAACCAGGGATTGAACCTGCATCCCCTGCATTGGAAGGTGAAGTCTTAACCACTGGACCGCCAGGGAAGTCCCTGGAAAGGTTCTTGTACTTATTTTGGCATTGATTTTGCCCCTATGTATCTCTTGTGCATATGTAAAAGGAAAACTAAAAATGAAATACATTGGCTGAGGAATTTACAAAACTTCATTTTCAGAATGCGATTCTTATGAATTAGTTTCCGACTTGGAGTCTGTAATCTTCACGTTTTGCTGTGCAGCCTTGTGCCCTGTGCCATCAAAAGTATTGGTGATGGAGCATTTCCTAAAAGGTTCCTCCTCTACTGTCTCTAGGATCCCTTTCTGAGTCACTTCACATGTTTTATGCCGGTCTAAAGGCAGTGATACCTGTGGCCGACTACTGGTGGCTAACGGTGATGGCAAGACACATTTTGATTTCAGAAATATTAAAATGTGGGTGAAGATGTGTCTCTTTAAAAAGTAATTTTATTTATTTAATTTTGGCTGTGCTGGGTCTTTGTTGCGGCACGGGCCTTCTCTAGTTGCAGCGAATGGCGGCTGCTCTTCACTGTGGTGAGCGGGCTTCTCATTGCAGTGGCTTCTCTTGTTGCTGAGCACAGGCTCTAGGGTGCCCTGGCTTCAGTAGTTCCACTTCCCAGACTCTAGAACACAGATGCGGTAGTTGTGGCACACAGGCTTAGTTGCTCCGAGGTATGTGGGATCTTCCCCGATCAGGGATCGAACATGTATCTGCTGCCTTGGCAGGTGGAGTCTCCACCACTGAGCCTCCTGGGAAGTCCCAAAATGTCTCTTTAGGTTCCTGCTGAGATCTGTCTCTCTCTTACCCTGGACACAAAGGAGGCTTTTGTCCTCTGGTTCCAGAAGTTGACGTTTCACACCAAAGGGCAGTGGCAAGTGTTGGGTTGAATCGGTATTTAAATCGGTATTTATGTTAATTTATCGGTATTTATATTAATCGGTATTTTCAGCTCCTCACCTCTCACTCAATAGCTCAGATCTCCTGTGTTCCGTTTCAAACCTCTGATGAAGGCAACTGGGTGAAACTTTGGGGAAAAAGAAAAATCAAAACCCAGTACAGAATTTGTTCTGGACTTGTTCCCTCTCAACACTCCCTGGTGATGTCAGCGGAAGTTCTCTGGAGCCCATCATTTCGAAAACATGGGCATCTCCAAGGGATGAAGATCCTGTTGCTCCATACCGTGCAAGGCGGTTGGCTAAGAAAATTGTGACGTTTTCCAGGTACAGATGACAGTCGCTCTGGGGAAAGCACTGTCTTTTGGGTATATGCTTTCATTGGCGTTCGTAACCTACTGCTTATAGCTAAGTGGGACTGAGAAGGCCACATCTGTTGGGAAGGAAAAGTCTTGTGTCTGTGGGTTTTCGGGGACAATCTGCATCACCGTAATCTTAACACATAATTCGATCTGCCTGGAGAGATGAGCCCTTTGCCTAACACCCAGCAGGACAGATCGCACTCAGGAAGGTCACCCAAGATGTTCGCTCTTTGTGCACGAAAATGCGTCAGTCTGTCTTTTCCATTTTGCCATTTCCCGTTTTCTTTGAGCACCGGAGTTTGTTTATTCGATTGTTTTGTATTTAGGTAGCTGGGGACTGAGATATTTCTTTTCTGTTTGTTTCTCCAACTCTTTTTACAGTTTAACAAGTCAAATACAAAACTCAGGGGACTTCATAACCCTCATGATGGAGCTCTGAATAGCATCCCATTATTGATTGGAAATACTGCATTGGAATGCCGCGGAAGAGCCCCAAACCAAAACTTTTCAGACGCCTGAAGCTGTGAGCTTTCCAATTAGGCTGAAAGTTTCCCTTGATAACCAGTAGTGCTGAAGCTTTTAATATTGTTTTGGCCTATCAGTTCTTAGCACGATTTTCTAGTTATGAAGGCCAGCGGATCACTCGGAGTCAGCGAGATAGCTCACACATCCCACTTGCACACTTTCTGATCAAATATGCTATCTGAAAAAAAAAAAAAAGGAATCTTCGGCTTCACGTAAACTGATCATAATTGGGAGCAGTTCGTCTTTCCCTTCTTCAATGCTATCTCCTCCTGTGCAGCCTATTTTGCATCCAGAGATACATTTGAAAGTCGAAATCCCTTCAAGCTAAATATTCTAAACTGACAGAAGAATTTCTAGTGGCACACCAGCCTGGAGCCATGTTTTTATGAGGACATCACTTTCTATTTCTAAGCTTCAGTGTGCACTCTGGCTTCCTTATTGCTGGGAGCCATGCCACATCAACTTGCCTCCTTCTCAGCTTTTAATGTTTTTTTAATGGAGTCCAGTTTTCCGCCTAAGTTATGGCTAGCCTTCTGACAAACCATCAGACACCTAAGCAACCGGAATGGAGGTGTCCAGATGTGACATGGTGTGGGGGTAAGCTTGCATGCCATCGAACAAAGCCATATTCTAAGAATTCCTTTATACCTGGCCTCTGAATGTGCCATGAAGGCTAAAAGGGGCTTAAGAAAAACATTTTAAAAATTAATATGTGACCTGAAGTCTTTTCTTGTAAGCCACTAGCAAAGGCAATCATTTCTCAATCTGACTGGCGTGGTGAGTGTGTTGCCTGAACAGTGAAATAGCAGCATAGCTGAATTTTTTTTTTTTTTTTCTCAAGCTTAAAATTGCTCATGGAGCTCTGAGGTTAGTTATCTAATGAAATAAAAACAAGCGTGCTTTGCATGTACCTGGTCATTCAGAAGAACTTAAATAATTGTAAAGTACAAAATGATGAATCATTGCAGATGCAAATTCATCTAGGACAGTGGTATTTCTGTGATAAAGAAAGAAGTCTATGTTCTTGAAAGTCAGCAATCTATACAACTTGGAAGACATCAGCAGAACATTTGGTAATTAAATACGCCCTCAACTGAGAAATAATGCCTGGAGTTGTCCTGCTGGTAAGTAAAAGGTATACCTTTATGCCTGGGTTTTACGATTTCTGCTTGGAATCATGTAGGTGTTCCAGGTGTGAGGGTACACAATCTATAGAATAATGTGAGTAAATGTTCTGACTAAGAGACAGAATTCATCTTATCTTTTTAGATTCACAACAGCTGAGTCTTTCTTGGGATTCAGATTTCAGCTCATTGTTTTCCCCTCCCCCAGGAAACCTTCCCATCCTTGTGAGCCCACTCTGTGTCATCATCTTACTTTATTTTAATTGTTGTTTGAAATGATTGTCTTCATTTGTTGACTGGTTTGTTGATGCCTCTGCCTGGTAGAAAATCAACTCATTGAGAGTGGGATGTTGTTAACTGTCTCCTTTACCACTTTACCCCAGCTCCTAGAAACAGTGACTGGTACATTGCAGGTTTTCAATAAATAATGAATGAATGCATGTATGAAAGCAGAATTATGACTACAATATAACTCCAAAAAGAGTTATAAAACATTGGATGGCTCGTGAGCTGGGTGTAAGATATGGCAGTTTATGACATCTGAAATGTAGTCTAATGAGGTCAGGAATTTTCTTTTTTCCTTTTTTTTTTTCCCCACACCACATGGCTTGCAGGATCTTAGTTCTCAGACTAGGGACTGAACCTGGGTCACTACAGTGAAAGCACTGAGTCCTAACCACTGGACTACCAGGGAATTCTTAGGAATTTTCTTTATACTTGAAAAGAATTCCTACAGCATCAGGCATGGCATCTGATATTTTAAGCAATTGGAGGTGGGTTGATGCAGAGGTGTTGGGGAGATGAGCTGGTGTTATATTCATTCCAGGGCTGTTATAGGGAATGTGCAGGGAGGGGGTTCTCTCAGAGTGCCCACTGACTGGGTGTCCCAGGAATAAGACCTGCAATACCAAATTACCATGATTGACGGGGACCATCCTTTCCAGTGTCAGAATTCCTTGAACAAAGTTTGAAATCCCTTGAACAAAGCATTTTTCCCTGGACGAAGGATAGGAAAGTATTTTAGAATTGATTAATATTTGGGGTACTTTCTGTTAATACATCTTGCAGTCTTTTACATTGGTAAAAACTGTTATTGCCAAAAAAGCAGTGTGGCTGATGGAGTGTGATATTCATTAGAAAGATTAGTAACTTAAAGAAAAGTACTTCTTTGAATTTGATGTATTTTACAGGAAGGGGCCTAGTTTGATGTTGCCCAGCTTAGCTTTTCGTACAAATTGCCCTTGAGGAGTGTTTTTTAATCTGATGCATTTTTATCCCTATCTTCTGAAGTGGCATTAAAAAAAAAAAAAATAGGTGGCTAGAGTAACATGGAAAGCAGCTTTTATTCACTCCAAGGACAACTAACGCATATACAACCAAGGGCAGAATTAGTCTCTAGGTGCATATATTAGCCTAAGGGTGTCATGGGTGTCTGTGTCTTACTCAGGAAACTCTTTAAAAAATAATTACCTTGTGATTAGTATCTGATGCCAGTGGTATATTTTCACTTGAAATGTCTGAGGTCTTTATTTCCTTGAGACAATGAATGAACTTCTTTTCACCTTGTTCTTGGCTGTGTTTCTTCCTTGATCTTCATATAGACTCACAAGCCTTCCCGGTGGCTTCCCTGGTGGCTCAGATGTAAAGAATCTGCCTGCAACGTAGGAGACCTGGGTTCAACCCCTGGGTCAGGCAGATCTCCTGGAGAAGGACATGGCTACCCATTCCCGTATTCTTGGAGCTTTCCTGGTGGCTCAGACAGTAAAGAATCTGCAATACAGGAGACACAGGTTCAGTCCTTGGGTCAGGAAGATCCCTTGGAGAAGGGAATGGCTACCCATTTCAGTATTCTTGCCTGGAGAGTTCCATGGACAGAGAAGCCTGATGGGGTATAGTCCACGGGGTCTCAAAAAGTAGGACACAACTAAGCAACTAGCACTTTCACTTTCACACACCAAGGCACTCTTGTCGGCCCGCTGTCCCTGCCAATGGTAGATTCCCCAGTAACAGTTTCTCTTCATACTATAATTCCAGTCTGGTCAAATCACAAATACTTACTAATGCCTTTTTTCATATTTAAGATGTATATTCTCTACCAGGTGGGATATAATCAGAAAAACAGAATTAGCATTTTCGTATGGATTCTATCGAATGCTTCTGTTGGGTCCAGCTACCAATGGAAGCCATCAGAAGAATGAGTTTATAAGTTTGACTAAATGTGGGAAACAGAGACACAACAGTGCTTGCTCTTCCCAGTTAAAACTCATTGATAAAATTTTGTTCATGTTCAGAGACTCTTCAAAAATGAGTTTGGGGGCAATTTAATCACAGCCTTTAATAACCAACCACTGCCTGACTCTTTCATCACTTCAGGGGTTTCAAGAGGACAGTGGATGGTGTATGGATGATGGCAATGACTAGATTGTGAACCACATGTGGAAAAGCCATAATCCATGGCTTTGATGTCAAGAAGCCACAGCTCACCAATCAAATGATATCAGCATGATGGGTGAGGAATGGTCAGGCTGTTGTTATTGGCTTTTCAAAAATAAGGAGCTAGTAATGAGGGTTTCCTGGTGGCTCAGTGGTAAAGAATCTGCCAGCCAATGCAGGAGACGGGTCCAGATCCCGGGTCTGGGAGAATCTCACAAGCTTCACAGAAACTTCACAACTATTGTGCCTGTGCTCTAGAGCCCCAGAGCTGCAACTACTGAAGCCTGCATGCCCTGGAGGCAGTGCTCTGCAACAAGAGAAGCCATTGCAATGAGAAGCTCACACACCACAACTAGAGAGTAGCCCCAGCTCTCCGCAACTGGAGAAAAGCCCTCTCAGCGATAAAAGACCCAGCACAGCCAAAAATAAGCAAAATTATTTTTTAAAAAGGAGCTAATGAACTCTTCTTCTAGGGAGGGACATATATATGAATGGGCTCTTTTGGGGAAAGAAAAACCTAATGTAAGTGCCCCATTGTTGGACTTGTTTGAAGTATTTTGCACTTAAAAAATGTGTGTTTAAAAAAAAAAATGTGTGTTTTTGGTCGCACAGCATGTGGGGTCCCTGACCAGGGATCAGACCTGCACCCCTTACATTGGAAGCATGGAATCTCAACCACTGGACCACAAAGGAAGTCCCCTTATTTGAAGCATTTTGTTCATGTTTTCTAAAATAGAGATGTGCAGGAAGAAAGGGCAGGTCTGTGAAGATGATGAGATCAGTAGTTGGGGTTCTTGGAGGATAGGGTATGGCCTTCTAGAATTTGTCATTAAAGTGTTTCATTGTTTTTTTCCAGAAAAAAAGGATGAGAGAAGGAAGACCCTGGAACAAGGGAGAAGGGAAGAAGAAGGATGGAGATCAGGAACATGGCCAACCTGGATTCTCATTTGTAACTAGGTAGTAAGGGCTTGCCTTCAGAAGCGTGCATGTCATATTTAACTGGTGCCTTCCTATAACATCTTGACTTAATAAAGAGACTAGCAAAAGGAAAAGAGAAGAAAAATGAAAGAAAAAAATCCGCAGCAAGACAATAAAAAGTTTCCTCTTCACACCCACCGCTGTGGGGGTTTTTCCTTTGTGCCTCACGGCTTACCCCACTGAAAAGCATCAATTTTTGCTTTTATGCTGGAAATGTCCAAAAAACATTTGAAGCTTCCCAGCCACCCCTTGGGGGTGAGAACGTTTCATGGTGTGTCTCCAGGGAAGGCTAGGGGGCCAGGGTCGGGTAGAGACGAGGCTTTCTCCCCTTCACAGAGGAACAAAGGACAGAACCTCAGAGTTCTTGACCCAACGTGTGACCTTGGGCCCAAGGCAAAACATTTTATCTCTGGGTCCTAGTGACATAAGCTCTCTGGGCTCTGTGATTGTGCTCTAGGATGTGACCAAAAACCTTTGATGGAATTACTGCCTCCCCTCTCTCTCTCTCTCTGCCCGGACATTTATTATTCTGTATATTTTCGAGAGCTGTGGGAAACTTTCATAACCAAAGCCTAAGCCAGGCGAAAACTTGTTCTATTTGGAATTTGTAATGAAGTCAAAACATGGCCTGGATTTTCTGAAAGGCTCCTTTGGCTGCCTGTGACAGCCCCAGGGCACAATCAGACGGGGATGGAGCAGGCCTGGGAGCACATTTCGTTACCAAGAATAGGACACAACAATATTTGCCTCCCAAACACCACGGCTGCTATTTACCTTCTCAGCTGGAAGAAGTGAGAGATAAATGCAGATTTCACATAAAGCGCAAATACCAATTCTTTCATTTCTAATTTGGGGGATTTCCTCCCCCCCCCCCCCCAGCTCCCTCTAAACAAAAGGTTAGGAAGAGTTTTTAGCATATTTGATTTCCTGACCTAAGGGAAGAAATTCTTTATTTCAGAACTTTTGACCCCCAAAGAGCTCTTACTTTTGCCTGAAAGCCTGAATAAAAATGGTTAGACATGTGAAGCGATTGTGGGTTTTGCGAGTGCTTTCTTTTGCGCACTGTGTATGTCGGTGAGGTGTTGGTCTGCAGGGAAATACTAGGAGAAAAACAAGTTTTTTCCTGGTTTGGATGGAAAACTTCGCCTGCTTTTCAGAAGCTCTCGCAAATTATTTACTGGCTTAAACCTGATTCCTCCAGAGGAGCCTCGGTCCCTCACAAAAGTGCTAAGTGGTAAGATGTAGTTCCTAATTTTTATTTAAGTCAAAGGTTAATAGTATGAGGGGGTTTGGTCCTTCACTGTTTCAAGTTAATATTTATTTTTTTCACCGTCGTTTAAAGAATTTCCTACGGCCCTTATTTCACTGCTGAAAGCAGAGTAAGAGAACTCAGATTTCATGCCCCCAGGCTTGAATAAAGGAATAAAAACAGCACAACATTTGCATCTATTTAACAATCTCAGTTCTAAGAGCCCCCTCACAGGGAGAGGAGGGGGAAACCGTATCTCTAGGTGAAATGAGGCTCTTCAGAGATCTTTGCCGAAAACACAATTCAGAGAAAGATAATCATTGTCAGAAATGACCTAGGAATTCAAGGCCTTATGATTGAAAACACAAAGCTAAGAAAGGTGCATTCTCCTGCCTCCCTGCCTGCCCGGATATCAGTGAACATCAGCTAAAGGTGGCTGAAGAACCAATTTCATGCATCTACTGTACGAGGAAATGAACTGAGCCAAGGGCAAAAATAAAATTATACAAATGTTATTATAGACTAGCCTGCTTCTGTCCTAGTTTAATTCAAATTTTAGTGCTGCAGGCTTGGCTTCAGGCAGTAGCCTTCCTGAATAAATCAACATTTGCTTACATCTAAATTATTAGGGGAGCATGTGACTTTGTTTATTGTATAAATTATACGCAAGGTTAAAGCATTAACTGTTCAACTGGTTTTGTTCAGTCACCTCACCAATTCTCCCCCCAACCCCCCCACCCCCAGTCAGCTGTCCCCCAAATAGGAAAGAAAAATATGAAATTCCTAAGTTTTTTTCAGACGAACTGCAAAGCCTTGTGAACCTGAGGTTGTGGGCAGGGGCCTGAAGGTAAGATGGAAGACAGTCTCTTTGTTTTTGTGTTTTTTTCTTTACTTTTTATTTTGTATTGGAGTATAGCCAATTAGCAATGTTGTGAGAGTTTCAGGTGGACAGTGAAGGGACTCAGCCATACATACACATGTATCCATTCTCCCCCAAACCCCGCTCCCATCCAGGTTGCCTCATAACATTGAGCAGAGTTCCATGAGCTATGTGGTAGGTCCTTGGTGGTGATCCATTTTAAATATAGTGGGAGATGGTATTAATGTTTAGACAAAAAGGAAAAAGGAGCCCAAGAAATTGTTCACAAGAGTCCTGATGGGGTGTCTGCACTCTGAAATGGTGATCTGGTAAATAATCAGTTAAGTTGATTAAGACAGCCAACCAAATGAGATAATTTAATATAAAACTAAAGAAAGCCTTTTGGCTAGGGTTTCAATAGACAAGGAATTTCAAGTTATATGGCAATATTGGTCCCAAACATTTTTATCGCCTTTATTAGAAAAAAAAAAGCTTGAACAAGGACCCTTTGGAAAATACATTTAAGAACAGTGGAGTTTTTTGTGGTTTTTTTTTGAGAGGAGAGGGTTGTGCTTTTTGCCTTTTTTTTTTTTTTTTTGTCTCTGCACATCACTGTGAATGCCCTCCTGAAAGCTCATTCATACATATTTGGGAAATAAGGATAGAGCTTAATAATTAGACCATTCAGACTTTCTAAGCATTTAGACAAACCAGATTTCAGGTGTGTTCTGCTTTGAGAACATTCAATCTAAATGAATATCAAGGGTTCAGAGTAGACAAATTGGAGGCAATTTTTGCTTTACAGAAGGTTCTTCTTTGTGTTAAGATCATCCACAGTAGGCTTCTTATGAATTTAAACCATTTCCGCAGTGATAAATTTATTTACAAAATTGTAAATTTAATTCAATTGAAAAGATTAAATTCAGTCTTTTCCAAGAACTTGTGTGTTTGCTTCTCAAAACTCCTTCTAGAAACACTGCAAGTCAGAAGATTTTCATATAGAAAGATCCTTTTCAATAAATGATTTGAATGAATGGTGTGTTCAAGAGGAGAATCAATTTCACATTCAGCCAACTCCTAGTTCTTTCTATTTGCATCCTAACTGGGGCTTTGAGATCTTGGACTGTGGTTTTCCAAATATGGTCAGTGGGCTGTCATCCACATCCATAGAATCACCCAGCTGTGGAGCCCAAGAATCTGTTGCAGGAAGGGGGACACTTCTAGGGCCTGAAACTGGCTCATGTCTAACACTCGGAAATGAATTGTCCGAGGACACACATATGCTGAGAAAGCAAGAGATTTTATTGGGAAGGGCACCCCGGTGGAGAGCAGTAGGGTAAGGGAACCCAGGAGAACTGCTCCACTACTTGGCTCGAAGTCTCAGGTTTTATGTTGATGGGATTAGTTTCCGGTTGTCTTTAGCCAATCATTCTGACTCAGAGTCCTTCCTGGTGGTGCACACCTTGTTCAACCAAGATGGATGCCAGTGAGAAGGATTCTGGGAGGTGATGGACATGTAATCTCTCCTTTTGACCTTTCCTGAACCCTTCCGGTTGGTGGTGGCTTATTAATTCTGTGTTACTTGCCAGGACCTCCTGTCATAAAACAACTCATGCAAATGGTTACTATGGTGACTTGCCAGGGTGGGCAGTTTCAGTCAGTGTGCTTCCCCTAACAAATCTGTGTCATAAATGTCCACATGATTGGGATGCACACAAGCTAATATTTGAGAACTTCTTTTCCTGGGTCTGGTGTGGAAGCCAACCATATTGCTTTGTCTACACTTTTACTTCACATGCTTTCATCATCGACCTTTCATGGTGTCCTGGAGCTCAGCCCAAACTAAAGCACGCTCCCAGTCATAAGACCGCCTAGTCTCTGCCCTGCTTTCCTTGATCAAGGGCATCTTTGGAGAATACTTACTCACTCCATGGTAAATTCTGATTGGTATTGAGACAGCAAGCCTATGAAAAATCACAACTAACTATAATTCTATTTGAAATAATTTATTAGGTGTAAAACTAAATTGTTTTCCACTCAATTGGTATTTTTAAAAAATAGCTTTGAAAGTGAAAGTTAGTCACACAGTCACGTCCAACTCTGTGATTCCCATGGATTGTAGCCTGCCCAACTCCTCTGTCCATGGAATTCTCCAGGCAAGAGAACTGGAGTGGGTTGCCATTTTCTTCTCCAAGAGATCTTCCCGACCCAGGGACTGAACCCAGGGCTCCTGCATTGCAGGCAGATTCTTTACCAACTGAACCTCTAGGGAAGCCCCAAACATTAAAAAAAAATTAATACAATTTTTAAAGGTTGTACTCCATTATTGGCTATAGTCCCCATTTTGTACAATGCATCCGTGTAGCCTATCTTACACCCAACAGTTTGTTCCTCTTACTCTCCCACTCCTACATTACCCCTCCTGCCTCTCTACTTTGTTCTCTGTATTTGTGAGTCTGTTGAAGAAATAGCTTTTTAATAGTAGCATGTCAAAAGTAGAGACTTTGGAATCAGGCAACTGTGGCTTCAAATCAGTTTCATGGCTCACCCTCATAGGATGCTTGGCAAAACTTGAATGTCTCTGAACTCTTTCTTTGCTTGCGATGTGGAAATCTTAAATTGTAAACAGTCTGGGTTGGAGAGAAAAATGAACAATATGCAAGAAGTGCTTGGGGTAAATAATAGTAATTATCATTCACCATTTACAAATAGCTGTTGATTTCACAAAAGGTGGACATGAAAAGGAGAAGCAGTGGAGAGATGGGATGAGGCTGCTGAGGAAATATTAGGGAATTTCTGGGGTGCGCAGGAAACTGCTGAAAATGACTCACTTCCTGCCCAAACCTGGGCCCTATAAAGTCTCCTCCAGAGTTCCTTCAGGGTGAAGACAAAGAAAGAATGCATAGCCATTCCAGATGACTGCCATAGCTAGTACTGTCCCATAGACTCTGTGCTAGAAGACAGCAAATTACCTAGAAAGTCATGTGATGAAAATTTTGTAGACAAAATGAGAACTTTGGGCCACTGAAGACAGAGGGGCTAATAATTCTCCCATATTTAGTATAAAGTCTCCATAAAAGAGATGTAACAGAGTAGGATACAGAAAAGACTCAGCAGATGTAATAGACCTTGAAGGATGAAGTCAGAATAGAATACAGGGAAAGCTGAAAATAACTTGGTTTAGGGTTTCACCAGTTCTCTTATTGAGCACCACTGAATACCAGTAATAATAATGATGATGACAACTTTCTAGTGGCCTAATCTGGCAGACCAGGTAATAAGCATGCTCACAAAATAGTATCTTTATTGCTGCTTAGAGATGTTATATTATATATTTTCAAGTGTGTTGTATCATTTAACTATCATATGCCGGTGAAGTTGGTTTTATTTTTAACCTCATGGCCTTAGAAATATCTTGAAAAATGTAAAAGTGTTAGTCTCTCTGCGATGTCTGACTCTGTGCAACCCCATGGACTGTAGCCCTCCAGGCTCCACTGTCCATGGAATTCTCCAGGCAAGAATACTGGAGTGGGTAGCCATTCCCTTCCCCAGGGGATCTTCCTGACCCAGGGATCGAACCCAGGTCTCCCACATTGCAGGCAGTTTCTTTATATCTTGACGCATGGACAACACCAGTTGAATGCTTAATTGTGTGTGAAATGAATTTCCACAATAGAGATTTGCTGTTTGCCCAGTATCCATTTATTTTTTTTTTTAATTTATATTTATTTATTTATTTGGCTGTGCTAGGTCTTAGTTGCAGCATGTGAAATCTAGTCCCCTGACTAGGGATTGAAACTAGGCCCCCTACTTTGGGAGCTTGGAGTCTTAGCCACTGGACGACAGGGAAGTCCTTTCACTTACTGTTTTTATGGCAAAATGATATCCCAAATTCCCTTTGGGAAACCACCATTTTCAGGTCACGTATTTTTGTTGTTCAGTCACTAAGTTGTGTCCTACTCTTTGTGACTTCATGGACTGCAGCAGCATGCCAGGCCTCCCTGTCCTTCACTATCTTCCAGAGTTTGCTCAAACTCACTTCCATTGAGTTGGTGATGCCATCCAACCATCTCATCCTCTGTCATCCTCTTCTCCTGCCTTCAGTCTTTACCAGCATCAGGGTCTCTTCCAATGAGTCAGTTCTTTGCATCAGGTGGCCAAAGTATTGAGGTTTCAGCTTCAGCACCAGTCCTTCCAATGAATATTCAGGATTGATTGCCTTTAGGATTAACTGGTTTGATCTCCTTGTGGTCGAAGGGACCCTCAAGAGTCTTTTCCAGCACTACAGAGCATCAACTCTTTGGTGCTCAGCCTTTATGGTCCAACTCTCACATCCTTACACACTTTTAAAAGGTGTCAAATCCACCCCTAGCAGCAGAGGTGAGTGTTGATTGGTCTAAAGAGATCCACATGCTCCTTTCTCCTTGGTTACACAGATTGGTTCAGCCATTATCTGTGTGACCCAGTCACAGCAATGCACAGTGAGACTGTTGTTCTTTTCCAAGGAACTTGAACCTGGAAACATCTGGCCTGGCGCTATTGCTGCTACTTTTCTACCACTTGTAGACCAAGAATTAGTCCAGTGAAGTGGAAGAATGCAGAGTCCAGTTGAGAGATGGGCAACAATGGGTTTTGATGACCTCAATGGAGCCTAAAGCAAAACATTCTGGAAGAGGGTCCCATTCTGGACTTCTTACTTAAGTGAGCCTATAAATTCCCTTATCACTTGAGCCAGTTTTCATGGAGTGTTTTTTTCATTTCAACAGAAAAGCATCCTAATTAGGCAAAGATCTCTATCTACCCATTTATGCCAGGGGAATTATAGACAGAACTTGTCCATTAAGAGGTTTCTATGCAAAACAAGGACAAAAATTGAAAACTGGAACATTATGGGCCATTTTATACTTTGAAAAAATTTAAAGACTATCTCTCCAATGAGCACATTCTGGAGAAGTTGCTAGTCACCCACTCTGATATTTGTTCTTGCATCTTAAAATCCTGACTGTAGCTGGCACATGACCAATTTTTTTAAGAGAGACTTTGTGAGATGCCTTTGGGATTCAATGTGGCTATGTTCCGGCCAGTGGGGCTAAGTTCCGACCAATGGGTTTTAATTTCGGCAGCTCCTCCAGGTAATTTTCTTAAAAACTAGCTGGTAAGTATCCTCTGCCTTTCTTTCTTCTTTATTCATCCTACTGCCTGGAATGTGATGTGGTATCTGGAACTCTACCATCTTGTACCATGAGGTCAGGGCTCAAGTAGCAGAGCTATGAGCTGAAAAGAGCCTGAGTCCTTAATGATTTCAGGAAGGAAGTTATTTTACAGAACTCATTAGCCTACACCTGAATTTTTACTTGAGAAAGAAATAAACTTGTCGTATTTGAGTTACCATTAGTGTCAAGCCACTCTTAACTATTATTCCCTGATGGTAATTCTAAGAATGTGTTTTATAAGAAAGTAAATTATCTTTTCAATTTCTTTTTGATTATCCATGAAACTGAAAATGAGTACAATCAACATATGAAAAGTTCACAAGATGTTGGTATAGTCTTTCAATACAGATTATGTAAATAATTATAATCATATTCAGGTTAAGTTCCATGCAAGCCAAAAGGATTCAATTCTTCCTGCCTGCCCAGTTCTGTGCTAGGTTAATGGGATTTGTCAATGACAAAGTTGTGAATGTAACATACACATTTAATCTAGAGTCACAAACCAATTAAATCACATGTTTGAAGATAAATTTTGGAGTATTTTAGGAAGGGAGTGAGAAGCAAAGTGTTATGCACGTTGTACTTTGGATAAATGTTGTTTATAATGGTGTAAACACTACCTGAGAACCCCTGTCTCATAATAGCTGTAATTCAGATTCTGCAGGTATTTGTCAGGGCTGAAATTAATAAATTACATGGAAATCAATGGATTCAATTCTGTTTGCCTCACAGAGGTACTTTACATTGCCGGGTGAATTTGAACAAGAGTAAATATTTTTTGGCTTTAAAATTGGGAAGCTTAATGGATGTCATGTAATCTATGAAGAATTTTGAAAAAAGATTTTTTTTTAGTAATCTCTCCATAATAGGTACATAACATCTCAAGTCCCATGTTGAAGGATATTGAAGTAGAAAAGAAAATTGAAAAAGACCATGTGGGTTTGTGGTGGGAGAATTTGGAAATGCCATCTGTATCCTTTTAGCTAGGAGACCACCATCTTGGTGACTACTACACCTTCAAGGAGGTCAAACCAGTCAATCTTAAGGAAAATCAACCCTGAATACTCTTTGGGAGGACTGAATCTGACATTGAAACTCCAGTATTTTGGTCATCTGATGAGCAAACAGATGACTCATTGAAAAAGTCTCTGGTGCTGGGAAAGATTGAGGGCAGGAGGAGAAGAGGGTGTCAGAGGATGAGATGGCTGAATGGCATCACCAATGCAATAGACATGAACTTGGGCAACCTCTGGAAGATGGTGAGGGACAGGGAGGCCTAGAGTGCTGCAGTCCACGGGGTCTTGAAGAGTTGGGCATGACTGGGTGACTGAACAATGAACAACAACACCACCTTCATAAATGGGAGTTAGTGGTGGGTATGATTTGTTTGGTTGGTGAGTGTCATTTTCCAAGCTGTACTGGAATTTCTGGAAGTGTTGAGTATATATACTGTCAGGGGTGAGGAATGCAGAGGCATAAGAGGAAAACAACATAATATAGATATATCCATTTGCCATTGCTGTATAACAAACCAGCCTAAAAGTCAGAGGCTTAAAACGATCACCATCTATTTAACATGTGATTCTGGGAGCTGGTAATTTAGGCTGGGTTAAGTGTTCGTTATGGAACACTGGTGATGGAAGCAAGGTCCGATGCTGTAAAAAACAATATTGCATAGGAACCTGAAATGTTAGGTCCATTGGAAGTGGTCAAATAGGAGATGGCAAGAGTGAACATCAACATTTGAGGAATCAGCGAACTAAAATGGACTGGAATGGGTGAATTTAACTCAGATGACCATATCTACTACTGTGGGCAAGAATCCCTTAGAAGAAATGGAGTAGCCATCATGGTGAAAAACTGAGTCTGAAATGCAGTACTTGGATGCAATCTCAAAAATGACAGAATGATCTCTGTTCATTTCCAAGGCAAACCATTCAATATCATGGTAATCCAAGTCTATGACCCAACCAGTAATGTTGAAGAAGCTGAAGTTGAGCGGTTCTATGAAGACCTACAAGACCTTTTAGAACTAACACCCAAAAAACATGCCCTTTTCGTTACAGGGAACTGGAATGCAAAAATAGGAAGTCAAGAAACACCGGAAGTAATAGGCATATTTGGCCTCAGAGTACAGAATGTAGCAGGGAAAAGGCTAATAGAGTTTTGCCAAGAGAATGCACTGGTCATAACAAACACCTTCTTCCAACAACACAAGAGAAGACTCTACACATGGACATCACCAGATGGTCAACCCTGAAATCAGATTGATTATCTTCTTTGTAGCCAAAGATGGAGGGGCTCTATACAGTCAGAAAAAACAAGACTGGGAGCTGACCATGCCTCAGATCATGAACTCCTTTTGCCAAATTCAAACTTAAATTGAAGAAAGTAGGGAAAACCACTAGACCATTCAGTATGACCTAAATCAAATCCCTTATGATTATACAGTGGAAGTGAGAAATAGATTTAAGGGACTAGATCTGATAGACAGAGTGCCTGATGAACTATGGACAGAGGTTCGTGACATTGTACAAGAGGCAGGGATCAAGACCATCCCCAAGAAAAAGAAATGCAAAAAAGCAAAATGGCTGTCTGAGGAAGCCTTACAAATAGTTGTGAAAAGAAGAGAAGTGAAAAGCAAAGGAGGAAAGGAAAGATATACCCATTTGAATGCAGAGTTCCAAAGAATAGCAAGGAGGGATAAGAAAACCTTCCTCAGTGATCAGTGCAAATAGAGGAAAGCCATAGAATGGGAAAGAGTAGAAATCTTTTCAAGAAAATTAGAGATAACAAGGGAAAATTTCATACAAAGGTGGGCTCAATAAAGGACAGAAATGGTATGGACCTAACAGAAGCAGAAGATATTAAGAGGTGGCAAAAATACACAGAAGAACTGTACAAAAAATATCTTCATGACCCAGATAATCATGATGGTGTGATCACTCACCTAGAGCCAGACATCCTGGAATGTGAAGTCAAGTGGGCCTTAGGAAGCATTACTACGAACAAAGCTAGTGGAGGTGATGGAATTCCAGTTGAGCTATTTCAAATCCTGAAAGATGATGCTTTGAAAGTGCTGCACTCAATATGCCAGCAAATTTGGAAAACTCAGCAGTGGCCACAGGACTGGAAAAGGTCAGCTTTCATTCCAATCCCTAAGAAAGGCAATGCCAAAGAATGCTCAAACTACCGCACAATTGCACTCATCTCACACGCTAGTAAAGTAATGCTCAAAATTCTCCAAGTCAGGCTTCAACAACATGTGAACCATGAACTTCCAGATGTTCAGGCTGGTTTTAGAAAAGGCAGAGGAACCAGAGATCAAATCACCAACATCTGTTGGATCATCAAAAAAGCAGGAGAGTTCCAGAAAAACATCTGTTTCTGCTTTATTGACTCCACCAAAGCCTTTGACTGTGTAGATCACAATAAACTGTGGAAAATTCTGAAAGAGATGGGCATACGAGACCACCTGACCTGCCTCTTGAGAAATCTGTATGAAGGTCAGGAGGCAACAGTTAGAACTGGACATGGAACAACAGACTGGTTCCAAATAGGAAAAGGAGTACATCAAGGCTGTATATTGTCACCCTGCTTATTTAACTCATATGCAGAGTACATCATGCGAAATGCTGCGCTGGATAAAGCACAAGCTGGAATCAAGATTGACAGGAGAAATATCAATAACCTCAGATATGCAGATGACACCACCCTTATGGCAGAAAGTGAAGAAGAACTAAAGAGCCTCTTGATAAAAGTGAAAGAGGAGAGTGAAAAAGTTGGCTTAAAGCTCAGCATTCAGAAAACTAAGATCATGGCATCCGGTCCCATCACTTCATGGCAAATAGATGGGGAAACAAAGGAAACAGTGAGAGACTTTATTTTTGGGGGCTCCAAAATCACAGCAGATGGTGACTGCAGCCATGAAATTTAAAAATGCTTACTCCTTGTCAGGAAAGTTATGACCAACCTAGATAACATATTAAAAAGCAGAGACACTACTTTGCCAACAAAAGTCCATCTAGTCAAAGCTATGGTTTTTCCAGTAGTCATGTATGGATGTGAGAGTTGGACTATAAAGAAAGCTGACCACCAAAGAATTGATGCTTTTGAAATGTGGTGCTGGAGAAGACTCTTGAGAGTCCCTTGAACTGCAAGGAGATCCAACCAATCCATCCCAAAGGAGATCAATCCTGAGTGTTCATTGAGAGGACTGATGTTGAAGCTGAAACTCCAATACTTTGGCCACCTGATGTGAAGAGCTGACTCATTTGAAAAGACCCTGATGCGGGGAAAGGTTGAAGGCAGGAAAAGAAGGGGACGACAGAGGATGAGATGTTTGGATGGCATCACTGGCTCAATGGACATGAGTTTGGGTGGACTCCAGAAGAAAGTGATGGACAGGGAGGCCTGACGTGCTGCAGTCCATGGGGTCGCAAAGAGTCGGACACGACTGAGTGACTGAACTGAACTGACTGAAGTGTTCGTTGTCGTGATTTACTCTCCCTGTGTGTCTATTGAAACCCCCGGGTTGACCAGGCTGGTCTTCTGGAGGTTGGATGACTCTCCCTCCTCCACGTGGTCTCTCATCCTCTTGAAGGTTATTATGAGCTGATTCCCGCAACAATGGCAGCGTCTCAGGAGCAGGTGGAAGCACACTGGGCCTCTTAGGGTCCATCTTGGCCCTAGTTGCTGACAAGGCTAGCCTGTTTGATGACAGAGGCTGCAAGGTCACATTTCAAAATGCAAGGATACAGGGGAGGGAGGAGCATGGCCCCTTCTCAATCAACTTACCAGAATGGAGTGTATTGAGGAGCTGAGAGAAGATAGACTTGATTTGTTGAGCGAGTGAGCAGAGAAGTAGGAAGAAATTCAAAAGGATAGGTGTAAGAAAGAAAGAAGGGCATCAAAGAACAATGAGTGGTTAAAATGTGATACAAATAAGAACAGGGAATGCCAGAAGAACTTTAAGCAAGACAGAAATGTAGATGATGCAAAGGGCATATCTTAACATCTGCAGTGTTATAGGGGTCTTCTGGCTGAGGGCGTAGCAAGGTAAGCAGAGCGTTTGTATCTCTGAATTTCTGAGTTAACAATGCCAGCAGTCTCTGGACCAGCCAAATTGTGGTGGATTTATTATTTACATTACAACTGAACTTAAAAATGAAAACATATGTCTACATTTTCAGTGCTTTGAAAATACCACTGAACATGCTGTAGAATTTTATATCCAGTAACAGGATGCAATTTCCCTATCAAATAAAATTGCTGTTTGTTTTCTGTACTCTCTGTTATTATGGAAATTTCACAGTTTATCGGCTACAGTGAAATGGGGAGGCCACTTACACGAGCTGCTTTCTCCCACCCCTAAAAATCCCAATCCTCCTGTTTACATATTTATGCTAATAGTTTTATGCTAATGCTGTACTTTTGTTTGGTGCTGTTTCAATGCTACACAACCTGGTGACTCAGTGGTAAGGAATCTGCCTGCAATGCTGGAAACGCAGGTTCGATCCTGGGGTGGGGAAGATGCCCTGGAGAAGGAAATGGCAGCCCACTCCAGCATTCTTGCCTGGAATATCCCATGGACAGAGGACCCTGGTCAGCTGCAGTCCATAGGGTTGAAAAAGAATCAGAGGCGGTTGAGCGACTAAACAACAACCACCATCACCACCTGATTAAGAGGAGAAAGGCAAATGTTCTGAAAGCTCTTTGATGGGATTGACAGTGAACTGAAATAACTCCAGCAAGAGAACATTATGGTGGCATCCTACAGTCTCACTTTCTTCCTCTTGCCTCTGTTGATAATGTATTTCTGAAATGAACAAAGAAGCAGTTGCTTAGGGCCCAGTTAATTTTGCTGACTTCTGCAGAGCATGCCTGATTTTGTTCCTAGTGATTGTAAGAGTAATGGTTCTGTGTGGTGCAACTGGGCAATTTTGTGAGATACCCCCTCTTCCAAGAGCAATTTAGAGATGTGTCTTTTCTCCCCTCCAACCCCGCTGCCCCCACCTTTTTTATTGCAGTGTGACAACAGCCAGTATCCCAATCTTGTTAGCCAATAATGTGATTTCTGAACTTGGCTTCTGGACTAACAATGTTACAGTATATGTGCCACCAGAGATGAAGTTAGTAGTTGCATGTTTTAAAAAATATCCAGTATTCAGGTCTAGTAGTTTCTTTTTTCTTTAAAAGTAGTCTTCAAACTTGTCCTCATTTTCTTATTTGAATTTGTCATCTTGAGCTTGAGCAGGAGCAGAAGCCAAGGCAAGGAGAAATATGGTGGGAGAGTTCTTCCCTGGTTAGGGACCTGGAGGTTGGTTATTTAAACCTATAAGTATAAGAGAGTATCTAGGGCTTCCCTGGTAGCTCAGCTGATAAGGAATCCACTTCTATTGCAGGAAACCCCAGTTCAATTCCTGAGTTGGGAAGATCCCCTGGAGAAGGGATAGGCTACCCACTCCAGTATTCTTGGGTTCGCTGGTGGCTCATAGGGTAAAGAATTGGCCTGCAATGTGGCAGACCTGGGTTCCATCCCCGGGTTAGGAAAATCCCCTGGAAGAGGGCATGGCAACCCACTCCAGTATTCTTGCCTAGAGAATCTTATGGACAGAGGCTCTAGTTCATGGGGTCCCAAAGAGTCAGACACGACTGAACAACTGAGCACACATTTGTCAATTAATCCTTGTGACTCATGACGTAACCTTTGAGATTCGTTTCTGCCTCTCTCTAGCTGGATGACTGTGGGCAGGTATCTTATACCTGTATCAGGCTTAGTTTAATAGTATCTCATAACATTGTGGTAAAAATTAGACAATTACACCATACACAGTGCTTGGGACATAGAAAGTGCTTAGTGGCATCATCATCATCGTCATTGGCGTCACCATTATTTTCATGAATCAGACTACTCTAGAAAGTGAAAGTGAAAGTTGCTCAGTTGAGTCCAACTCTTTGGGACCCCATGGACTATATAGTCCATGGAATTCTCCAGGCAAGAATACTGGAGTGGGTAGCCTCTCCCTTCTCCAGGGGATCTTCCTGACCCAGGGATCGAACTCAGGTCTCTGGCATTGCAGGGATTCTTTACCAGCTGTGCCCCAAGGGAAGCCCAAGAATACTGGAATGAGTAGCCTATCCCTCTCCGGGGGATCTTCCAGACCCAGGAATCGAACCCGGGTATCCTGCATTGCAGGCGATTCTTCACCTACTGAGCTACAAGGGAAGCCCCATAAGCCTACTCATACCCGTGTCCTTATCCTTTCATTCCACCGATCTGGCTTTACCCCTTGTGTGATGTTGACCAGTTGTAGGTGCCAAGTACACAGTAGGTACTCAAGTTCTTGAGAAACAAGGTAATAAATCCATCAGTGCTATCATAATTACAGTGTGAGTTTTCTTAAAATAACTCAACCCCAATACATTGATAAGTACTTCTGATGACACACAAATGACGGGTAATCAAAGATTTCTTTGCAGGGATTTATTTATGTGTTTGTTTGAAAATCCTAAATAGAAACCAGATAACAAGTGGATCAAAGCCTGGTTGCTCTCAGGCCCCCAGGCCCTCATTGCCTTATCTCTGTCTCATCTCCCAGGGCTGTCCTAGAGGGGGCCTCCCTGTGGAATCCGAGGACTCAGAGGAGCCAGGGTGAAAACAATTGCCCTAAAGAATCATCAAAATGAATGTCTTTATGCTTTTCAGTTTGATTGTTTTAATAATTTTTTTTTTTTTAAGGGCTGTGTTTACAGTTCTAAATGGAATCTCAGGTAAAGTGTTTATCACATGGTTTCAGAAATCTCAGCCACCGCAATGCAGTGATAATATCCCTGGTTTTCCAGGGAAAGAATCTAAGGGAAAATTTAAAATGATGAAGTGCAGAAAGCACCAAGTTTGTGTTCAGCTGGATTGAAGTCTCTGACTTTCCACACTCTGGTCTCTAATCACTCTGTTTCCCAGGACTTCCTGGGGTGTTATCTTATTCCTAATTGGTGCAGTCTCCTTAGCACCCCTAATTATACCATCTCTTCTTGTTTTTGGTGATCTCTCTCCTCTCCTTGTTTAAATCCTGGATGTCTTTCAAGTCCTAAGACAAATTTTATCTCCTCTAAGATATAGTTTCCTACTACTCTCTCCCTTATTTAGATCCATGCGGTGTAGCATTTAATTGTTTTGTGTTAGCTTTTTCTTCCTAAATAGGTCACGATCTCCTTGAGGGCGAAGATTATGCTTTTGTCCTTCTTGTTTCTCACTCTGGAGCCTCTCTAAGCAATAGATACATAGTAGGTGCTAAATAAATATTTGTTGACTGATTTCCTGCAGAGGAGTAGATGCAAACTAACGTGAAAGCATAAACCAAAGCAGTGATCGGAATCTCCCTTTGGGAAGATGCTCTTATGGGAATGGAAAACATTCTTCCAAGAACCCTGTCAGCTAATGCTCTTCCTTGCATGCCCTACTAATGTGGGGGGTGGAGTGGAGTGGGGCAGGGTTGCAGGAGGGGCCATTCTCTCCTGGAGGATATAGGGCTGGCTACTGAGGGCTTCGCAGAGGCGTAGAGACTCTGGGGCTTCCGGCCTTTGAGTAGGATGTAATAGAAAAAAGACTTGCATATTTATACCTGCACCCAGGTTTGGGGAAGGTACATCCCTCACCCACAAACCAGGGTGAAGAAGAGTTTAACTCTGATGACTTGCAGCTAGAGCTGCAAAGGGAGGGGATGAGAGAGAGTGGGAGAGGGAGAGAGAGGGAGGAAGTGAGTCCTTCTTTGGGGTTGATAATGTTCTCTTCAGTGATTGAGCTTGGCCAGTGGTGAAAGGTGAAAAATGACAGAATTAGCTCCAATCCCCTATGCATGGCCTCTTCACAACTTACTGAATGTTTAGAAGCATCTTTCTGGGACAGACACTGGGGAAGCTGTCCCTAAGCAATTTCTTGTAAGATTCAAGTTTCCTGGTTTTAAAGAAAAGGAAACAAATGAGAGACATTTGAGCAGGATTGGGATGAATGGGTGCAGGTGGGAAAAAGCTAATTCTTCCTCTTCTTTGGAGAGAGCAAGGGTGTGCGGGGCTGGAGGTCTAGGTGGGCAATATACTTCATAGTTTGATTGTGGTGAGAGGCTGCATCATTAAAACCACCACTATGGGCTGGTGCATATGTCCTTCTGCTGGTTCTACATCATATCGATACTATATAGGGAACTTGAGAGTTTGAGGCAGGGGCTGATTGCTTTGTTCAGTATATACGAACAAGTATCGTTTAGTCATTCAATGAAAAGGGGAAACCAAGTATCTTCAGGTCTTTGGGGGCTTCCCTGGTGGCTCAGATGGTAAAGAATCTGCTGGCAATGTGGGAGACTCTGGGTTTGATCCCTGGGTCAGGAAGATCCCCTGGAGAAGGGCATGGCAACCCATTCCAGTATTCTTGCCTGGAGAATCCCATGGACAGAGGAGTGTGGTGGGCTACAGTCCATGGGGTTGCAAAGAGTCAGACAAGACTAAGTGATTAACATACTTTCAGGTCTATGGAAATTAGCAATAACCTCCCACAGACATAGACACCCACTGTAGTGTTAGGAGATGCTGGTGAAAAAGCCACATGACTTGGTTGTCCATTGGTTCACTTTTAGTAACTGTTATCTGGAAAGCAAATACAGATTGCTTATTTATAAGATGAAATGGCCCCTGCTGTGGAAAATATAATTCTTAAGTGGAATCTTCTTTCCATTCTGGGCCCAATATGTTTCCTTTTATAGAATTAATATTTTCAAAATAATTCCTTTGAAATTATAATGGAATACATGAAAAATTTACACACACACAAAGGGCTTCTTTCCTTTATTACTTCTCCTGGATCCTTGATTTTTGCCTCTGCTTAACATCTCTTAGGATTATTTCTGTATCTCTTTCTGGACCTCTTCAGATGAGTCTCCTCCAGGGGTTCTTAGATGTTGTAAACTCACATGTTCCATGGGCACATCTAGGGAGACTGGTGGGTGATACTAAGAGGTGAAAAGCAAATGAGGAAAGAAATGATATTTTTCTTTTTAGCCCAACAGCTCAGCATGTGGGATCTTAGTTCCCTGACCAGGGATTGAACCCATGACCCTTGCAGGGGAAGTGTGGAGTCTTAACCACTGGGCCACCAAGGAAGTCTTAGAAATAACATTTTTGGTGGAAAGACAAAGACTGTGAGTAGATATGCAATAAGTTGATGGCTGTTGCCCTTGGTTCCCAGGAGATGTTCAAGGCAGAGAAAATTTCAGGCAAAGTCTTGGTATAGTTTTACCCATGCTCTGTTTGGCAGTCCAGCAGTGGGTGGGTTAGGAGGATCTCAAAGTGGAAAACACTGTCAGATGTGACTTTACATCATTACCTACATTTGAGAAGGAAGAAGGCAAAGCAGAAAAAGATGGAGCTCAAAGAGTGTAGTGCAGAGGAGAGATAATGAGAGAGAGAAAACCCTGCCTCAGTCCTCTCTTTCATGACTTCAAAAGTCCGCTGGTTTCAGGGTTCTCAAGTGTGGTCTGGAGACTCTGAAGGTCCCCAAGACCCTTTTGGGGATCTATGAGGGACCTACCTTTCAGTGACCTGTGTGAGGATGGATTTTCTTCAAATACATTAATTAAAACAACATATTGCATCAAACTGGGGGCTTCCTAGGTGTTGCAGTGGTTTAAAAAAATCCACCACCAATGCAGGAGATGCAAGTTCAATCCCCGGATTGGGAAGATCCCCTGGAGTAGGAAATGGTAACCCATCCCAGTTATTCTTGCCTGGAATATCCCATGGACAGAGGAGCCTGGCAGGCTACGGTCCATAGGGTCACAAAGAGGTGGACATGGCTGGAAGACTGAATATGTATGCAACAAATTGAATGCAGAAACAGATACCAGAATCTAGTTATCTTTTCTCCAGACAGACATTAAAGAGATTCATAAAAATGTAAAACAGAAGTATTCTTATTAGTTTTTGTTTTGGAAAATATATTCTTTAAAATAAAATTTTATTTAGTGTAGTTTATATTAACATGTCGTGGGCTTATTGTTTTTTAAAATAAGTGACTACATGAATATTTATAAATTTTCTGTCTTAATTTCTAATATAGTCTGAATAGCTGGATATCACTCACATAAGCCAAAGCTCTTTGGAATTCTTATTGTGAAGAATGGAAAGGAGCTCTAAGACCAAAGAGTCTGAGAACCACTTTTCCAGGAAGTGGGATTACTGCAGGGGCAGTGATCCTTAGAGAAGGCAAATTCATGTCAGGGACATGTTAAGTCTATTAGTAGAAAGATCAGTCCTTTTCTAAACCAACACCATGATTTTACTGCCAAACACAAGTGTCCCAGGTAAGTTGCAAGAAGTACTTGTTACAGGTACCTCCAATACTTTTTCTAATACTGAAGCTCCAATACTTTGGCCAGCTGGTGTGAAGAGCCCACTCATAAGAAAAGACCCTGATGCTGGGAAAGACTGAGGGCAGGAGGAGAAGGGGGTGACAGAGGATGAGATGGTTGGATGGCATCACCAAATCAATGGACATGAGTTTGAGCAAACTCTGGGAGATAGTGGAGGACAGGGAAGCCTGAAGTGCTGCAGTCCATGGGGGTTGCAAAGAGTCAGACACGACTTAGCGACTGAACAACAAAAACTTGTTGTAAGTAGTTTACTTTCCAGGTTTTGCAGCCCTGTTTGATCCCATTACATTCTTCCTTATTGACTCGAACACAGTGGCACTACCTTCCTCTTGTCTTCCTTCTCCTCTTGCCAACTACATGAAGCACTCCATTCCATTGTACTGTATAAACAAGGAGGTCATGTGCTTGGTTCAGAGGCTTAATCAAGAAACAAAAGCCAAGAGACTCATGTTTTGGTCTTGGACCTCCAACTGACTTTGGAAAGAACATAGCTAATGTAATTAGCAGATGAAGTCATCCCTTAAAAATGAGTAATAGTAGTCATTCTGCCATGACATTATTAATATAAAGAAAAAGAGCTCCCTTTGTATGTCTGTACATTCCTGGTCACTCTTGTTTTCAGAGTGAAGCTGGTGAATTCCTCCTTCTCTTGATTGCTGAGTACGTTGGGATGCAGATGAAGCTGAGTTTGGAGGGCGTTGCCTTACTCTGTGGGCAAATGGGCTTGCAAATCCTGAAACCCAGGGTTTTCCAAATGAACACACTCAGAATAGGCATCTCCGGAAGAAAGCAGGCCCTCCTTCCACGGGGAGACCCTTTCACCAGATGGCAGAGAGTGAGGGGCTGAGTCACCATCGCCAAGTGATTTCCCCTGAGTTTCCCAGTGAGATGCTTTAGTCATTCTTTCCCAGTGAGGACGGGGATTACCCTGGTGGCTCAGATGGTAAAGAATCTGCCTGCAATGCAGGAGACCGAGTTCGATCCCTGGGCTAGGAAGACCCCCTGGAAAAGGGAACGGCTGCCCACTCCAGTATTCTTGCCTGGAATGAGTCCTGGCGGGCCCCAGTCCATGGGGTCACAAAGAGTCAGACACGACAGAGTGACTAACATTTTCACTTTTCCTGATGGGGATGAGCGCAAACAAGCAGGAAGGTGAAGTGTGTTAGTGCCTGTGTAGCCCCCTCTGCACGGGTGGAGCTCAGGATACAGGTCTAAGTGTTACTGCCAAACACATGTTCCCTCCAGAGTTACTGAGTGCCTTCTCCAGGCGGCTAGTTGCTGTGCTAGTTGCTGCTTCTGAGAGAATCAGCCATAATCAGGGAGTTTCTATTGGGCAGTGGAGGCGCTGAGAGATAAAGGGCCAGTTCATGTGCAGTCTAGAGAAATCAAAGGCCTGTTAAACAAGGATGACACACACGTGTGGGAGCTAAGCCGCTTCAGTCATGTCCTACTCTGCGTGACCTTATGGACTGTAGCCCACCAGGTTCCTCTGTCCATGGAGTTCTCCAGGCAAGAATACTGGAGTGGGTTGCCATGCCCTCCTCCAGGGGATCTTTCCGACCCAGGGATCGAACCTGTGCCTCTTATATCTCCTGCATTGGCAGGCTGGTTCTTTAGCGTTAGCGCCACCTGGGAAGCAGGAAGGGTGAGTGGTGACATCAAGATCCAGCTTACAGACCCGTGAGCTCAGAGTCAGGTCAATAGGTCAGCACCTCAGCGTTCTAGACACTGGTCCAGATATTGGTCTTGCCCCCTGGCTACATACTTGAAGGAACCAAGAGGTTAAGTAGCTTGTCTCAGTTTCCCTAGCTAAGTAGCAGTCAAGATTTGAACCTAGGAGCCCAGATTCTGTGCATGCAAACACGATACCATCCTGCCTCCATCCTGCAGCCTCATTATTTCATCTAATCCACTTTTATCACAGGCGTGCTGCGATTCATGGGGTCGCAAAGAGTCGGACACGACTGAACGACTGAACTGACCTGAACTGAACTTCCAGGTGCTGGGAGGTGGGCTGGCTACAGTAGAGTCAAGTACGATGTCTGCTTATGGTTCAGAGAGGATCACTCAGGCCCACCACTGAACTTGGCCCATAATATACAGGGTCTCCGCTAGAGAGGGCCAGTGACACCATCATTAACATGCAGCATTATATTCAGTCTGCAAGTCACCTATCTGGTTGGCAACCTCAAGCTACCTCATTCTCAGTTCTCAGACTCCCTTATTATGGGCCATCCTTTGAAACCATAATCAGAATCCTTCAGTCAGAGGCAGTGGTCTTAAAGCAATGTGCACTATTTATGAAACTGCCAAGGGAATGTTCTTACCAGGCAAGGAGGATTAATCAGAGCTTGCTGGTGGCTTTATGTATGATTGCTCGTATATGACAGAATTTCTTGCTTGGCGGGGGTGGGCGGAGGGGGAGGTGGGGCTCTGCAGAAGGAAGGATGGCAACAGGGTCTCCAGGGACAGCATTTTTCTCAATATAGTTCCTCAAAAAATGTAATATATATATATATGATGACTGTATACAATTTGGACTACCTTGATTATGGTTTCCTCCAAGAATTCATTATGTTGAAACACAGGCATTCGAGTAAAACGAGAAGGTTTAACCTTGGCATGGTATAAAGGGCTTTTTTTTTTGGCAGGAGCACAGTTGTAAGAAACAGAGCACTTATTGTTTAGCAAGTCAGGGCCATGTGCCGGCCAAGGAAACGCTGATGAAGTAGTTACTCTGGAGGGGTGAGGGGTGGAGGGTCTTCGGATGAAAAGAAGAGAGCGAAAGGATAACCGTGCTGTGCTTAGCCTGCCCTTCCAGACATCCTTCCCACAGTTGAAGGCAATGGTATGCATGTGCTCGTGTGTGTGCTTCAAATTGGAAACGCTGCAAAACAAAAGAGGAACACTAGTGCCCCGACCGCTCCTGGCTTGATGGCATTGTTCTGTCCGCTTTGATTTCTATACTGCTGTGCTCCGTACAAGGCACACGGACACTCCTTCTCATCTGAGTCCCACACCGCCGCCCGGCTGCTGTACCTGGAATGCTCTGAAGGAAGTTCAGATGTTAAAACAGTGTGCTTCCAAATAGGGTATTTCTCAAGCATAGTTCTCTCTACATGAAGATCTCTCTAGAATGTTTTTTAAAAACTAATTATTTTGTTATTTTTGGGCTGTGTTGGGTCTTCACTGTGTCACCTGGTCTTTCTCTAGATGCAGTGCACAGGCTTCTCATTGCGGTGCCTTCTCATGTTGCAGAGCACGGGCTCTGGAGTGTGCAGCCTTCATTAGTTGTGGCACACAGGCTTAGCTGCCCCGTGCCATGTGGAATCTTCACAGAGCAGGGATCGAACCTGTGTCCCCTGCATTGGCAGGCGGATTTCCAACCACTCGACCACCAGCAATGTCCTGTCTAATATGTTGAAGGTAATGGACTGGTTCCAAATTGGAAAAGGAGTACGACAAGGCTGTATACTGTCACCCTGCTTATTTAACTTATATGCAGAGTACATCATGAGAAACACTGGGCTGGATGAAGCACAAGCTGGAATCAAGATTGCTGGGAGAAATATCAATCACTTCAGAAACACAGATGACACCACCCTTATGGCAGAAAGTGAAGAGGAACTAAAGAGCCTCTTGATGAAAGTGAAAAAGGAGACTGAAAAAGCTGGCTTAAAACTCAACATTCAAAAAATGAAGACCATGGCATCTGGTCCCATCACTTCATGGCAAATAGATAAGGAAACAATGGAAACAGTGAAAGACTTTATTTTCTTGGGCTCCCAAATCACTGCAGATGGTGACTGCAGACATGAAATTAAAAGACACTTGCTCCTTGGAAGAAAAGCTATGACCAACCTAGATAGCATATTAAAAAGCAGAGACATTACTTTGCCAACAAAGGTCCATCTAATCAAAGCTATAGTTTTTCCAGTAGTCATATATGGATGTGAGTGTTGGACCATAAAGAAAGCTGAGCAGTGAAGAATTGATGCTTTTGAACTCTGGTGTTGGAGAAGACTCTTGAGAGTCCCCTGGACTGCAAAAGGATCCAACCAGTCCATCCTAAAGGAAATCAGTCCTGGGTGTTTATTGGAAGGACTGATGCTGAAGCTGAAGCTCCAATACTTTGGCCACCTGATGTGAAGAACTGACTCATTGGAAAAGACTCTGATGCTGGGAAAGGTTGAAGGCAGGAGGAGAAGGGAATGACAGGATGAGATGGCTGGATGGCATCACTGACTCAATGGACATGAGTTTGAGCAAGCTCTGGGAGTTAGTGATGGACAGGGAAGCCTGGTGTGCTGCAGTCCATGGGGTTGCAAAGAGTCGGACACAGCTGAGCGACTGAACTGAACTGAACTGAACCTGTCCTCAAACTAACTTGAACTGTTAAGCAGCCAGCTACATGAGAGGTCCATATGCTGAGCACTTTGTAGGGGTCAGGGGCCGGTTGATGCTGTACGTGGTCCTCTTTGACCCTCATCCCAACTTGCACAGCTGGGTGATGATGAGCCATTTTATAGATGACTTCTTCGAAGTAGTATTTCCAGGACACAAGATCAAGTTGGTCAGACGGCACTACCCTGATGCTGGGGCCACCCTACTTCCTCCTGTGCAAGCTCACAGGATCCGTGGAGTTCCAAATGAGTGACTTTTACCCCTGGGTTTGGAGAATCCTAGAACACAAGATACTTTGTGTGTGAAAGAGAAGGCGAGATTTGCTAACACGGACTGGGCATTCTCAAAGGATTTGCCTCCCATATTTTATTATGAGGTTTTCTTTATTACAGGGAAGTTGAAAGAATTTTATAGCAGTCACTTGTATACTTATCACCTACATACTGCCATTAATATTTTGTCATTTTTGTTTTTATTATCTATCTGTCATCTATCCATCCTTCTGTTGTCTATGAGTATCTGAATCTGAGGCATTTCAAAGTAAACTGTAGACCTCAGTATGCGTGTGTGTGTGTGTGTGTGTGTGTGTGTGTGTGTGTATGTGTGTGTGTACTAAGTCCCTTCAGTCGTGTCTGACTGTGCAACTGTATGGGCTGTAACCCACCAGACTCCTCTGTCCATGGGAATCTCCAGGCAAGAATACTGGAGTGGGTTGCCATGCCCTCCTCTAGGGGATCTTCCCAACCCAGGGATTGAACCTGTGCCTCTTACATCTCTTGCATTGGCAGGCGGGTTCTTTACCACTAGCGCCACCCAGGAAGCCCAGACATCAGTATACTCCTCCCTAAATACTTCATAACACACACATTTAACTAAAGTTTAGTATTTGTTTACATCTCTTTCCTTTTGATGTAAGATTTACATGCCATGAATTGCCTGGATCCTAAGTGTGCATTTGCTGCATTTTGATAAATAGGGATATCTGTGTGATTCAACCCGCCCTCAAGATATGAAGTATTACCACCGCCTCAAAAAGTTCCTTCATACCATTTCCTGTCCCCCTCACCCCCACCCCCAGAGACAACCTCTATTTAGATTTTCCCACCAGTGTACTCTTGTGTGAGGCTTCTTCCACTTAGTATAATGTATTTGAAAGTCATTCATCCATGTTGTCTTGGGGCTTTGCCAGTGGATCAGTGGTAAAGAATCTGCCTGCAATACAGGATCCGCAGGAGACACGGGTTCTATCCCTGGGTTGGGAAGGGAGGAGGGCATGGCAACCCACTCCAGCATTCTTGCCTGGAGAATCCCATGGACAGAGGAGTCTGGCAGGCTACAATCCAAAATATTGCAAAGAGTTGGAAATGACTGAAATGACTTAGTACACATGCATGTTTTCATGCATGTCAGTAGTTTGTT
The DNA here is from genome assembly GCF_019320065.1 of Cervus canadensis. Taxonomy (NCBI): domain Eukaryota; kingdom Metazoa; phylum Chordata; class Mammalia; order Artiodactyla; family Cervidae; genus Cervus; species Cervus canadensis. The sequence continues at coordinate 45,042,502 of NC_057408.1, read as the reverse complement.
CTTTTTTATAGCTGAGTGTTATTCCTTGTATGACTATTTTTCCATGGGGGGCTTTTTCTCAGTTTCCAGAGTTCATGAAGAAAGTTTCTCTGAAGATTCTTGTACAGGTCTTTTTATAAAAGTTTTTGTTGCTCTCAGGTAAATGCTTGAGAGAGGTGTCCCTGGGCCACAGGGTAGATGTACATCAGGTCTTTTTTCAAAGTGGTTGCCCCCTTTTACCGTTTCACCAACAATGCGTAATGATTCCGGTCATTTCACCAACAATGCGTGATAATTCTGGTTGGTCCATTTTCTCTCCAGTGTTTGGTGTTCTCTGTCTTCTTAACTGTAGCCATTCATTCTGGTGGGTGTTGGGGAGAACAGTGACTTTGAAGCAAGGATGATGGTTATGATGGAGTGATGGATCGCACTCTAGCACAGATAATAGTAGAATCTCCTTAGAGTTCACTTAGAAACTCATCGCTTCAGCTTTCTAAGTTCCTGCCAGCCTGTTTTCTGATTGACAGATGGAAGAGCTGGGGCAGTACCGATTTTTAGGGTCGTGCTCCCAGGACAATAAGCTCACTTAAGGCCTCTTTGTATAATCTGGATGCTCAGCTTTAACCCTTGTGACATTTCTTAGCTTTATTTCTTTGTCAAACTTCTCAGGCTAGATTGCAATTTCTCTTCCTTTTCAGAGTTTTCACTCAGAGAAAGGTTGATGGTTTGAATGTCAAAAGAGGCAGGCTTCCAATAAAATGCAGAAAAAACAGTTTTGAAGACCTAGACCTCTTTTTTCTGTTATGGTTACTTCTCCAACCCCTTCTGAATCCCTCCGAACAATACGGAAAAAAACAAACAAAAAAGCAAAAACAACAAAAAGAGCAAAAAACAAGCAGGGAGCGAGGACAGCTGCCCTTTGTGCTCAGCTTTGGGGCTGGGCTGTGGGGGGTCATTTCACTCATCTTGATTGGCTGCCCGGACTTCTGGGAGGACCTTGATTTCCTGGACTTTTGGGGGAGGAGCTTGATTTCCTCCCATGTAGAACAGCCTCTCTGAAACAAATGATGTTGGAGGTCTTACTTCTTTTTGAAATTTCAAAAAAATAAATTGGTTCTGAACAAATTTCTCTTTTATTTAAACATTAAGAAGTGTTACAGTTTTAAGGTAAAGATGCCACTTAAAATTTTTTTTAAGAGACCGAATACTATTTCCTACATCCCTTCCTGCACTGTAATGATACCCATATACACTCATGGACGCAGGCCTCTCTTTTATATTTTGACTTAAAGATTTCATTAACGATTCCCTGGACTCTTACCAGATGTAGCAGCTGACACTGCTAGAAGGATTCTACCTAAAACTATACAAGTGTGGGGTGAGCTGGTATTTATTTTATGTTGGCTCTGGGACCTTTTACAACAGATGAGGTGTTTGAGGTGGATTCATTGATTTTCCCCCAACTTTTGTTACTCTATACTGTTCAGTATTATTCTTTTAAAAATTTTTTTATTTTAATTTTCTGACTGTGCTGCATGTGGGATCTTAGTTCCCGGTCCAGGGATTAAACCCACACTCTCTGCATTGGAAGCACTGCACCACCAGGGAGGTCCCTGTCTAGTTATACTCTATTTTATCAAAGCATAATTAACATACAACATTATGTTAGTTTCAAGTGTACAACTTAATGATTCAATATATCTGTGCGTGCATGCTAAGTCGCTCTAATTGTGTCTGACTCTGTGTGACTCCATGGACTGTAGCCTGCCTGCTAGACTCCTCTGTCCATGGGATTCTCCAGGCAAGAATTCTGAAGTGGGTTTCCCTGCCCTCCTCCAGGAGAATCTTCCCAACCCAGGGATCGAACTCGTGTCTCTTGAGGCTCCTGCATTGCAGGCAGATTCTTTACTGCTGAACCACCAGGGAAGCACTGCAAAATGATCACCATAGTAAGTCTAGTTCCCACCTGTCTGTCACCAAAGTTATAAAAAAAATTGTCTTTTCTTGTGAGGAGAACTTTTAAGATTGACTCTCTCAGCAACTTTCTCAGTTGTATTTTGGAATTGGGTGGTGGTGGTGAAGAGAGTGTAGGAGGATGTTTGGGTCATGTTCTGTCTGCAGGCAATCATTTTGGAACAGGAAGGAAGAGAGAGGAGAATATCTAGAGAGGATTGGCTTCAGGGGAAACTGGCAGCCTGAATTTCAGTTTAAACAAGATAAGGGTCGAAGAGATAGAATCTACCGATAAAGGTGTTTTTTCTTGGCTGCTGTTACTGCCTGAAAGGGCTGGGAGTTTTTCCTGGGTGTTCATTCCCTGGAGGCCCAGGAAAAGAAAGGACCTTGGTTACCGAGGGAAACTTCAATTGCAGACACACCGCAGTCCCCCAATTCTCTCTTGTTGCAAGGTTTCAAAGCCCCCAATTCTTGAGCAAACACACCAGGTGTCTCTGTGCATTGGTTGAGATTTTTGGTACTGCAGCAGAGAGCCCCGCAGACGATGCTGAAGGTCAAATGAAGGTAGAGAAACTACAAAACAGCAGGACACACCACCCAACTGCAAGCTAATTGGGAAGGAAATGGTTTCAAACTGACAGACTGTGGCCAGATAACTGAAATCTCATCGGGACAAAAGGTTCATGTCATTTAAAGGGGTAGCTTTGCCGACTTAAATTGTGCAAACAAAAGAAATGAAAACCCCCGATGGGATGGGGAGTTCTATTAGCCAACATTACCATCCTTGCTTTTATGCCCTCCTGTGTCACAAACCCTGAACATGTGCTGCGTGTCCTCAGGCATCCATTGGTTAATTTCTTTATTCAAAGTAAGGCAACAAGAACAAAAAAGCAACAGCAAACCCCAAACAAATTACATACTGGGGCACAGACGGCATTAAGATGCAGTGCACAATTTTGATGTGTGGGTTTTTAGAAGCAATGTGTTTGGTCTCAAATTGTACATATGTTAAACTCTAGAGAAAGTAAGAAGCCAGCTCTTCTGGGAACTAAAAAAAAACAACAGCAAGAAAATTCTTTAAAGGCATCACCATGTTGAGAAACAGGGACCCTTGATAAAATGTCAGGTGATGCTCTGTAGCCAACAATAGCCATTTGGGGCTCCACTTTAATCAATATCCCAATAAAGGTCACTGGAGGAGGCTAATTTTTCTATCCTATGGATGTGGTAAAAGTTAATTATATACTTAAGTATATCCTCTGGTTTTGAAGTCCTTATAGAGTGCCTACAAAAGTAACCATGTATATATTCCCTTATGTTTTAAAGCTGAATTGTAATGAGTGAAATAATATGAAATAATTAATACTTTCAACACTGTGTTTAGTTGGGTTTTCAAAAAAGAAGTCATTATAATACAACTCTGTGGTTGACCAAGACTTATCTACGTTTTCCATGTTGCTAAGGGAAATAGTAAAGTCCAGAAACGTTAAGCACTTACTCATGTCACAAAAGAAGTTGAGATAGAGTCCAAACCAACTGTTTTCTCTTGTCTTAAAAATCAGTTCATGCGTTCTTCTGTCATGAACTCTGAGAGTCCTGTGTGTTTTGTGGGTCATCAATGTATTTAGTTCAGTATCAGTGATATCTTAATGTTTAATTCTGGTTTGATGACAAGTACCTGTGTTTAAAAGAAACAAATGTGAGCTAGTATAAGAAAATTAAAATCATAGTTACCTTCCATTTTATCTTCTGGATAAAACAGTCTTTTCAGAGAGATGTTACTACTATTACTTCAAAAAAAAAAACCAGAAAGAGAAAGTTAAAGTAAAAAACTTTTAGCTATTTATACATTTAATTATTGAAAAGATTTCCTTTGTGATTTATATTTATTACTTAGTCACTACTCCACAAGATTTCCCAAACTTAAGAGCATTTAGAATCAAGAACTTTCAAAGCAACGTGCTAAACTTAAAATGTTTTCAAGTAATTAAGAGACTTTCCCATTTTGTCAAACAAGGATGACCAGTCCATGGCACAAAGGACAATTCTGGCTGTTACAAAGTTTTCACTCGTCCTATGGAACATTAAGGAAAATACCAGGGGTTTGTGAGTGAACTCTACTTACAGAGCTATACTTCAGGTGCCTGGTACATGAATACTGCTATTCCCATGAGAAACGTGACTTACCAGTCAAAGTGGATTTTATCAAATTCTAAATGCTGAAACGAGCACCCACTGTACATGTAAAAGAGTGATTTGCAGGAAAATGACTCACCTGCCCTATATTTTCTTCCCTACCAATTCATCATAGCACCAGAAATGGCCAGTCTTTGTAGCCATTTCTCTGGTTTAAGGCCCTGTGTCCAGAAGGTCCTTATTAAAATGCAAATATGCAACTCATCAATCCATTTGTACCTTAGCAAGGATTAGTTTATCAGATCAGAGGAAAGAGATTAGGGCCCCAAGGAATGGGAGATAGGAGGCCTAGTTTGATTGAAAAGGGGGCTAGAGAAAAGTATTTTCAATAGGCCCTCTGCTGTCTTGACTGTGTGACTTTGTGAAGGTATATTCTATTGCTTTAAATGTATCCTCACTACCATTGACATTCAACTCTATCTCACTGTCCACTTCAATTCTTACTTTTTTTCCTGCAGGACTTTCTGGACTCCCTGGGAAGAAGTTAACTCTTCCTATCTGAATTCCTAACATTCATGACCTGTATCATTTATTTATCAAGCCTTGTCTTTGTTGTAATTTTTTTTTTCATTTATGTACATCTTTTTTTTTTCTAGAATAAAGCATTTTTAATTTATTTATGGCTGCACTGGGTCTTTGTTGCTTTCTCTAACTGCAGCGAGCAGGAGCTACGCTCGTTGTGGTGTGCGGGCTTCTCACTGTGGCGGCTGCTCTTCTCACCAGAACACAGGCTCTAGGCACGCAGGCTCAGTAGTTGCCCTGCGGCATGTGGGATCTTCCTGGACCAGGGTTTGAACCTGTGTCCCCTGCCTTAGCAGGCAGATTCTTAACCACTGGACCACCAGGGAAGTGTATTTATACACATTTCATGTACCGACTTTGGTGTCAGCTGTGCTCAGAAACCAGGTTAGTGACCCAGAGGAAGAGAGAGGATATTTTGGCTGTGGGTGGGTGAGAAGCAGCTGGTGTTACTGGTCCATGCAGCACCCCAGCTTCTGTTGTGACACTTTTAGGTGGATTCTCTGGATTTTGTCCTTTGCTTCTTCCCTTTAGTATGATGACTCCCTGGCTTTGGTTTTGGTTTTATTGTCCAGATAGTCTTCAGTCTCTCGATTTGAGAGATAACGAGCCATATAACTTGCTATCCATCAAGCCCTGAATCACTGCTGGGCCATTCTGGCAGCTGGGGTCATTGTGCCTTTGTTCTGATAGGCAGGTCTGTGCAACGGATAAAGGTACCACTCTGGGAGTCACTATGGCTCTGCCTCCTTGGTCATAAAAAGATACGTTCTGGTTCTGTCAGAACACAAGGTGTCAGGTTCTGGCCTGATTGAGACTCTGAGAGAATCAGGTCAGTGGAGAATGACCCAATTTGTGGATGGCAAGTCTAGCTACTCAACCAGTCCAAGACCTAGTCCCCAAAGAAATTGATGCAGGGTAGCCAAAAAAGTAACAGATGTCCAGCTCACCACATAAGTATGTTCACATGATGGGTATTCTACCAATGTCTGTTGACTATGATGATGAAATGTTTCCAGGAGACGGGATACATGGGCTTCAAGGAGGAGAATTCTGGGCATCCAGGGGGCAACATGGGGTCACTAGTTCTGGTATGGAATGGTCAAGGCTATTGAAAGGTGAGAAAATTTGCTCAAAAGGAGACTGGGATAGAAAGTGTTGCTAATAGTGAAGATCCCACTTCATTTTCCCTGGGGCTGACCCTGACTAACACGAATGTATTTGCTGAACCAAATGACTCTATAAAAATAATGTGTTTTCCAGCAATTTCCTCTTGTCAGGGGTGACACAGCACACTTTCTGGCTTTGATGAATCATCCAGATAGCAGGAGGCTTTAGTCTGCTTTCATACTAGATCAATTCCAAAGTCTCAAACTGTGTATTATAATTAGCAACGCAAATCTCCAGAGAATCATCTCCGATTCTAAAGAAAATATTGCGTGGACCTTATAGAGGATTCTTATGAGCTTCTTTTTTCTGTTTTTTTTTTTTTTTGGGGGGGGGAGCTTCTTTTTCTCCTTTTCTTTAACTAGTTTTTTTGGTGTCCAAGGTGAGTGAGGAAGTCACTCTTGAAAAGCGTCAGTCTGAAGAGTTATCGTTATTAACAAATATAGGCCAAATGGTAGCAGAATTCTTTTCCCTGTTTAATGGTCCTTTATTAATTGGTCTGCAGTATTACAGAGACAGGGCTTCCCTGATGGCTCAGATGGTAAAGAACTCTCCTGCCAGTGCAGGAGATGCAGGTTCGAGCTCTCTTATTGTATGAGAGGGAAGATCCCCTGGAGAAGGAAAACGGCAACCCACTTCAGTATTTCTGCCTGGAGAATCCCATGGACAGAAGAGCCTGGCAGGCTACAGTCCATGGGGTTGCAAAAGAGTTGGACATGACTGAGCTACTAAACAACAACCATCACAGAGCGAGAAAATAAGAATATTTCTATGGAAACAGAAAAATAATCTTTTGGGCCATTTGGAGGCAGTGAGACTCAATTTGCTGGAGCTCTCAGGGAAATGAATGTTTACTCTTCCATACTGGTCTTGAATGTGGTGTGAATACCCTCCAGGGGATCTTCCCAACTCAGGGATCAAACCTGTGTCTCCTGCATTGCAGGTGAATTCTTTACCCAGTGAGCCATAGGGGAAGCCCCACTAAGCAGACTGGTCTTGAACACAGAGTGAATAAGTTCTGGAATGGGATGAGTTTCTATGAATATGGAAGAAGGCAGTCAGGATCTAGAGAAAGGGATGTGGAATCTTTGGTGACATTTTGGAAGCCTGGATCAAACCTTGCCTAAAGGCTACATCTGTGCACTGATACGTTTTCTTTTTTTCATAAGCAAGTTTGAGGTGGGTTTTTTTCACATTCAGTTAATTTCTAATAGTCATAGCATTTTAAAAAATATTTATTTATTTATTCAGCTGCACTGGGTCTTACTTGTGGCATGTGGGATCCTCAATCTTAGTTGCAGCATGCAGGATCTTTTTTGTGGCATGTGGGATCTAGTCTTCTGACCAGGGATCGAACCCGGGCCCCCTGCATTGGGAGCACAGAGTCTTAGCCACTGGACCCTTAGGGAAGTCCCAGTCACAGTATTTATTTATTTATTTTAGAACAGGCTTAACCCATGAAACAGATGCTATGATGAGAGGAATAGTTTCAAGGATTAAGACTCTCGAAATTAAGATTTTAGGGGCAGCATTTATTTTCTCTTAAGTGATGAGCCTTGCTTTTTCTTGACTTTCATATAATCAGAGTCCTACTCTGAACTTGCAAACAAGCTATAAATGAAAGAAATTTCATGTCTGGGCTACCACAGGTTGAGAGAGGGTTGGGTTTGATGCAGGTGTTAGGACAGATGTATTTTGGCCATCTTGGGCTCAGGATTTCTACAAATAAGAGATGACTCTAGAGAAGCAATGTGCTGGGTAAGAAGAGCCCCAGGCAGAAGGCAGGATAGAATGGGGTTGTGCCTCTATTAGCTTGTGGCTTGGGGGTGAGGACTTGAAGTGCCCAAGGCTCAGCTTTCTCATTTATAAAATGAGGGGCCTAAACTAAATGATCTGGAAGACCACGGCAGCTCAGAAGATCTATGACTTAATGAATTGAAGCACCCAACCGGCCCTTCTGGGCGGGTGTGAGTTTCTTCCAGGGGTACCCTGATGAAGATGTGTTTCCTTAGCAGGAGATTTCTAGGTCTGTGGCTGTCTTACTTTAGAGCTGGCATGCTGAGTGCCAATGAAGTTTCATTCACATCCAGTGACTGCTTGATTTTTAGTCTGAGCCAAGGTCACATTTGCAGCTGCCATTGTATGAGAGGAGAAAAACCATGGATAAAGATAATCCCTCTACCTTCCCATTCATTTATTTAAAGCAAAAAAATTGGAAGGATGAGCTGATTCAAATGGCCACTAAGACTTGTCTCAAGTCAAAAGCAAGTTGGTGGCTGCGCTGAGACCAGGGCCAGAGTCTGCTGACACGCAGTCGAGGGCCGGCTCAGGAAAAGGACAGCTGAGGGCCCGAGATATATATCACTTGCTTTGGAATCTTGCCAGAGGCTGCCCCCTCCCCCACCATAGTCTCTGCATTAGGAATGGGGAGGTTCCCCTCCAAAGTGACTTCTGTCCCCCACTGTGAGCAGCTGAAGCAGCAGGAGCTGGCAGAGGGGCCTTTTAGCAAAGTTCTTGGGCCAAGAGGGGAGGAGGAATCGGAATCCTCACCAGCATCTTGACTCCCTACAGACTACTCTCTCTCTCTCTCTCCTGTCTCTCACTCTCTTTCAACTGAGATGTCATTTAAAAGCCACCATTTAAAAGTGTACAATTCAGTGACTTTCAGTGTATTCCTGAGATTGTGCAACCAAAACCACGAATTGTAAAACACTTTCATCACCTCCAAAGAAACCCTATACCCAATGGCAGTCACTCTTCTCTGCTCCCTCCTCCTAGCCCCCAGGAATCAATAATCTACTTTCTGTCTTTACCAAAGATTTGCCCTACTCTGGATATTTCATGTAAATAAAATCATACATTACCTGGCTTTTTGTATCTGGCTTCTTTCACTCAGCACAGTGTTTTCAATGTTCATCATTCTTGCGGGATGTATCAGTGCTTCATTCATTTTTTAAAAATATTTATTTATTTTTGGTTGCTCTGGGTCTTCATTACTGAGAGGGCTTTTCTCTAGTTGCGGTGCGCGGGGGCTACTCTCTAGTTGCGGGACGCATGGGCTTCTCATTGCAGTGGCTTCTCTTGTTGCAGAGCATGGGCTCTAGGGTGCACAGGCTTCTGTAGACGCGGTGCACGGGCTTTAGTTGCCCATGGCACGTGGAATCTTTCTGGACCAGGGATCCAACCCTGCATCAGCAGGTGGATTCCTATCCACTGTACCACCAAGGAAGTCCCTTCGTTCTTTTTTACGGATGAAAGATATTTGACTGGATAAACATATCACATTTTATATCTGTTCAGCATTTGATGAACATTTGGGTTGTTTTTACTTTGGGGCTGTTATGAATAGTGCTGCTATGGACATTCACGGGCACTTCTTTATATAAAGAAATACATTCTGGACATACTTCTAGGAGTGGGGTTGCTGGGTCATTTGAGAATTATGTTTAACTTTTTGATAAATTGCCAAATTTTTTCCCACATAATTTATCTCTTTGTAACCACATGTCACCTTTTTTTTTTTTTTTTGGCTGGGTTTATCCTTTCCTTATATATATGTGTATGTGTGTAGGCATATATCATACACACATATTTACTTATTTTTAGTTTTATTGGAGTATAGTTGATTTACAATGTTGTGTTAGTGTCAAGTGTACAACAAAGTGATTCAGTTACACATATACACATATTCATCTTCTTCAGATTTTTCTCCACATAGATTATTACAGAATATTGAGTAGAATTCCCTGTGCTATCTAGTAGCTCCTTGTTGGTTATCTATTTTATCCATAGTAGTGTCTATCTGTTAATACCAAGCTCCTGATTTATCCCTCTTTGTCATGCCTCCCTTTTGTGTTTTTTATATCTGTGAGTCTGTTTATAAATAAGTTCATTTGTATCATTTTTTAGAGTTAGATTTCACATATGAATGATATCCTGTGATAACCGCATGGAAAAGACAGTGCTATAATGCTTTGCTTTATATATCTCTCTTAGAGGATGCTCCTTTTCCTTTTGTGCTCTGGTCATTAGTGAGCTGGAAGGAATTTCAGCTTTGAAATTAGAAAGTCCACAGATGGTGCCTTCAATTTTCTGGGTCCTTAGTTTTCTCATCTGTAAAATGGGCCCAGGAGTGCTATGAACCAGGAATGAAACAATGGTCATAGAACTTCTGGCAAAAGCTCGGCACTGAGCAGACACTGGCTCTGCACTAAGGCCCTTGACCTTGTCTAGGAGAGGCGCAATGTCTCTGCTTTCTGTACCCAGCACCTGGCAGGGTTCCTGACAGTAATATTTGTTCAGTACTTGGATGTTAGTCTTCCCAGGTGGTGCAGGGTTAATTTGCCTGCAGTGCAGAAAATTCGGGTTTGATCCCTGGGTCAGGAAGATCCCCTGGAGTAGGAAATGGAAACCCACTCCAGTATTCTCGCTTGGGAAATCCCATGGACAGAGAAGCCTGGAGGGCTGCATTCCATGGTGTTGCAAAAGAGTAGGACATGGCTGAGTGACTGAGTACACATACACTTGGTCATTAAATGAGTGAATGAGGGAGTAAGTAAAAGCACACAGGAGCACGATGATGCTTGCATATAGCATCATTGAACGTCACCTGACGTTCAATAGACGTCAGGTGATGGAATGAATGGATAAAAAAAGGAAAAAAAAAAAAGAACGTTAAAAAGGCAGGAAAATTGCTATTCTTAAAAAAAAATAGTTTCCAACAGAAATCTTTTTCCCGGTATTTGGGAGGCTCTGCCTAAGATCACTCACAGGCAACATATGTGCAGCTGTCTCTTCCTTTTTGAAATTAATAGGTCTGTGCTCAGGCTGCTGTCTGTCTCTGTATAGGGGCAAACAGCCTTCTTATTTTTAGAGTAATGATCACGTGACCTTTGCCTGTCTGTCATCACTGGGATCCCAGGAGTGGGAAAGCCAGAGAGCGCCTGTCTGTCTTGCTTGAATGCTCCCGTTTGCTGCTTCTATGCACTGGCATCCCAGGCCATGGCGGGATGCAGTTCCAGACATGCCAGGGACGGACTGGCACACGAGGAGATAAGACAGTTTAGCTGAACACAAATTGAATGAGTCCCAATCAAAGAGATTTACTGTGTTTAAAAAGACACTGATGTTGACTTGACTCGTGGAAAGATGCATGGCGACTGTGCTGAGCGAGGGGCCTTCTATGAACCATCAAATAAATGGGGTTTGGTATCTCCGTCATGATTGCCCAGGAATATGGATCAACCTTGTACTCCAAGATTAAGATAGGCTTTCTGGATAGCTGGCACTTTTAAAGAATGGTGCAAGTTTTTGTTACAAGACTTTAAAATGAACAGAAGACAGAGAAGAATCCGAGGAGATGTCTGTTTATGAACAGGAATGATTTTTTTGGCTGCGTCCATGGAAGGTCAGGGAAAGTGCAATTATATAGATAACTGGGGCCTCAAAGTCCTGTTGCGGGGAGGGTGAGAAGGAATGGAGGCAGTAGATTCTTACAGATGGTCTGTCTGTATTGATGGAGTTCAAATGCTTGCCTCCTCAACTCTTCTTCCTGAGGAAGCCAAGTGTATGTGCTTAGCGGCTCAGTCATGTCTGACTCTTTTGCAACTGACCCCGTGAACTCTAGTCCACCAGGCTCCTCTGTCTATGGGATTTTCCAGAAAGAATACTGGAGTGGGTTGCTATTTCCTCCTCCAGGGGATCTTTGACGCAGGAATCAAACCCAAGTCTCCTGCCTGTCCTGAACTGACTGGTGGATTTTTATCACTGAGCCACCAGGGAAGCCTTGGGAAGGTGAGACCTGCTTATAAATTCGCCACAAAATTCATTGCACAGGCTGGATGTGTGCCCTCTTGGTGGCTCACAGCTGGAAGGCTGGACAGGTGGCAAGGTTAAGGTGTCTTTCTGAGGGGCTGTGCAAGCTGTGCTGGGTGGTGGGTATGTTGTATCCTCTCGATGGGGACCCCATTTTGTACGTATGAGAGAACTCAGGGCTGAGGATGAACTGAATCGCTCTCCGACCAAGAAGGTCGCTGCTTTTTTGCTAGCAGTCCTTCTGAGTCTGTGGCTCAGTATGGAGCACTGCCTGGCAGGAGAGGGAAATGGCATCACAGATCATGAGGTTTTTTGCTGGGACCCCATTTCCTGACTACAGTACGAGCATCTCTGATGAGTTTTCCAAATGGCGCTTTGAGCACACCTGGGTTTTCCCTTGAGTGTTCTCCTGTTGCCTCCTAGGCCCTGGGCCCCAAACTCTCCTTCAAAAGTATTTTGCTTTTCCTCTTCTGTACATGGGCACTCACTCAAAGATGTTATTCGCTAATAAATTGTGCTACCCAAAAACATTTGAAAAACCACTAGCCTGGTGCATCTCTTAAAGTTCTCTTCTCACTTTAGTTCCTGAAAACAAAACAAAAAAACTAAAAATAGAACTACCATATAGCCCAGCATCTCCACTTCTGGGTATATATGGAGAAGAAAACCATAATTCAAAAAGATACATGCACCCCAATGTTCATTACAGCACTATTTACAGTAGGCAGGATATGGAAGCAACCATCAACAGTGAAATGAATAAAGAAGATGTAGTACATATATACAATGGAACATTACTCAGCCATAAAAAGGAACGAAATAATGCCATTTTCAGAGACATGGATGGATCTAGAGACTGTCATACAGTGTGAAGTAAGTCAGAAAGAGAAAAACAAATATCATGTAGTATTGCTTATATGTAGAATCTAGAAAAATGGTACAAATGAGCTTCCTTGCAAAACAGAAATAGAGACACAGATGTAGAGAACAAATGTATGAATACCAATGGAGAAGAGAAGGGTGGGATGAACTGGGAGGTTGGGATTGACATATACACAGTACTACGTATAAAATAGGTAACTATTGAGAACCCACAGCTCGGGGAACTCTGTTCAATGCTCTGTGATGACCTAAATGGGAAGGAAATCCTAAAAAGGGAATATATGTCTAATATAAATGATTCACTTTGCTGTATAGCAGAAAGATTGTGAAGCAACCATGAAAGTGAAAGTGTTATAGTCACTAGTCCTGTCTGGCTCTTTATGACCCTATGGACTGTAGCCTACCAGGTTCCTCCATGAAATTCTCCAGGCAAGATTACTGGAGTAGGTTGCCATTTCCTTCTCCAGGGGATCTTCCTGACCCAGGGATTGTACCTGGGTCTCCTGTGTTTGCAGTTGGATTCTTTACCGCTGAGCCATCAGGTACACCAATTGGAAAAAAAGAAAACAAATTGGAGATCCAAGTCCCCCAGTTGTTCTGGAAACCCTGATTTTCCTTTTTTGTCCTGATGGGTATTTGAAATGAATCTTAGCTCCCTGTTATAATGAAGGCCCATTTCTACAACTTCAGAATCTGCTATGCTTCACATGGTCTAAACCCATGGGACTGGGGCTAAGAAACCTACCTGCTCCGATGAGGGGTTTCACGCACGTGATGACCTCCTTCAGGAATGGGTGAGCCTCAGATTTGCATCTGACTCTGAAGTCACACAAACCCAGACCCTTGTCATTATTCTGGGGTTTCCTGAAATGCCTCTGCCTGTCTCACGACATAAGCCTCCAGGGCGATGAGAGACACTTTTCTTTACTTAAAATATGTTGCCCGAGAACTTGTGCAGGAGGAGGGGCTGGTAGGCGCAGCGACACCCTGTGACGGGCTGCCTGGCGTTTATGCGAATGAAGTGACCATCTGCATCGAATAATTAGAAGCCGTCTTCCCTGACTGCTCTCCATGTGCCGGCACAGAGGGAGGGGAGGCGCCCCTTTACGGCGGCTGCAGCCCGCGGAGGAGAGGCTGGGGTGGAGTCACGCATCTTCCCCCACTTTAGGGCACACAGCCTGCTGAGCGGACAGGTGCTGGCAGTGTGATGTCCCTGGGCATGGAAGCCGGCCTGTCCTCGGCGCTGACATCTATATCTCCGTCTCGCTGGATTTGAAAACTGACACAACATAAGGAATGTCACTCTCTATTAGTTGATCTTCGAGTGCATCTCTATAGCATTGGAAGCCCTGTGAGCAAATGTCTTGATCACAGCTGCCCTCTCGCTTCCGCTTGAGGGGCTGGCCCCCCGGAAGTGGGGCAGACCCGGAAGTGGGGCAGAGGTCTGGGTTGGTGACTGGGTTTTGTCTCCTGGTCGTGGGCGCTGTCCGTCATCTGCTGGCCTGTTGAAATGATCGTGAATTGGTTTTTCGTGTTTGATAATTCTGGCCAAGTCCAACCTTCCCTTTGTTAGCAAAATAGGGTTGGCACTGAGACCTGATATTTGCATGTGTTTGTGCCTGAGGAGTTTTGTTTGTTAACATTTGCAATGGTTTAAGGCCCTTGGGAACCCAGACTTCAGCGCCCTGCAAGGGTAACTCGGGTCCGCCCACATGGTCATTCTTGTATCCAGTGTCTGACGTTGGCTCCCTGCCAGTCCTTTCCCCTCTGCCCCCCCCCCCCCCCCCCCCCCCCCCCCCCGCCTTCTCTTGTCCTGAGAAAACCTCTGGCAGGGCAACTTCAGGCCTGACTGAGCAGACACCATCAGGTGAGTGTTCCTGGTGCAAATTTGTGTAGCTAGGAGCAGAGCACCCACTTCTATTTGCTGAGAGAAGCTAAGAGAGCTTCTAAGAATTTTGAGTGTGTGTTGTACGGTGGAGAAAAGATGACAGATGCATTTCCATTTGTGCTTTAAGGCAGAATTTTAGAAGGTCACTCGGGGAAAGGGGAAGGACTTCAGTTTCATCATTTTGAAATAATGACACATTCAAGTGTGTTTAATACTTCTGTAAAAACATTGGGAAATATACAACTTTTTCTATCCATTCATCTATTTATCACCTGTCTCTATCTATCTATCTGTCTATCATCTATCTCCATCATCTATCAATCTATCTGTCTATTTATCAATCTGTCTTTCTAAAAATGAAGCACTAATTTGTCTTTCTGGGTCACTACCTTGTAGGATTTTCCTGGGAAAAGTGGGGGACCTCAAGCAGAACATACGTAGACAAGAAAAATTTATTAGTAACAAAGAATTACATTCTTAATGGTAAGTCTCAGGTTTGGCTTTCAGCTCGCTCTAGAGAACACATTAGCTTTTATTATAAGCCTTTTGTTGGCTTTCTGTTTACACAGTTCTTTTACATCATTATGTTATTTGGTTCTTCCAACAAAATTGAGAAGAGAAGACTATATTATAATTTTTAGGTCAGGAGACTGAGCTCTGAGAGATACAAGAAGGTAAACTAAACACACATCGTCCTTTTGCAGACCTCGAAAATACACACACACATTCAAAGACAAGAGTAGGAATCTTCTCAGTGACCATAAACTATGAGGAATCCTGGAAAGGTGGAAGATGGAAAATGGAAGAAAGGAAACTCCAATGTGAAATGCTCACAGAGAGGCACCATGTGGAGGTAGGAGGTTCTTGAAGCAGGGGTGCTGGGAGCAATACCATATACCCGTCTGGTGTAGGTGATAGTTCCAGGAACGAAATCAGACCTTTTCTCTCGAATGCCTGTGTTCCTGTCACAACTTCTGAAACAAGCTCAGGACACTGTGCGCTTGGCTCCGTCTACACAGCACAAACGGAATAGAGATTTGGCAGCCTTTTGTTAATTTGAGCACCGTGCATTAGTGAAGTGTGTGATTCAGGATTAATTACAATTTTTTTCCTGGTTGGTCCCAATTCTTTCTTGCTTGAAAAATAAACATTATGGCATTGTAATTTACATAATTATAAATTATGTAATAAAACTGACCACACAAGTGTCCAATTTGATGAGTTCTAACAGATGTATACAGTGTGATCATGACATAGATATAGTTCCTCAAAAAGTTAAACAGACAGCTATCATAAAACCCAGCAATTCTACTCACAGGGACATACCCACAAGAAATGAAAACATGTTCACACAAAAATTGTGATACAGATGTCTGTAGTAGCATCACCCCAAAAGTTTCCTTTTAATCACCCCCCAAATTTCCCTTGTTTACCTTTGTAAGCATTCTTCTTTTCCTACCTTTTACATGACAATCACTAATTTGTTTTTTGTCTCTATAGTTTTTTTTAGAGTTTCATATAAACAGAATCATACAGTGTGCAGCCTTTTGTGACTGGTTTCTTTTATTTCTCATACACTTTTGAATTTTATCCATATTGTGTTTTGTATCACTAGTTTGTTCATTTTATTAGTGAGTAGTATTCCATTAAATGAATATACTGCAATTTGTTTATCCATTCAACACTTGGTGGACATTTGTATTGTTTCTAGCTTTTGGTCATTATGAAAAAAACTGCTATCAACTTTTGAGTATGAGAATTTGTACAAATGTATATTTTCATTTCTTTTCAGTAAATATCTGAGGAATTGTTGAGTTATATGGTAGAAATATCAGCAACCTCAGATATGCAGATGATATGGCAGAAAGTGAAGGGGAACTAAAAAACCTCTTGATGAGGCTGAAAGAGGAGAGGGAAAAATCTGGCTTAAAACTCAACATTCAAAAAACGAAGATCATGGCATCCGGTCCCATCACTTCATGGCAAATAGAAGGGGAAAACGTGGAAGCAATGACAGAGTTTCTTTTCTTAGGCTCCAAAATCACTGTGGACAGCAACTGCAGTCATGAAATTAAAAGACACTTGCTCCTTGGAAGGAGAGCTATTACAAACCTAGGCAGTGTATTTAAAAGCAGAGACATCATTTTGCCGACAAATCTTTGTATAGGCTATGCTTTTTCCAGTAGTCACATATGGATGTGAGAGTTGGAACATAAGGAAGGCTGAGTGCCTAAGATTTGATGCTTTTGAATTGTGGTGTTGGAGAAGACCTTTGAGAGTCCCTTGGACTGCAAGGAGAACAAACCAGTCACTCCTAAAGGAAATCAACCTTGAATATTCATTGAAAGGACTGATGCTGGAGCTCCAATACTTTGGCTATCTGAAGTGAAGAGCTGTCTCATTGGAAAAGACTGGGATGCTGGAAAGAGTGAAGGCAAAAGGAGAATGGGGTGACAAAGGATGAAATAGTTAGATAGAAGCATCAACTCAATGGACATGAATTTGTGCAAACTCTGGGAGCTGAGCACTGAAGAATTGATGCTTTTGAACTGTGGTGTTGGAGAAGACTCTTGAGAGTTCCTTGGACTGCAGGGAGATCCAACCAGTCAATCCTAAAGAAAATCAGTCCTGAATATTTATTAGAAGGACTGATCCTGAAGCTCCAATACTTTGGCCACCTGATGTAAAGAACTGACTCATTGGAAAAGACCCTGATACTGGGAAAGATTGAAGGCAGGAGGAGAAGGGACAACAGAGAATGAGGTGGTTGGATGGCATCACTGACTCAATGGACAAGATTTTGAGCAATCTCTGGGAGATGATGAAGGACAGGGAAGCCTGGCATGCTGCAGTCCATGGGGTCACAAAGAGTCAAACAGGACTGAGCAACTGAACAACAATTGAGTTTTAAAGATCCAAGGCTTTTTTCCAATATAGTTTTGCAAATATTTTCTTTCAGTATGTGTGAGAGAGAAGTCCACCTTATTCCTGATTCTAGGGTGAAAGCATTTAGTCTTTTGCCATTAAGCGTAGTGTTTGCTATAGGGCTTTTGTAGCTGCTCTTTATCCAGTTGAGGAATTTTCTTTCTATTCCAAGTTTGCTGAGAGCTTTTATCATGAATGGATGTTGTATTATGTCAAATGCTCTTTCTGAATGCACTGAGATGAACTTGTGGTTTCTCTTTTTGAGTTTGTTAAGACAGTAAATTACATCAATTGGTCTTGAATATTAAATTAGTACTACATTCCTGGGATGAATTCTGCTTAGTCGTAAGGTATTATCTTTTTTATGTATTGTTGATTTGATTTTCTACAACTTGGTTAAAGATTTTAATGCTTATGTTTATAAGGGAAATTGATCTGTAATTATATTTTTATAATATCCTATCTTGTTTTGGTATCAAGGTAATGTGGGCCTCATAAAATGAGATAGCAAGTGTTTACTTCTCTTTTGTTTTTATGAAAAACATTAGCATAAAATTTGTATTATTTATTAAATAATGTTTACATGTTTGAGAGAATTCATTGATGAGTTTCTTGTGTCAAATTTCCTGGAGTTTTCTACATGTGGAGGTTTTAAACTATGGATTAGATTTCTTTATTGTAAGTAAGGCTGCTCAGTTTATCTATTTCTCAGATGAGTTTTGGTTGTTTGTGTCTTTTGAATAATTTTCCATTCCATTTCCATTCTTTTTCAGTTCTATATGCATGTACAATTGTACACATACACAGGCTTGTTTTTGTGGCCCACAGTATAGCCAGTCTTGGTGACTGTTCTGGGTACTATTGAGTGGAGTGTTCTCTAAATGTCAGTTAGGTCAGGTTCATTGATAAGAGTGTTTAGATCTTCTGTATCTGTACAAATTTTCTGTCTACTTGTTCAGTCCATTACTTGAGAAGACAGTTGAGCTCTCCAACAGTAATTGTGGATTTATTTATTTTTCTTTTGAACTGTGTCGATTTGGCTTCATGTATTTTGAAATTCTGTTATTGGGTACAGGTATTTAGGATTGTTATATCTTCTTGATGAGTTGATTGCTTTATCAGCTCACCACTTTATCAATTTCCCCTTTATTCCAGGTAATGTTCTATGTTCTAAAATCTAATTTGTCTAATATAGTCACTACAACTTTTTTGGGTAATATTTATTATCAAATACTTGATTAATATTTTTAATGTATATAATTTTTCATCCTTTTTATTTTTAACTTATCTAAGTAACATCAGCATATATACACTATCATATGTAAAATGGATAGCTGGTGAGAAGTCGCTGAATAACACAGGGAGCCCAGTCTGGTGCTCAATGATGTCCTAGGGGGTAGGATGGGGGGAGGCTCAGGAGGGAGGGCATATGTGTATAATTACAACTGATTCACATTATTGTATGGCAGGAACCAACACTACATTGTAAAAATTAAAAAACAAAAAAGTAAAAAAATATAGAAGAGGAAATGGAAAAAAACAAAGATTTCTTGTAGATGGCATATAATTGGATCTTGCTTTTTTAACTTAATCTCAGAATCTCTATTTGTTTAGACCGTTTATATTTAATGTAATTATTTGACTGAGTCTAAAACTTTCATCTTGCTAGTTGTTTTCTATTTATCTCATCTGTTCTTTTGTTCCTTTTATCTTATTTCCCTGCCTACTTTTAGATCAAATGTTTATGATTACTTTTATCTTTATTGTTTACATATTAGCTATACTTTTTCATTTTATTATTATAGTTTATTGGTTTCAACATACTTATCTGCGTATCCCATCACCTCTGTTATTTCTTGGCTTGTTTCCATTTTTCTTTTCCTATAGAACCTATTTTTTTGCTTCTTTTCTTGCCTTGTAATTTTTCATTGGATACTCTACATTATGAGTTTATGTTGACACTTGTATTTTGTTGTATTTTAAAATATTGTTGATTTTGTTCTGGCTCACAGCTAAGCAACTTGAAATCAGTTTTCTTCTTGATTTGCTTATAAACTTTGTTATGGCAGGTCCAGAGCAGCTTTTAGTCTAGGTCTGATTTACAGCTCAATGGTAAAGAATCTGCCTACAGTGTGGGAGACCTGGGTTCAATCCCTGGGTCAGGAAGACCCCCTGGAGGAGGGCATGACAACCCACTCCAGTATTCTTGTCTGCAGAATTCCACGGACAGAGGAGGCTGGTGGATTGCAAAGAGTCAGACATGACTGAGTGACTATCACTTTCACTTTCAAGATAATAATACCCTTTCATGAATTCTCTCTCGTGCCCCATTTTACAGTATCTTTCCAAGTTGTCTGGAGTGGGAGGCACAGACTGTTTTCAGCCCTGTGGGAACTTTAGAAATTGTTCTGTGTATTCATTTTTGGTGATGCTTTTTCTCAACTCTGATCATTTCTTCTCTTGCGTATGAAGACTGAAGAGTCCAGGAGTCAAGGTGACCCCCTCTTCAGAAACCTGGAGCTGTCTCACTCTGCAGTTCCCTTGCCCCTGGTTCTCTATCTCTCAAGTTATAGCTGTCTTGGCTTCTCTAAACTCTGATCTCTGTCTTTCCAACTTAGTAGGACTGCTGGTCTCTATTCCCTTTGTGTCCTGCAGCCTGAACACTGCCTTCATCAATAGTCACCATCCTCTCAGGGATCATAGTCCCACACTGCCTATTGTTTAATGTCTGAAAACCAGTCATAAGTTTTGTCCTGCCTTTTGTTGTTATTGTTTAAGGTGGGAGGATAAATTCAATTTCTGTTGTTCCGTATATAAGCAGAAGTCCTGTCTTATGTGTTATTTCCTCTTATCAAAAGCCTTTTAAAGTTGGTAAATAACAAGTTCAGAGGCAAATCCTGTATCTTTCATCTCTTTACTTCCAAACAGAATCTCTAGTGTAACCCATTTGCCTGCCAGAACTCCGGGACTTTTTGAACTCAATTCTATTGACAAGTAGATTGAAAATAAAAAAAGATGCGTTGGGTATGTTCATTGCACACTGTGTGCATCAAGGGTGTCTGCTGTCTCCACATAATATGTTGTCTCCACATAACCCACTCTGATGCATCTGAGGACGTCACGGAGGCTAGTAATATTCTTTGATTTGACTTGCTTGCATTTGTTTCTCAGAAAAGTGAAGGGCAGCATGTCCTCCCAGTGCCTCCATGAGGACCCTCTGTTGAGACACTTGGGTGACCAGTATCACTTGTGGTATCAGAAAAATTCAGGAAGTTAAGTTCTCAGAAATGTACGCCAAAGAACCCCCAAGGGCAAAGGAAAGTTAACATGCCCCTTTGAGCAAGATAAACTGAAGCTGCAAGCTATGAACATTTTGTTGAAATCTGTTATTTTACATTAAAAAAAAATCCATGAATTGTATGTTTTATGTTTTGAGACAACGTATTATTCATAGTCAGGGTCTGGATGTACCACAGTGTTGAACTTCTCTATTGGCACACAATAAATTTTAAGACCCGGCCTAGGCAGAGCTTTCTCCACCCCTGTCAACCAGATGTGAGATTAGGCATGGTGATTGCTCTCTTCTTCCTTGGCATCACAGCAGAACAGGAACAGACAATGCGCTACTTCATTTTCCAACAGTTGCCCACACCTGTTCTGCTGGCTTCATGAATGTCTGCTGCATGACAAGATAATGAACAGACAACTGTGTCTGGAGGATCTCCTGCACTGCCTCCAGAGACCAGGCCAGTGCTGGGGACAGAAGAGGCATTGGGCGTTTAGTGACTTATGGAATGACATCAAGTTAGCTAGGGATTTTGCATTTTCTTGAAACTATTAAGAAGTCACTGATTTCAGTTCACTACTTTTACCACTGAGTCTTCCTGTACAGTCACTGCCTCTCTCCTTGAGCTAGATGGGTTGGCAGGAGGAGGAGGGTGTTAGGGGATGGGGTGGGTAGTCAAGTCTATCTTCCTTGTGTGGCTAAGACCGAGGAAGGAGTCAAACTCTTATTTCTGTAGCCATCTAAATGTCTTTGTGCGGTAGAGAAGAGCTGGAGTCATTACATTCAGTTTACTAATGGGAAACAGAGACCCAGAGGGATTAAGTGCTTAGTCCATGGTTATCTGGGGAGGGTTCAGGGATGGAGAAGACCACAGTCCCCCTAATCCCACTGCTCTTACCGTTGTGCTTCCTGTGTGGTCCAACGACTCAACTAAATGACATCTGCTCTTAAAAAAAAAAAAAAAACAGATTTGCCTTTCTAAAGTGAATACATCTCATGAAGTGGATAAATCAATTTAAGATATTTAGTCAAATTTAAAAAATAGGGAGCCATAAAGTTAGTCCTCAGAGCAGAATACAACAGTAGTTAACAATAGCTTCCTCATTCTTCCCGTTCTTGAACTTTCTCTCTGTGGGGGAAAAATCTCAAAGTGCATTTATCCCAGGGTAGTAAATAATTCATGCCTTTGCAAGATTTGTTACCAGAAGTGTGTATGGAAAGAGTTAACCTTTATTTTCTCAACATTTTGAAGGTGTCACTTTGAAAATTATATACA
Organism: Cervus canadensis; assembly: GCF_019320065.1. Taxonomy (NCBI): domain Eukaryota; kingdom Metazoa; phylum Chordata; class Mammalia; order Artiodactyla; family Cervidae; genus Cervus; species Cervus canadensis. The sequence goes on along the minus strand of NC_057408.1, from coordinate 45,020,617 downwards.
ATCTTCAGTGCAAAATAAACTTCTGGGATTGTATAGAGTACAACCATTTCAGACTCAGAACTACTCTGCCAATGGGGCCTTAGAAACCTGAGAAGCACACTGCTTGGTGTTTTATGATTTTTACAAGTCTTTTGTCATTTAATGAAAGGCAGGAACAGCAGCTAAATCCTTAAAAAGATCCTTTGATTCAAGACTCCTCATGTGGTTAGTCTTTTCCATGTTATTTTGTTCCATACCCAATTTGCAATTAATCAAGTTGTATGCCTCTGAATTCTTCAATGGTTGAAATACATCTGGTAACTAGTAGCAAATGCGATATTAAGTTGCTTCCTCTTAGACTGTGCATCTGTCTGCTTTGTAAATCCACTAAGGGACAAACACTTCTCACTGACAGACCAACATCAAACTATTGAATAGAGGCCATGTTTAAATAAAGGTGATTGTAACCTATGAAAATGTAGAGTTTGATTAGGATTAAGGGACAAGCTTGAGATTAGTCCTCTTGAAGAGGATATATGTCTGTTGTTTTGATGATTCACTCCAATTATTATACTCAAGGAAATACAGTACATATAATATATAGAATAATATATAATATTATTGCTGTTATTGTTTAGTCGCTAAGACGTGTCTGACCCCTTTGTAACCCACTAGGCTCCTCTGTCTATGGGATTCTCCAGGCAAGACCACTAGAGGGAGTTACCATTTCCTTCTCCAGGGGATTTTTCCCCACCCAGGGATCAAACTCTTGTCTCCTGTATTGACTGCTGAGCCACCAGGGAAGCCACATAATATAATATAGTATAGGAATTATACTTTGCAGCTCATCCATGCCATACACGAGTCATTAGTCTAGTGACCACATGAATCTGTGGTCATTGATTACTGTCAATGTGGCTCATCTAGACTGAGAGACAGCAGTGCTTAGAGCTTCTTTTGGAGTGGTCGTTTACTTGTCATCATCAGAAATAGCAGGGATAGAAAGGGAGGGGTCAGCTGCACCAGAGGCAAAGCACTCTTATTTTTTATTTTTTTAATTAAAAATTGTTTTTTGGCCATGATACACAGCATGTAGGATCTTAGTTCCCTGACCAGGGATTGAACCCATACCCCTTGCATGGGAAGCTGGGAGTCTTAACCACTGGACTACCAGAGAAGTCTCACAAAGCACTTTTGGGGATATGTGGGTGCCACAGATGTTTGAAGCAAGTAAATATATGGGCCCTGAATTCTTTGAGTTTGTCCCTGAGGATTTTGGTGGGCTTGGTAAACAACTCACCTTTTGTGATCCTTCGAGTTATCTCTGGGTCTTTATCCTCTAGATGAACACTGTCCAATAGAAATATAAAGTGAAACACATATATAATTTAAAATTTTCCTGCGGCCACATTAAAAAGGGGGTAAAAAACACCCAGGTCTATTTTAATAATCTATTTTAACTCAACATACAAAATACTATCATTTTAAAATATAGTAAATACAGAAATTAGTAAAGGTATTTTACAGGTTGAGGGGCATCAAGTGTCTGAAATATGATTTGTTTTTATACTTACAGCATCCCTCAAATTATGCAAGCTATTTTTTTTTTTTAAAAAGATTATTTATTTAGCTGCATCGGGTTTTAGTTGTGACATGCAGGATCTTCAGTCTTCATTGTTAGCTTGCAGGTTCTTTAATTGTGGCATGAGAACTCTGTTTTGGGGCATGTGAGATCTAGTTCCCAGACCAGGGATCAAACCCAGGCCCCCTGTATTGGGAGCACAAAGTCTTAGCCACTGGACCACCAGGGAAGTCCCCAAGCTACTTTTGAAGTGCTCGATAGCTCAAGTGCTCGTGGCTGCTGTCATGACGGTATGGACATTTCGGCCTTGGTCCTCCAGTGAGCAAGAAGAAAGTGTAAATTGGCCTCTAGAGTAAAGAGAAACACTTTATATTTATGTTCAAGTTTATTACAGATCATATTAAGATGTAAGGATGGACTTCCAAGAACTTTATAAACCTGGATTGATGTATGTCTCTGGAGATATAATGGGAGGTAAAAGGGAGAAAATCTAATATTATTGATCACCTAAAATGTACTAGAAACTGTGTTAGTTGCTTTACATGTATTATTAAGTCCTCTCAATAACCTATGAGTGTTATAATTGGCCCAGTGAAAATTAATGAAACAGAGATGCAGTGGGATTAGGAAGCCTGTCCAAAATTAACCCAGTGATAAATCAACAGTGGAGTTGGGGTTCTACCGGAGCCAGGTTAACATGATTTCATTCATCCCAAGATTTTAGATTACCCTGTACCCAAGTAGACTTAATATATCTCAGATGTGTCCAAAATATCTGACCACAAAGCCCTCTAATACAAATCAAGAAACCCTAGACATCATACAATTTCCAATCATAGTTCTTGTCGTTTAAGTTTTATGGCCTTTGTTATACATTGATGCTGAAGCGGAGCTCCAATACTTTGGCCACCTGATGGGGTGCAAAGAGCCGACTAAATGGAAAAGACCCTGATACTGGGAAGGATTGAAGGCGAAAGGAGAAGGGGATGGCAGAGGATGAGTTGGTTAGATAGCATCACTGACTCAATGGGTGTGAATCTCAGCAAACTCTGGGAGATGACGAAGGACAGGAGAGCCTGGCGTGCTGCAGTCCTTGGGGTTGCAAAGTGTTGGACCTGACTGAGCGACTGAACAATAACAACAAAACAACAAATACATTCAGGAAAATGTGTTTGAAGAAAACCAGAGATATTCACTTATAAATAACTAGATAGATAGATAGATGTAGATAAATAAATCACATTTAATGGATGGGGGACGCTGCTGACACAAGCCAGTTCTTGTCCTTGAATGACATCAGGCAAGCCTGACATTTGTCTTCTGGTGTCTCCCTGCCCTTTATCAATTAATCTTCTTATCAAACAGTTTTACAGTTTCTTGTATGTTTCTTGGTTACTGAATCTCCTACCAACTATTTAACAGAGTCTAGAGAACACAGTTCTGACATTTGATCCAGGTTTGTTTGCCAGGACTCTGAACCTGGCTTTCTTTTCCAAATGGCTTGGTGTCTGGCACGCTAATCAGAGTTGTTTCCCTAGTTGGAAATACCTAGGTAAGATGCACAAAGGAGAACTGGTATGGCCGTGGCTCCTGAGAAGAAAGCACCATGACTGAGGACCTCTGGTCTTTGAAGGGCTTGGGGAGAGAGCAGAGCCTAACCGAGAGAAAAACCGTAAATCGAGCATATTCAAAATAACATGCAAATGAGCGCCAGGTCATTTTGCTATGGAAGGTCAGGTACTGTAAGTGGTGAGCAGACATGCCCTAATTAGTTCAAGATCTTCAAAGGACAGCACTGCGTACAGCCACAACCTCACCCGCAGGCGCTGTTACTAATTCAGAGAGGAGCTACCCAAAGTGCCTTCTCCACTACTTCCCTGAAAATTCAAAGGACACAAAGATTAAAAGCCCAGGTTGCATTTGAAAATTAAATGTAAAGGAATGCAAACTATTTTTTTCTGGGTGACAGAAAGTGTGTCTCTGAATTATACTGGTCAGGCTGGACCCCTCACTTCTAGAGAGGTGAATAAACCCATTAAGGGCTTCCCAGGTGGCGCTAGTGGTAAAGAACCCACCTGCCAATGCAGGAGATTAAGAACCATGGGTTTGATCCCTGGGTCAGGAAGATCCCCTGGAAAAGGGCATGGCAACCCACCCTAGTATTTTTGCCTGGAGAACCCCATGGACAGAGGAGCCTGGTGGGCTACAGTCCACGGGGTCGCAAAGAGTTGGGCACGGCTGAAGGGACTTAGCACGCTCGCATGCTCACAGAAACTTTCAAGACTGCATTAGTACAAAATGTGATTTGCTTTCTAAAGATAGTTAGCACGTTTAACTTTGAGACTAGTTTGAAAAGAAGATTACAAGGTGCCACATTTTTTAAATGCTTTCAAAATTGAGGGAATAATCAAAAGATGGCTGTGTGTACTGTGTGCACAGTCGTGCCTAACTCTTTGAGACCCCATGGACTGTAGCCCCCCAGGCTCTTCTGTCCATGAGATTTCCCAGGCAAGAATACTGGAGTGGGTTGTCATTTCCTCCTCTAGGGGATCTTCCCAACCCAGGGATCGAACCCTTGTCTCTTGCATCTCAGGCATTGGTAGGCAGATTCTTTACTACTGTGCCACCTGGGAAACCAGGATTGATATCTGGTTAGATAATCTGTTGAAAATCTAACCAGCAGGACATGCTTATTTGTTCTAGATATGGTTGTCTTTTTGTATGGTAAGCACTGCTGCTCTTGTAATCTTTCATAAGGAAAAGTAGAAACCCAGATAGAATGACCCTCCCTGTTCAAACCAAATTGCCATGGTCTTTTGATGTGTAAATGGAATCACATTCTTTAAAGCAGTGATTTTCAGTCACGTGCACCAGGTTAGATTGATTGTCAAATTTGGGGAAGGAAAAGAATTTCCCTCTGGGGTCTCCTGGCAATTATTTTTCAGTTGTTTTTGCCCTGCCCTGGAGCATGAAGCCAATATCATTTTTAGGATCAGGTGAGTTTACCCAACATGATCAATTTCCTGTGACTGTCTGCTGCTGTCACTGCGGAGAGGGGAAAGCAGCTCTCCTTGATCACTTTGACAATAAAAGCTGTCATTTGGAAATTGACCAGGACGTAAAACTCTGAGCCTCTAATGACAACCACAAGGAGATCCAGAGACTAATGAAATCATGGAGAGAGTGGGGGTTGTACATAGTGAGTTACTACTGGCTTAAGTCGCCTCTGCTCCCTCTAATGAGCCAGGGCGCTAGGTACCTGGTGTCAAGCATTGTATATCACGCATCTAGAGTGTTCTGTCAGGACCTGAAGAGTAACACAACAGGACAGACACAGTGAGGATGATGAGTCAATTCTCCCCAGTGCAGAACATCGCCTGATAGGGATGGAGGCGCAGAAGAAGGCTGCGTGTTTACTGTTTGGAGGAGCCATGCATGTGCTCCATGGGCAGGTTCAGACAGAGGTCCTTATTTGAGAATTTCTTGGGTTTGCAGGGAACTGGGCCCAATCTCCTGGGTGAAATTGTCTTCTTGCTGATTCCTAAGCGCTCCTTATCTGTTCCTCGGAGTTTCGTTCCTTGGTTTTATTTCTGTCCTCCAGACGTGTCTGTTTACTGGTGCCTTCCTTCCTTCTTCCTGATTTAATGTGAGATAACAAACACTTATTTGGAATTTATGAGATTTTTAATTGTCATTCAAAATCCTGCTCTCATGCCTATGCAACGTACTTTCCACCGACAGCCGGTGTGACCTGTAAAAACTTAAGTTATGAGCATGTTGATTAAAATCCCCTACAAATCTTCCACATTCCTTCCTCTCTAAAAGATCTTACAAGATGCAGTGTCCCCTCGGCATTCCAACTTCAGGTCATCTGCTGCTGCTCTCAACTCAGTACACTCCAGCCACACTGGTTCTCTTTTCTGCTCCTTGAATCCCTGCCTAGATACATGAAGGTTTGGAATCGTGGAGGTTAAGAGAAGGGCGTTTCAAGAAGGAGGACTCAGATGGCTGTGCTGAGGTTATTGAGAGCGTGAGTAGGTTGTTTAAGAGAATCACACGCTAACTTCAGGAACAGGGAGGTCACTGGAGCCTCTGACGATAGCAGTTTCCCTGATGGGAGTGGAAGCTTCATTGTAGTGGGTGGAGGAGAGAAGGGGAGCAGAGGCAACTCTTTAGATGCATTTTGCTATGAAGGCAAGCAGAGAGATGGGGCGACAGCTGAAGGGGGATGTGTGGGAAAGAGCAGTGATATTATTTTATTTGCTATAGATGATGGATAACAGAGCACGTTTCTCTGCTGTTGGGCTGCTTTGGCAGACAGTCTTTGAGATGCACAGGGATGTGGTGATTAAGAACAAACTCCTCCAGAAGTGGAGCTGGGTGAAGGAGGGTCTGTTTATGCACAAGAGCAGTCTCTGTGGGTAACAGGAGAGAGGGCAGAGACCAATGGATGGCAGAGATGTGAGTGGGCTGCCATATTTGTTTGGGGGAGACAATGGAATCCCTTTCTGATGGCTTTCATTTTCCCAAAGAAGCCTGAGGCACAGTCACTTGTTATGAGAGAAGGGAGGGGAAGGGGTTCCTGGACATTAGAGGAGCAAGAAAAGAGAGTCAAGTTCTCTTTTTGGCAAGTGGGAGTGTAAACTACATACAGGAGTGTAGCAGCATTTCCCCAAAGAGTTGAGCACCTGCTGAGGATTTGCAGTCAGGAATTTAAAGCGGAAACAGGAATGTGAGCTCTTCCTGGTGACACTCAGCAGCTGGGTGTCACCAGAGTGTGACCTCAGTGGTTGTGGTTGCACAGGCTTAGTTGCTCCATGGCATGTGGGATCTTCCCAGATCAGGGATTGAACCCGCGTCCCCTGCATTGGCAGGTGGATTCCTATCCACTGCCCCACCAGGGAGGCTTCCCAGAAACAATTTTAATCATTATTGTTATTATTTCCATTCAGAGTGACTGAGATTAGTCCTCTGAAACTTGCCTCTGGCATTTATTTTCCTTAATGAACTGTTGGTACCCCAGGGGAATTGGGAGGTAAGTTCTAGAAGAGCAGTGAAAGGCATGGTAATGTTCTTCAGTGTTTTGACCACTAGAGTTTGTAGAATTAATGTTTTGCCAGATGAACAGAAGACATTTTAGGGCTCTCTTAGGCTCTATGATGGTCAATGTTTGTTGTTGTTTTTTTTTGCCCCAGTGTTGAAGACCAGTAATAAGTAATAAGTTCCTTAGAAACTGAAAAATAAACCAGTATTTTACTATTGCTCCAGGCCCCAAACAACATGTTTAATTGACTTCCTTTCTAATTGCTGTCTAACTTAGTCCTCTTTACTCCTATTCAGTCTGATTCCCCATGAGTAGAAGAGGAGGATGTAAATCTGTGACAAGAAACCTATGAAAACTCACTTAAAAGCAAGAGAATTTAGTATCTTAATTTGTAAAGAGATGGGAAGAGCGTTTTTTCAAGAAAAACACTGCTGAACAACAAGGCAAGTTAGGTATGACTCTCCAGTAATTTAAATACTTCAAACACAGGCAAAGCTAGACCAGTTAGTACCATTAACATCTTATAGACTGATTGCCCAAATCCAACACCTGCTTCCTCCACTTGTGCAGCATTTTTAAGAAAATCACAGATATCATGTCATTTTATGGAAAAACACTTTTGTATAGTTTTCAAAAAGACAAAGGCTTTTTCAAAATACAACCAGAATATCATTATCATACCAAGGAATTTAGCATTAATTCCTTGATATTATCAACTCTCCAGTGTTTTTATTTCTAATTGTCTCGTAATTTTTTTTTACAGCCTTTTTGTTTATACTAAATTTATACTGCTACTTCTAATTCAACTTTAGGACAGGCAGGATTTCTAGTCCACCTGTTTGATCTAGTCCTTTCTTCTGTCATTCTTGATGATAGAAGTTTTCTTGGTAAGAGAGAAATGTTAAAATGGAATATGAGTAAGGACAGTTTACTCTGAATGCGATCTTTTGAGTGATACGAGGTTTCTGATGGTGCAGGGGCTTCATGAAATTAAAATTTTGATAACTGAAGCAAAGACTTTATGATTCATGGCATGATAAAACTAACTAACTAGAAGCAGAGGTACACTGTTTTCACAAGGAAACAAAAATATATTTTAGGAGCTCTGGAAAATTGTGTTGTAACAAAATCATAGTTTGCACCATTCTGCGTTTTTGGTTAACAGGAGATCAATGTATTTATAAAAACATAAGTTACCTCTGTCCTCATGAGAATGATCCCCTTGTCATTTGAGTGTTTGGTTTTGATCACTGAGGTCATTTGGTTTTAGTAATTAGTCCTTTGTATGGGCTTCCCTTGTGGGAATAATCTGTCTGCAATACAGGAGACCTGGGTTTGATATCCAGGAAGATCCCCTGGAGAAGGGAATGGTTACCCACTCCAGTATTCTTGCCTGGAGAATTCCATTGACACAGGAGCCTAGTGGGCTACAGTCCATGGGGTCACAAAGAGTCAGACAGGACTGTATGACTAACATTTTCTCTTTCCATGGAGGATTCAAATGAGTCAAAAAGTGTCTAAGTAACATTTTAACCAGATTGAAATCAATAAAGGATATTTACAGGGGAAAAATGGATTTTTGGAAATAATCTGCTTCTGATCTAAGTTGATTCCATTGCTAAGGTTATTCAAAAATTATCAGACTATCCCATCGGTTTTTATCAGACTTCAGGACCGTATGGTAATACATTTAGCTGTCAGTACTATGACTTGAATGAACAATTATAAGGAAATTAAGAAATATGAGGAGTATTCATGGTAAGAAAGAAAAGTGTTCAGCTGATCTACCTTCTGTCCTTCGTATTCCTTCAATTTTTGTCTGCTGAACCCCCACACTGCAGACTCAGCCTCAATCTGACCTTTAGTACTCACACAGTGCTGAGTACTACATGAGCTGTTAGTCATCAGTCCTCACACAACCTTAGGCTGGAAAGGGTCAGGAAATTGTTATCCAGCACTCAGCAGTATGAGGGAACCTGTATACGTACTCCACATCCCCTGACTATGACCTTGAGCATGCTATAGTGCCAGGTCTTTGGCTTGAGACTAGATAACTGGAGCCCACTGAACAGTCTGGGGAATGAGCCAGGTTGTGTGGGGGACATGATGGCACAGGATAAGGGGTTTCCTTTGCCTTTCAGGATTCAATTTTTTTAGATTAAAAATATATGTCTTTGTTTGAAAAACATATAAGCTGATTTTCATAATGTATTTACTATAAATATTCAAGTCAGATCAAGCTTAAAAAGGGCAAAAATATATCATTTTTCATGTGACTTTTTATACATTAAAAAAGCTTTAAGTTGAAGTATAGTTAATTTACAATGTTTTAGGTGTATAGCAAAGTGATCCAGTGATTATAGATGTACACACACACACACACACACACACACACACACATATATATGTACATATAAATTTTTTTGGATTCTTTTCCAGTATAGGTTATTACAAGATGTTGAATATAGTTCCCTGTGATATATAGTAGGTCCTTGTTGTTTATTTATTTATATATAGCAGTGTATATCTGTTAATCCCCAATTCCTTGTTTATCCCTCCCCCTATTCTCCCCCCAATCCCACCCACCCCAGGAGCCTATGATTTTGTGTTCTGTTCACTGCTCCTCATTTTCAATTTTTATAATCTGCTGAAAAATCTTTTTTAGTGTTACTGTCTTGCTTTGTTTTCCCGCTTCCTTCTTCAGGGATACGATCTCTACCCTTGAACTCCAACCTCATGTCTGAGTCTCTGCAACCCTCCAATTTCCCCCTCAGCCTTTAATGAGAGCAGCAGCCACTGCTGAGGTTTCCTTCTGCCCTGCTCCGGGAACCGTGGGCATCTCGAATGTTGATGGCCACCCACAGACCTCCTGCCTGCCGGGCTGCGTGCCTGTCCTGGCTCCTGCGACTGGTGCTCTGCCCCTCAGGCTACAGGTGAGGACACCAGGGCCTGAGCTAGGCCAGTAATGTGGGGAAGCAAAGTAGTGTGGGACCTTTCCAAGAACCTGACCTTCTTTTTAAAAATTTATTATTAATTTTTATTGATGTGAGGTTGTGCATGTGTGCTGAGTAGCTTCAGTCATGTCCGACTCTTTGCCACCCTGTGGTCTGTAGCCCGCCAAGCTCCTCTGTCCATGGAATTCTCCAGGCAAGAATACTGGAGTGCGTTGCCATTTCTTTCTCTAGGGGATCTTCCTGACCCAGAGATTGAACCCAGGTTTCTTGCACTGCAGGCAAATTCTTTACCGTCTGAGCCACCAGGGAAACCCTGGATTATATGAAGCCCATGGTAAATGCTCAACAGTGTGAGATATTACTGTTGTAATCAGTCTTATTAGTTCATTTATTGGATGGATTCATTTTCCTTTAGCTGGTTGACATTTATTCAGAGGAACTGAACGTCTATAAAATGAAAACTTTTGGAAAAGAACATAAAAGATGAGTGATGTCGCTATTGAAGTAAGAGGAGAGCTGATATTTCTCAACACAGAGGTCACCTGTGACTGCCACAAGAGCAGTTTAGGTGGAATGATGGAAATGCAAGCCAGATTAGAGCAAGGCCCAAAAAAGAAAGAGCCAGAACTCACTGAGTTCTTACATAGAGTCAGAGGATGTTTCAGCCAATTGTCACCCAAGCTTCGAGTAGTTCTGCTTGTCCCCGGTGGTGGCTTGCACCCTGCCTCTCCATGGGGTACCAAGCTAGATGTTGTGTCTGGACAGAGGAAGCATCTGTCTTCTGGTAAGTCCTTCCCGCTGCTGGTGCCTTCTCTGCTTCTAGTTGCCTTCTCTAGTTCTAGGTGCCAACTCAGAAAGCATCTTCTAGAATGTTTCTTTCTGTTGAACTCAAATCAATTTGTACAGATCATTGCCTGGATATCAGTTCACCAGGTACACCCAGACATATGCCACCTTTATAGGAATCAGAAATTCCTGTAATTCTCCAGGCAAGAATACTGGAGTGGGTTGCCATAACCTCCTCTAGGGGATCCTCTCAACTCAGGGATTGAACCTACATCTCTTACATCTCCTGCATTGGCAGGTAGGTTTTTTTACTACTCGTGTCACCTGGGAAGCCCTGATCCCTTATAGTGACAAATCTAAATCAGTCATAAAATTTGACCAAGGCTGAGGTTGCTCTTCAGGGGACTACATGGATTGGTTGAAGTCTTTTAACCCAACTGTCCCATAATAGAAGTAAAGTACTTGGCATAATGTTCATTACACATTAATTTCCCTTTCCCCGTCCATTGCCTCAGGTTCAGAGTAATCTCTGCAAGCTGAGAACTGGGGGCCAATTTCCAGGACAATTTATGCTGTGAATTTCATACTCCTTTTAAACTTGGACCACCTCCGCCCCTGCTTCCTTGGATTTGTTTGCCACTAAAAAGACATTATTCCTGCATTTCTTAGTATTTCCATTTCAGGGGGTCACCATTAAATACATGAGGACACTTCAGTTAGTACAAAGCTTGGAATTTATTTGTTTGATTTATTAAAAATACACCCTAGCCTCGGGGTCTCAGGGTGTGCATACAAAATACTTCAATTAGATTCAAACCAGCAGCTAAAATTTCCTGTGAAGAAATTGAAATATCAAAAAACAAAAACAAAAAAACCCAACGCCAATAGAGAAGGTAGAAAAAGTAGAAGGATAGGCCTGGTGCCATTTTTTCAAGGTCAACAAGCTGGCAGCCTGGTGACCAGGAGTGGGTAAGAGCTGCCAAACAGGACTGGCCTCGTGTGAGCTGAGTGTTTGCTCAGGAACTTTTTGTAATTTAAAGGGCACTGGTCATCCATTCCTCAAACCCACCCTCGAAAATAAGTAAAACAAACAGATTTTTGTTTTATTTCTACATTGTGCTTTTTCAACTAGAGTTCTGCCCAAACAGAGTTCTTTTGGGTGAAATATCACCTTTAAAATAAAATCAGGCAACCTAAGCTAGTTAAAGAAGGACTGTGAGTCATTCATGTTTTAATAATGAATGAATCCACAGTCTCCTCTACATTGTTGACTCCAGTCTTCTGAGTGAATGGGCACTTTATGGAGCGGGAGAGAGAAGGAGACTTGGGAGCATGGGCTATCATGGGAAAAGGGAGGGTTAGATGGGGCGGTCTGCTGAATTTGATGTAGGTGGAGGGTCCTGGGTATCAGGACACCTGGGATTCCAGTTCCAAGTGTGGGAGAAAATTACAAAAATCTCTGCACATTATTCACTTGCCAGTTTTGTTTATCACAGAATTAAAGAATCTTCCAAAGAAACTGAAGGGTGTTTGCAGGTTCAATTGGGAGAAAATCATATGAAAGCTGGAGCTTATTCTTACTCTTGTGATATTTCAGAAGGTGAGAATGAATACTGAATAATCCTTAATACTTGGAACAGAATACGATTCAGGGGCAAGTGAGGTTGGCTGGCACATGCAGTGGAGCCGTGGTTCTCAAGCCACATTCACTCCTTTGGCTTGCTCTAAGTTTCTGATTTTCACAGATCTAGGGTGGAACCAGCATTTCTTTCTTTTTTTTTCCCTTCCTGCCTCCCTCCCCCACTTCCTTCCTTCCTCTCTTTCTTAATTGGAGGATAATTGCTTTCCAATGTTGTGTTATTTTCTGCTGTACAACAGTGTGAATCCCTTATAAGTACACACATATCCCCTCTCTCTTGAGCCTCCCCCACCCCACATCCCACCCATCTAGGACATCACAGAGCCCTGGCTGAGCTCCCTGCGCTATACAGCTGCTTCTTACTAACAACCTGTTTTATACATGATAACGTATATATGTCAATGGGGACCAGCATTTCTTAACAAGTTCCCGGCTGATGCTCTTTGCTGCTGGTACAGAGATGGTACTTGGGGAACCACTGCAGCAGAGGCATTTACTTGGAGGCTAGCTTTGAGCAGAGAATGTGCCGAGGATGACAGAACTGAGGTTTATCTTCAGAAAAGAGGTTAGAAACTTACTCAGAAATGGAGAACATGTGTGTGTCAGCTTCCCAGGGCTGCTGTAGCAGGAACCCCAAACTGGGCAGCTCAAAACCACAGAAACTCACCACCTCACAGTCCTGAAGGCTGGGGGGTCTGAGGTCAAGGTGTCAGCAGGGCCAGGCTCTGTCAGATGGCTCTAGGAGGGATGCCTGCAGTCCTTAGTGTTACTTGTAAGTGGGTCGCTCCAGTCCCTTTATGGTCTTCTCCTAGTTTCTTTTCCCATTATTTTTCCTTTTTGTGGGTTGGTGTCCACAATTCTCCTTTTTATAGGAATACCAGTCGTATTAGGTTGTTGTTGCTCAGTCATGTCCAAATCTGTGACCTCATGTATTGCAGCATGCCATGCTTCCGTGTCCTTCACCATCTTCTGGAGTTTGCTCAAACTCATGTCCATTGAGTCGATGATGCCATCCAACCGTCTCACCCTCTGCCACCCCCTTCTCCTCTTGCCCTCAATCTTTCCCAGCATCAGGCTCTTTTCCAGTGAATTGGCTCTTCATATCAGGTGGCCAGAGTATTGGAACTTCAGCTTCAGCCTCAGTCCTTCCAATGAATATTCCATGTTGATTTCCTTGAAGATTGACTGGTTGGATCTCCTTGCAGTCCAAGGGATTCTCAAGAGTCTTCTCTGACACCACAGTTCAATATTCGGTAAGGGTTACTCTAAAGACCTCATTTTACCTTGCTTACCTCTGTGAAGACCCTGTTTCTGGATAAAGCCATATTCTGAGACACTGGGGGCTAGAACTGAAGCCTGTCTTTCTTTGGGGGAATGCAATTCAATCCATAATATTGTGTTTAACCAATACCATTTCATAGCATCAATATAATACATTAGGGTACATATGCATTGGGTACTATTGAAAAATAAATTAACTAGACACAGAAATGTAATGCCTAAGGCAGGCTTTGCTGATAGTAGGAGATGTGGTAGAGAAATATACACAGTTTAAAGAATACAGCCAGATGGCCAGACTTCGAACTCTTCTTCGGTACTGTCCAAAACGGTGAATTGCTACCTTATGTGCAATACTATAGCTTTTAGACATACCTTTATTATAAGTGTGTCCTATAAAACCTACATTCTACACTTCCCTGGCAGTCCAGTGGTTAAGAATCCATCTGCCAGTGCAGGGGGCTTGGGTTTGATCCCTGCTCCAGGAAGATTCCACAGGCCCTGGGACAACTAAGCCCATGCACCACAACTACTGAAGCCCATGCCCTAGAGCCCATACTCCTCAACAAGAGAAGCTGCTACAATGAGAGAGTAGCGCCTGCTCGCTGCAATTAGAGAAAGCCCGTGCACAGCAATGAAGACCCAGTGCAGCCAAAAATAAATAAATGAATGAATACACTATTTCTTAAAAAGTTATGACATTCTATCATAACTACTTAATTATGTTAGTCTCTCTGAAGTACAAGCTACTTCAAGGTAGGGCTGTGTTTCAATGTATTTCTAGTCATGCACTCTGGCACATAGTAGGCGCTCAAGGTGACGAATGAAGTCCATAATAAGCCGAGAGCAGTCTGGGATTTGGGCAGATGTTTCCAGGTGCCCTTGCTCACACGGCAGGTAGAGGAAGGTGAGAATGGATGAGCAGAGAGTCTGCTGGTGCAGCCAGGAGCCACCCTCCACAGATGCTAAACTTCTTTGAAGTCTCCCTTTCACTTTAAAAATTAATGTGGCTTTTGCATGTGAATCCACAACACATCCGCCTTTGTTTTAATACAGAACTAGTGTTTCAGATTACTTAGGTGAATAGCTGAATTTCTCCCCCCCTCATTCAACCCATCTTCAGTTGGAGACACATTGTATCCTGTGGGAGACATGCCCTGTTTCTCTTATGAATGTAGAGGCCCCACCCCCACACTCCACTAGGCACCTGCCAAACAGCTGAAGGGGGCTTCCCAGGGTGTTCAGTGGGTAAAGAATCTGTCTGCGATGCAAGAAACACAGGAAACCTGGGTTCAACCCCTGAGTCTAGAAGATCCCCTGGAGGAGGGCATGGCAACCCACTCCACTATTCTTGCAAGGAGAATCCCATGGACAGAGGAGCCTGGTGGGCTAAGGTCCACGGGGTCACAAAGAGTTGGACACGATGAGTGACCGAGCAAATCACAAACAGCTGTGAAAAGAGCAGGGAAAACCAGTGGAGTGGGAATTCTATGGGAGTGTAACCGGGGGCAAGGAAGTATATGGCAGGGCTGCAGAAACTCTCGGGGAGTTGACAAAAGGAAGCAAAAAGGACAGAAAGGATTCGGAAACTATTTATCTTTGGAGAGGGTTAGGCTCGCCTAAAAGTTGATGGTTCCAGATTCAATTTTCCCTCACATTGGAGATGGCTTCTCAGCAGGTATCATCCCACCACTTTAAGGCAGTCCTGCACATTAGTGTAGGTCTCTAGGCTGGGAATTCAAAAGCAATCAATCTAGTTTCAAAAAACAAACCCACAACATGAGAAAGAGTGAGGATGCAGGAGAAATTTGGAACCCGTCACATGACATCTGCTGGCAGACTCGGCTCTCACTGTTAGAAGTGATTCTGACACTGTTCTGTGGCAAGGGCTGGTTAGAACTTAAAAGTATTTTATGGGCCATCAGACTCTGTGGCTCTATCTGCATAGCTGCCTTAAGGAATTGTCTTTTCAGGCCTCCCCCTGTCCCTTCCAAAGCTTGCTTTTCACGAAGAGTGGGCAACCAGAGAAGTCTTCATCCAAAAACATTACATAATCCCTCCAGGAAATGCCATGACAGTGTACAGCTCATGAAGTGGAAACCTTGGTACAGTGACCCTTCTCCCAGATATCCTAGGACACACTTCACACTTCACTGGGTAAACATCTCTCCTTCCAAATGGATTCAGCTCTAAAGATTTCTGCCCTCGCTGGGGGCCAGAAGACGCAATAGGTTGCAGAAGTGGCAAAGAGTTTTTTCCTTTAATAAAATGATCATCTAATATTTCTACAAGCTGGAAGTACACATGCATTTCATGGTTAAATAGAAATGTGCTGAAATAATTATAACAACCTAGTGTTTGCCCCAAGGAGGTAATGGTATAAATGATGCACTGCAAAAAGAAAGGAAAAGATATTCACAATCCTGGTACCCACCCATCATGTTGCTCTGTTTTGATTCTTGTTTCATGTTAGTGTACTAGTTAAGAAGGGCTTCTCTGGTGGCTCAGAAGGTTAAAAATCTGCCCGCAATGCAGAGGACCTGTGTTCGATCCCTGGGTCAGGAAAATCCCCTGGAGATGGGAATGGCTACCCACTCCAGTATTCTTTCCTGGGAAGTCCCATGGACAGAGGAGCCTGGCGGACTACAGTCCATTAGGTTGCAAACCATCAGACATGACTGAGTGACTAAGCACACATACATGCATGCTCATACTAGTTAAGAAAGGTGAAAAGTGAAAGTCATTCAGTCATGTCTGACTCTTTATGAACCCATGAACTGTAGTCTGCCAGGCCTCTCTGTCCATAGGATTTCCCAGGTAAGGATACTGGAGTGGGTAACCATTCTCTTCTCCAGGGGATCTTCCTGACCGAGGGATCAAACCTATGTCTCTGGCATTGCAGGCTGGTTCTTTACCATCTGAGCCACCAGGGAAGCCAGTTAAGAAAGACAGATAGATATCACAATTTTTGAATATTATTTTGATCATCTAAATATCCAGGTGTTTACATTTGTTAACCTACTTCGTTTTGAGAGAGGCATATAAAATGTACGATCTGATTCATGCACAATTTATTTAAGCATGTTAACTTTGTGTGTCTTTACTTATGAAGCCTCAGGGTTGATCAGCAACACCAGGAAGAAGGAAAAAATAAAAAAAATCTTCTTGCTTCTGGGGACTGTTACTTTAAGAGTAATTATCCTGCTAGTAATGATGACAATGAATCTAGCATGAGTGCTTATTTTGAAATGAAATGGAATCTATGTGTCCTTGAAAATTTGAATTCCTGTAAGAGTTGTTCAAAATAGATAAAACTAAGAGCCTGGGTGTAGTTGTTTCTTTGTGGCTAATTAGTGAACTATCTTTTCTTCTAAACACAAAGAAGACAGGCTGTCTCCAGCAGATTAAAGGGTCAGAAAGTTCTAAGTTAATTTTTCTCACACTTGGGCAATGCACCTGCTCTTTTTTCAGCTCTATGATATTGACTTAAATTACTGTCTGTTATAATATTGCTCAAATTTATATAGACAGTTCCTGTGCAATTAAGAATGTGTATTTTTAAAAATAATTGACTGCAGGACTGCACAGATGCCCATTAGACAAAAATCGCTAATTATAGTGCTTAAATCTTTTATATATTTTTATTATTTTTTGTCTGCTTAATCTGACAACTATTGATAGAGGTATATATGTTGGTTTTCTAGGGCTATGGTAACAAATACTCATAAATTTGGTGGCTCAAAAAACCAGAAATTTATTCTCTTATTGTTCTGGAAGCCAGAAGTCTGAAATCAATGTGATGGCAGGGCTCTGAGTCCTCCAAACCTGTAGGGAAGAATCTTTCCTCTTCCAGCTTCTAGTGGCTCCCAACTTTGCTTGGCTTGTGGCTGCATCACTTGGACCACTGTGTCCATCTTCACGTGGCTGTCTTCTCTGTGTCTGTGTCTTCTCTCTCGTCTTTTACAAGATGTCTTATTGAATTTATTATCAGGGCTCACTCAGATAATCCAGAATGGTTTCATTCGTGATTTCGACTGCAAAGACACTTTTTCCAAATAAGGTCACATGAACAACTTTTGGAGGGGAGGCAGGAGGAGGCCACTTTTTGGAAATCTCAATTTAACCCATTACAGCGCAATAAAATTTCCCACTCTGCCCATCGCTTTTCAACTTCTTGTGCCTCTGCCAATATTTATTTCATGTATTTTGGGGGTGCTGTTATTAGATACTTGGAGGTTCAGGATCTCTCTCCATAAATTGTTTTTTTGTTGTTGTTTGTTTTCAAAAATTTTTGGTCATACCATGTGACATGTGAGACTTTAGTTCCCTAGCCAGGGATCAAACTTGTGTCTCCTGCATTGGATGCATGAAGTCTTAACCACTGGATTGCTAGTTAAGTCCCTAATTTTTCTTTTTATTATTATGAAAGATCTTCTTTATGCTCTTTCTCACCTTCTTCTTCTTTTTTTTTTTTTGCTTTAAGATCTGGTTTTCTGATATAAATACAGTTTTTCTAGCTTTCTTTGGGTGAGTGTTAATAAATGTTGTATCATTTTTTATTATTTTATTTAATTTTTTTGTGTTTTATTAACTTTTAGAAGTGTTTTCTGAGAACAGCTTAGAGTTGAACTAAAACTTTATAAAAAACATATTCAAAGTAGAGAATGTGGTACTGAACCCCCATGCACCCATTAACCAGATTCATTAATTATCAAAGTTATATCACATTTGGGATTCCCTGGTGGCTCAGTTAGTAAAGAATCTGCCTGCAGTGCCGGAGACCCAGGTTTGATCCCTGGGTCAGGAAGATACCCTGATGAAGGGAGTATCACATTACTTCCCCAATCCTTTAAAAATGTATCTTTTATTTTCTTTGCAAAACTATTTTAAAGCACTTGCTATATATCATGTCATTTCACCGTATGTATTTCATATGTACCTCTAAATAATATGAATACTTTAATTCTTACATAACAGAATACCATTATTCCATCCAAGGAAACTAATAATAATTCTTGGGTATCATTTATACCCAATATACAATTTAATTCCTCCAGTTTTCTCATGATTTCTTACAGTTGATCATTTAAATCAGGATCTAAGGAACGTCAGTGTTTAAGTTGCTTGCTACATCTCTTAGCTCCCTTAATATTGAGCCATTCATTTTTCTTTCATGCTTTGGACTTATTTCAGAAACAAGTTAGCTTCCTATAGAATGCCTTGTATTCTACATTTATGAAGTCTGTGTTTTCCTTTGTGATATCATTTATCTGGTTCTACAATCCCCTGCATTTTCTTTGAGTGAAAATTATCCAATCTTAGGATTTCTATCTTTTAACTGGTGAGTTTGATCCATTTATATCAATTAGTAAATGATATTTACTATGTGGATGAGATTACTGATGTTTAAAATTTATTCTTACCATCTCCTTTTATGCTTTCTATCTGCTTTTTCTTTACTTTTTTTTTTTTACTAGCTTTCCTACTTTTAAAAATTCCTTACTTTATTCTCTGTTACATATTTGATTTCTATTTGTTTAGTGGCTATCCTTAAAATTTTAAAATAACTCTTTGACCAGACCTTATCTACAAGCAATCAATGTATTTACCATTTTATTTACAATCCTTCCTTTCTGGAAACTATAAGCAAGGTTAAAAGACAACCCTCAGAATGGGAGAAAATATTAGCAAATGATAAAACTGACAAAGGATTAATTTCCAAAATATACAAGCAGCTCATACAACTCAATGCCAGAAAAACAACCTAATCAAAAAGTGGGAAAAAGACTTCGACAGACATTTCTCCAAAGAAGACATACAGATGGCTAACAAACACATGAAAAGATGCTCAACATCTGTCATTATTAGAGAAATGCAAATCAAAACTACAATGAGATATCACCTCACACTGGTCAGAATGGCCATCATCAAAAGTCTCCAAACAATAAATGCTGGAGAGGGTGTGGAGAAAAGGGAATGCTCTTGCACTGTTGGTGGGAATGTAAATTGATACAGCCACTACAGAAGACGGTATGGAGATTCCTTAAAAAACTAGGAATAAAATCACCATATGACCCAGCAATCCCACTCTTAGGCATATACCCTGAGGAAATCAAAACTGAAAAAGACACATGTATTCCATTGTTCATTGCAGCACTATTTACAATAGCTAGAACATGCAAGCAACCTAGATGTCCATCAACAGATGAATGGATAAAGAAATTGTGGTACATATACACAATGGAATAATATTCAGCCATAAAAGGAAACACATTTGAGACAGTTCTGATGAGGTAGGTGAACCTAGAGCCTATTATACAGAGTGAAGTGAGTCAGGAAGAGAAAGATAAATATTGTATTCTAATGCATATATATGGAATCTAGAAGAATGGTACTGAAGAATTTATTTATAGGACATCAATGGAGAAAATAGACATAGAGAATAGACTTATGGAATGGGGAGAGGGGAGGAGAGGGCGAGATGTATGGAAAGAGTAACATGGAAGCTTACATTACCATATGGAAAACAGATAGCCAGCGGGAATCTGCTGTCTGGCTCAGGAAACTCAAACAGCGGCCCTGTATCCACCTAGAGGGGTGGGATGGGAGGGAGGCGGGAGGGAGGTTCAGAAGGGAGGGGATATCTCTATACCTGTGGCTGATGCATATTGCAGTTTGACAGAAAACAACAAAATTCTGTAAAGCAATTATCCTTCTGTAAAAAAAAAAAATCCTTCCTTTCCTTTCTTCCTTCTTCCCTCTCTCTTTCTCTTTTTCTTTCTTCTTTTCTTCTTTCAAAGCTCAACTATACAATTTTCATGCATTACTTCTAGGTTGTAAACCATTTCTGTTTCAGTTTAATCTACTATTTTCTAGACTTATTAAAGTATCAAAGTAATTAAAAAAAACATGTGAATGGATATGTGTATTTATATGCATGTACCTCTGCTTTCTTTGGATTTGACTACTGGGCAAAGCAATGCAGGGTGTACCATGTGGTGTTTAAATTCTCCTATCATGTCACTGATAGATCCAGTTTTAATGTTATTTCTTGCAAAGTATTTATAGGCATAAACGTGATTGGAAATGTTAAAACTGCATGAAAGTGCTCTATTATTTTACACAGCTTTCCCAGTGATACCAAGAATGCTCACATTAATATTTATAAAGATTATCAAAATAGAAACATAAAATTAGAAACAATCTTTTATATAGATCTTTGGATTCCAGAATATTTGGCTGGTTTATGGAAACTGCTTTTAGAAATACTACTGCTTGGCTTAGTCCACAATCAAATTTATAACTAGCTGGTTTTAGAAAGTACTCTCTTCTGCAGATCTAACTCAGATCTTAGTTTCTCTGTGAAACTGTGTGTGATTTGGCAGGGTGTTTAAAAAAATTAAGCCTACCGTATTAGGATTCTCCAAAGAAAGAGATTAATTGCAAGCAATTGACTCACACCATTGTGGAGGCTGATAAACTCCAAATCTGATGGATAGGACTGTAGGTTGGAGACTCAGAGAACTGCGCTTTGAATCAAAGACCATCTGCTGGAAGAATTCCTTTTTGTGGCTCTGAGTGGTGGGGGAGGTCCTCTCTGTTCTGTTAAGGCCTTCAACTGATAGGATGAGGCCCATCCATGTTATGGAAAGTAATCTGTGCTACTTAAATGATTTAAATGTTAATTCCATCCCCAAAATACCTTCACAGAAAGATCCAGAATAATGTTTGACTCACTATATGGGCCCTGTGGCCCAGCCAAGCTGACACATAAAAGTAACTATCACACTTATGTTATAGTTTTTGTCTATGGCTGGGCCATAGACATGTGTTTTTCTGTCTGCCTTGTCTCCTGCCACCTCCAGTGTCCAGGGTAGTTTTTGGAATTTAGTAGATGCTGGATATATGTTTATTAAGTAAATTAATATTGTAAAAGGGGAAGCAGAGAAGGAAATTAAAATGTGTTTCGGTCATCTGATCTTAGGGAGGCATAGATTTCCTGAGTTCTTAGAAATAATTTATTTGTAGTATTGGTGATTACAAGACTCATGTTTGTTTCAAACCATGTAATTTTGATACAATTAACTTGTACTGAGGGGGCCTGCTACACACTGGATAGTATGCTAGGTGTCATTCATGTTTCTCAAGGGCCATAAGAAGGTATCTGTGTTGATCAACAAACTCTTACTACCTTTTCCTGGAGAAAGGATAGAACATTCTTCTTCTTTCTTTTCTTTTTTTTTTTGCCATGCCACATGGCATGTGGGATCTTAGTTCCCCCACCAGGAATGCAACCTGTGCCCCCTTCAGTGGAAGCATGGAGTCTTAACCTCTGGACCTCCAGGGAAGTCCTCTGGAGCATGCTTCTTTGTGCCCTTCCTTGTTTCATTCTGAAAAACCTGTAAGATAATTTCAGGGATTGATTTAAGGCTTTTGGGGTGGGGTAGGGAGGAGGAAGCAGTGTCCTTGAATTTTTCCGTCTCAAGTGCAGGCATATTGAGTTGTTTCAAAGAAATCTCATGCAGTTTTCCGAGTTCCTGTGTCTGTGATGCTTCGTCTTCCTCACAGTAGTCCCCGGTGGAGACATTAGAGTATTTAACTATAGTTCTGAGCTGAATTGCCTCCACTCCAAACGTATGTGTTGAAGCCTTCAAACCCAGTATTTCAGAATGTGACTGCTGGAGTTAAGGTCTTTAAAGAGCTAGTAAAGTTAAAGGGAACTCATTAGGGTGGCCTTGATCCAGTACAAATGGGGTCCTTATAAGAAAAGAAGGTTAGGACACAGACACTCAGAGAGAAGACCAAGTGAAGACCCAGGGAGAGGACTGACATCAAGGAAATATGGCTCAGAAGGAACCAACCCAGCAGACACCTTGATCTTGAACTTCCAAGCCTCCAGAAATGAGAGAAAGTCAACTTTTGTTGTTTAAGCCACTGGTCTATGTTACAGCAACTGTAGCCAATGAGATGACTATGGATTTTTCAGAGACATTGTTTCTTATCACAATCAGATTCTTCTTTTTTATTATTTTTTCATTCCTTTTGCAGCCAAAACGTGCTCTCCTGCCTGGCTTCTGCAGTCAGAGGCCTTGCAAAACTTGCTATTTGGAGCAGAACATACAAAGCTGAAACAACTCTGAAAGTGAGATGAATCTTGGCTTTGAATCTTTTCTTAACCACTGTAAATGGCTACAGTGTTTAGGCTGAAGTATTTAAGAAGGTCCTGGCACTGCTTTGCATTTGATCAGCAAAAACCACACGCCATGGTTGGGGTCGGGGGGAGGGTGCCCTGCTCTGTTTTGCCGGATGACTGGTGTAATTAAGGATACTGGTGAAAACCAATCTGATGGTTTGGATCTGAGCAGGGGCCAGTTAGCCGCAGTCTCTATCTGTAGATTGTAGCCAACTTTGCAGTCATTCTTAGGAAAAAAAAAAAAGCACAGGCAGGTCAATGTATTTTCATTGTTGCACCTGGAAACCTAAAAGAAAATAGCCTACTGGGGCAGTATCTTTGACCCTCTACTAAGCTTAATAACTTTTTATTATTGTTAGGGATTTCATGTGAACCACAAGAGACTCCCTTTCTTCTTTCTCCATGGATTCTATCTTGTACTTTAGAAAACATGCAAAAAGTATATGTAATCACATGTTTGTGCATTAGTCACTTAGTCATGTCTGACTCTTTTGAACACCATGGACTGTAGTCCGCCAGGCTCCTCTGTCCATGGAATTCTCCAGGCAAGAATACTGGAGTGGGTTGCCATTTCCTTCTCCAGGGGGATCGCATGTTTAAGATATATAATTTTAGTGTTTTTCAATACTGACATACAGGAAAAAAAAAAAAAAAAACCTCAAGATGTCTTCCTTCTTTCTCCAAACATTGATGTTTGGAGAAACATTTAGTTCAGATGATTAGATAATGAACATGGTGCATGAAGAGGGTTATGTGGTCACTGCTGAAATTCTTATATGTAGTCATAAGACTACTTTCGGACATCTTTTTCAACTTCCTGGATCCTCTTAAAGTTCAATGAAAATGTATCTCTTTCTATCCTTGATCAAACGGCTTAATCTTCCCCTGTCTACGATTTTCAATTATACTGGCTTTGAAAGGTCTGAGGACATTGTCTGCATTAAAGACATTGCAAACAGTCTGGCATTATTGTAAGCTGTGCAGACTCAAATCCCACATGAAACCTAGATCTCAATTTATCATCACCCCCAGGCATGTCTGCATTTTCTATAAACAAATTGGAATTATTTCCCCTTTTGATCTGGATATACTAAAAAAGAAATTTCTCATTTTGGGATAGAAGCTTGGCTTTTTTTTTAAGTTGGTGAAGCTTGTTCCTGATAGAGCTGTGGAACTGGGAGTTCACCAACCCTGCAAGTTTCCCACCTCTTTCTTTTAAAAGAAAAGTTTTTATTGGAGTCTAGTTGCTTTACAGTGTTGTATTAGTTTATATTGTACAGCACAGTGAATCAGCTGCATGTATACATGTATCCCCTCTTGTTTGGATTTCCTTCCCACTGAGGTCACCACAGGGCGCTGAGTAGAGTTCCTGGTCTATTCAGCAGGTTCTCATTAGCTAGCCCTTTTATCTGTAGTATCAATAGTGTATATATGTCAATCCCGACCTCCCAGTTCAATCCCCTCCTTTTCCCCTTGGTATCCATACATTCGTTCTCTACACCTGTGTCTCCTATTTCTGCTGTGTAAATAAGATCGTCTATACCACTTTTTTTCAGATTCCACATATATGTGTTAATATTCTGTATCTGTTTTTCTCCCTACCTTTTTCTTTAGCTAAAGGACTGTGGAAATCTAACCTCAAGACTCTTTCAGCTTAAATCCAATGGACATCTCCCATGCTGGCAAAAGGTGATAGGGAATCAGAGAGGAGACAATATTAAGTGTTACCCAGGGGACGCCTCATTTTAAGTAGAGAACCCATCACCTTTAGCCTATCTTTCCTCCATCTTTGAAACTGACATTGTCAGTTTCAGACCCGAGCACATGCAGAGTGGCAGCTTTGTGAGCATATCTATTCCTTTTCCCTGTTCAGGTTTCATTATCTTTTTCATCCAAGGTGAGCATGAGCTTTTAGGCAGGGCTCAGAAAACAACTGTTTGGCTTGAATACAAGAATTTTCTCACATTCTTTCAGGACTGATTTTCTCCATGCAAAGCACAAAAATGTGTTGTTCAATAAATTTCCATCTCTTCTCCAAGTACAATAAATTTGGTTATTTATCCAAAGTTTTGTTACATTGAAAGAGAGCACTGCATTGAGGTGATGCTTCAAAGGGAGCAGCTTTGACACAAAAAAGCAACATGTTCTTGTTTCCTGGGTTTATTAAAAGGTACCTCCTTTAGATCAGAGTCTGAATGCCTGTATGTGGTAAATAAAAAACCTGAAATTTTAAAAAGTGAAACTTTTTTTTTTTATCCAGTAGAATTCCCTGTGTAGGTCAAGGAAATGCCAGACTTAGCAGATGTCTTACACTGTGCCCTGAAGGTCAATAAATTAGAGTTTTGTTGAACCAGGAAGAAGAAGGAATTCCAGAACTTCAGGTCCCCAAATGGAAATGCCCCTTAGGACAAGTCTAAACTAGGGAAATAGCACTGGAGCTCTTCCAAGGCAGTTGGCCCAGTGCAGTGTAACTCATTTCTGGGCCCCCTGAAGCTGTTTGTTCAATTCTGCAGTCTACAACGTTACAGTGTCAAAAGGAGTTAATCATTAGCAAGTGTGAATAATGTCAGTGTAACAAGGCATGATTGCAATTCTCTCTGCCTTGACAATGTTTTGCACATTTGTCAGAATAAAAAAATGAACAAACAAAAACAGAACCACCATACACACACCATGTGACCACATGTGAATGTGAAATGTTGCATGGAATCTGGGGAGCTGTTAATTCACTTTCTAGCATATTAAATCACCAGTCTCATTTTCCTGGAGGACAGGGTGGTGTGGTACTCTCCAGATGAAATAAAGGTTCCTGACTGGCCTGGGGTGGTCCGATCTAGCTCAGGTAACTGGTGTTCAGAGAACCGGTCTTTGGAGAAGGAGCTAAAGTTGTAGATGTATGACCCTCAGCCTCGCCATTCTCCCTCTCCTATGCGGAAGCCACCAAATTATGCTCGAGAAGTAATGTGGACCCAGCTGTGATCCAGAGCCTCATACGCCTCTTGCTTGGCTCCTGGGCGGGAGTGTCATAGTGAATCCAAGACCTCTCTTTGGATGAGAATCATAAGAGCCCTGGGTTCTGGAATTCTGAAGTTAGGGACAGTATGAAAAACAACATTCCAGCAGCATTGAAGGACTGATTTTTATTTTTTTGGTTCATCTGAATTCTGATTGACAAAAGGATAGTCATCCTAAAACACAATCAAGAATTCTGGTAGCCACTCATCATGGCTCTACGGTTTGGTTTCAGAGTCCAGGGGACGAAGAAGCACTCAGCCAAGCTCGCCAGGGTAACAGCTGCATCCCTCACTCTGGGGAGTTGCTGAACATCAGTAACATGATGTATCTGGGATGATCATTAAGTTCTTCCAAGAAGATACACAGGCTTCATCTTTTCCTGGGACCAGTGCCCCTCAGAGATGCCCTTCTTCACTTAATATAGCTCCACTGATTTCCTTTGTTGCTTAGTCTGGAAAGTCAAGGCACAGTGAGTCAGCTGCAAATCCCAAGATCTCAAGGTACCTTTCTCCTCTCTCTACCTGCTGCCATGGGCTTAGTTCAACCCTTGTAACTTCTCACTTGCTAACTTTCATGATCCTCAAACTCCAACAGGATGCTACTAGAGTCACCTCTTTAAAATCAAGACCCTGGCACTCCCCTGCATATTCTGTATACCCTTTTCCTGTGGATAAAGTCCAGCCCATGGGTTGTGGTTTAGTCTCTTAGTCGTGTCCAACTCTTTATGACCTCATGGACTGCAGCATTGCCAGGCTTCCCTGTCCTTCACTATCTCCTGGAGTTTGCTCAAACTCATGGCCCTTGGGTACAGTCTGCCATTTGCTTTCTAACTAGGACTTTGCCGCCCACTCTGGTCCCATTTTTGTTCTCTGAAGCTTTAAACCACATTCTGAAAGTTTTTGTATCATGAACTTCCACACCTCCTGTCTCCTTCAAGCTGTTCCCTCTACCTAGGACACCCTCTATGCATGGCCAGCTTGAAAAAAAGAAGTCTCGAAGAAGCTAAATCTATTCATAGGTGTATATATACATATATATATGTGTGTGTGTATATAGATATATAAACCCAAAACACGTGTATTTGAAAAGGTACACGCATCCCAATGTTCATAGCAGCGTTATTTATGATTGCCAAGATATGGAAGTTACCTAAGTGTTTATTGAACAGATGAATGGATAAAGAAGATGAGGTATATACACACAATGGAATACTACTCAGCCATAAAAAAAGAATGAAATTTTGCCATTTGCAGTGACATGGATGACTTGGAAGAGATTATGCTAAGTGAGAGAAGTCAAACAGAGAAATAAAAATACTGTATGATATCACTTATATGTAGAATCTAAAAAATACAATAAAGTAGAGAATGAAACACAAAATGCAGACTGACAGATATAGAGAACAAACTAGTGGTTACCAGTTCGGGGGCAACATGCTGGGGGGGGGGTGGTAGTTAGAAGCTATTGGGTGTAGGTCAGACTCAAGTATGTGTTGTCCAACGTGGGGAATATAGCCCTTATTTTGTGTATGTGCTCAGTCACATATGTGGCTGTGTGCTCAGTTGTGTCTGACTCTTTGCGACCCCAAGGACCATAGCCCACCAGGCTTCTCTGTCCATGGGGATTCTCCAGGCAGGAATACGGGAGTGGGTTGCCACGCCCTCCTACAATATTTTGTATTAACTGTAAATGGAAAGTAACCTTTCAAAACTGTACTAAAAAATTTAAAAGTTGTTCTTTTACTGCCATTCTCTTTGCCCTCTCTCTTACTACCACCACCTTAAACTGAGTATATTCTCTAAGTCCCTGTCAATTGCCTATCAGAGCATTTACCACAATGTGCTTGTGTCTGTCTCCTGTTAGACTATAAGGTTCTGGCAGGTAGAGGTTGTAATCACTTTTTCACCCCCATCTCCTGGCGCACTGGTTCTGAGCCCTGCAGAAGTTTGTTGAGGTGCACAGAGCTGAAGGCTCTCCAGTTGTTAGCGTTTATGTTCAAGTAGATAGACTTGATTCAAAACGTCATGCTCCGGCTTCCCCGGTGGCTCAGTGTTAAAGAATCCTCCTGCCAGTGCAGGAGACACAGGTTCGAACCCTGATCCAGGAAGATCTCACATGCTGCAGAACAGCTAAGCCCACATGCCACAACCATTGAGCCTGTGCATTTCAGCCCAGGGCCCCAAACTACTGAGCCCACGTGCCACAACTACTGAGGTCTGCTTGGCCTAGAACCCATGCTCTGCAAGAAGAGACACCACTGAAGTAAGAAGCCCATGCATTGCAGCTAGAGTTGCCCCTGCTCTCCACAACCAGAGGAAAGTCTACGGAGCCAAGCCATAAATAAATAAAAATTTTAAAATGTCATGCTTGGTTAGATTGCAAAGTGAAATGGTCCTCACTTAGTAGATCTCAGCCTTGCTGCACTTTGCAATCACCTGGAGATCATTAAAAAGTACCAAGGGCAGGTCTCAGAGGAAGAGGAATATGTCTGTTTGGGAGCCATAAACCCGAGTCCCCTTTCCTAAGGTTCCCACCTAATGGGCTTGGGGTGGGGTGCGACATCAGTACTGAAGACACTCCCTGAAGTGATACTAATGTGTGCCAAGTTTGACATCCATAATTCTCACTGAACTCACTGTATTAAGGGTACATCGATATTGTTGGTGTCTTTCTGACATTCATAGCTTTTTCCTCTTTCTACTTCTCCAAATACAGAGATCAAACACAGAAAGTCAGACCAAGTATGGGAGTTGCTCTCAACCCTGGCCTCACAAGAGAATCATTACTCAGGAAACTTAAAAATACCGATTTCCCAAAAAGAAAGAAGAAAATAAAAAAGAAACCAATACTGATTCCTGGACCTATACCTTTGCACTTAAAGGACACATTGACTTCTCTGTATTGCTCTGGATGGCAGCCCCCTGGTAGACCCATTATTGCTCTCTGGGGAGAATGATACTTTGTTTTAAAGATTGTCAGGAGACAAGGAAGGAGAGAGACTGGGAGAACAGAAAGGAGAGAAATGGAAGGAGAAAAATAATTATATATGACCTTTCATGGGAATGTTACCAATAATAGATTTAGGTTTCATTTAGAGACACTAAAAATAAGTCATGGAAAACTGTTTTCTCTGCATGTTTCTTCACCACTGACCCTTGTATTGAATGGTAAATTGTCGCAATGTGAACAGATGGTCTACTTTACAAGCATTATTTAACATGGTCTGAAATACATTAATTCTTTAAGAATAGGAATAACAGACCACCTTACCTGCCCCCCGAGAAATCTGTATGCAGGTCAAGAAGCAACAGTTAGAACCGGATGTGGAACAACAGACTGGTTTCCAATTGGGACAGGATTATATCAAGACTGTATATTGTCATCCTGCTTATTTAACTTATATGTAAAATGCCAGGCTGGATGAAGCACAGCTGGAATCAAGATTGCTGGGAGAAATATCAATAACTGCAGATATGCAGATGACACCACCCTTATGGCAGAAAGTGAAGAGGAACTAAAGAGCCTCTTGATGAAAGTGAAAGAGGAGAGTGAAAAACCTGGCTTAAAGCTCAACATTCAGAAAACTAAGATCATGGCATCCAGTCCCATCAGTTCATGGGAAATAGATGGGGAAACAATGGAAACAATGAGAGACTACTTTTTTTGGCTCCAAAATCACTGAGGATGGTGACTCTAGCCATGAAATTAAAAGACACTTGCTCCTTGGAAGAAAAGCTATGACCAACCTAAAAAGCAGAGACATTACTTTGTTGACAAAGGTCCATCTAGTCAAACCTTTGTTTTTTCCAGTAGTCATGTATGGATGTGAGAGTTGGACTATTAAGAAAGCTGAGTGCTGAAGGTTTGATACTTTTGAACTGTGGTGTTGGAGAAGACTCTTGAGAATCCCTTGGACTGCAAGGAGGTCTAACCAGTCAATCCTAAAGGAAATCAGTCCTGGATATTCTTTGGAAGGACTGATCCTGAAGCTGAATACTCCAATACTTTGGCCACTTGTTGTGAAGAACTGACTCATTGGGAAAGACCCTGATACTGGGAAAGATTGAAGGCGGGAAAAGAAGGGGACCACAGAGGATGAGATGGTTGGATGGCATCACCTACTCGAGGGACATAAGTTTGAGGAAGATCCGGGAATTGGTGATGGACAGGGAAGCCTGGTGTGCTGCAGTCCGTGGGGTCGCAAAGAGTTGGACACGACTGAGTGACTAAACTGAACTGAAATGCAATTCTTCTATTGCTATAGATGTTTGATTTTATTTTACCTCTAAAAAATATTTTACAATTCTGGAAAAGAAGAATGATTTCTTATATGCCTTGGGATCCCCCTCAAAATATTTAGTAATGAATTTTGCATATTGTGCGTGCGTGCTTAGTTGCTCACTTGAGTCAGACTCTTTGTGAGCTCATGGACTCTAGCCTGCCAAGCTCCTCTGTCTATGGGATTTTACAGGCAAGAATATGGGAGTGGGTTGCCATTTTTTCCTCCAGGGAATCTGGGATCCCCTGGGATCAAACCAGTGTCTCCTGCAGCTCCTCCATTTCAGGTGGATTCTTTACCACTGAGTCGTTGGAGAAGTCCCTTTGCATATAGCAAATGCTCACTAAATACTTACTGAATGAATGAACAAAGGTATGTTTGTTCTTGATATTTTCAAAAGGTGGTTTGGATTCATGCTTTTTGATATTTGGCATCTATAATTCTATGTTTATGTTGCTGAAAGATTCATGCTTCTTTCTTTCTTTTTATTTTTTTTTCATTTATTTATATTAGTTGGAGGCTAATTACTTTACAATATTGTAGTGGTTTTTGCCATACATTCATATGAATCAGCCATGGATTTATTTCTTTTTAGTTAATAAAGAGAAATTGACTTTTTTCCCCCATAAAACATTGCAATTATTTTTTTCTAGGAGAAAAATTTGGAGAATGGTTCTACATTTTTCAGGTTTAATTAAGAGCCAAATTGGATGTGCTATAGAAAGTGGGGTAAAATATATTTGAGCTAGAAATTCTGGGTCCTGATCATTTTCTGACTGTCTTTGTTCACATTTTTCATACTACTCACCCTAAATGGTCATCAGAGCTGGTCACCTAAGAAGAAGATGCATCTGCAATATATTAAGTCTTTAATTCCTCAAACAGTAGAAAAGTGTTCTAGTCTTTTTCTTTGGCTGCTAATATCTTTGTTAGCGAAGACATGTATCAATCATTAACCAGTATTATCTAGTCAATGGGGAAAAATCAATAAAAATGTCAATATAAAATCAATAAGTCATAATATAATTACTAGTGTCCCCCCTCTCTCCCCTCCCCCCCCACCCCCGGCCCATTTCTTAGCTTTTAGGTGCATCTCTTTTAGAGACTCGGAGAAGGCAATGGCACCCCACTCCAGTACTCTTGCCTGGAAAACCCATGGACGGAGGAGCCTGGTAGGTTGCAATCCATGGGGTCGCGAAGAGTTGGACATGACTGAGTGACTTCACTTTCACTTTTCACTTTCATGCATTGGAGAAGGAAATGGCAACCCACTCCAGTGTTCTTGCCTGGAGAATCCCAGGGATGGGGTTGCACAGAGTTGGACACGACTGAAGTGACTTAGCAGCAGTAGCAGCTTTTAGAGACTGAGGACCAGGGAGGTCAGATTAAAGGTGGCCTTCCCACCCTCTTCTCTAGAGGAACTAATTTTCCCTTTCTCTTTCCTTCCTTATAGTGCAAGATGTTTTCAAAAGATGCTAATAGTGCAAGATATTTTCAAAAGATACTACTGACTTACCTGAATGGTTTCCCTATTTCTGCTCCATTATAGTAGCATTTTGGGGTTCAGACTTTGAAGTTTATAACTGCCTGTGTTCTTGCTCTGGCAGAAAGACATTCTGTCCCTTGGGCACCTTGCTGCTTCACTCACTGCTTTGAACTACAGCCATATGGGTGTGTGATCAATCTGTCCTGCTCAAGAAATCCAACCAGAGCAAGCAGGGGGATCCATCTGGATGCTCTGTGGCTCTCTGAGAGGTGGGAGAGCACTGGTCAGCATCGAGCAGACCATGATCGCTTCCAGGTGTCACCAGAGACGCTCTTAGTGAGGACAGCTCATGCGTGCATGCCTGCCTGTGTACGTGCTCAGTCTCGTCTGACTCTTAGCGACCCCATGGTCTGTAGTCCACCAGGCTCTCTGTCCATGGGATTTCTCAGGCAAGAATACTGGAGTGGATTGCCCTTTCCTTCTCCAGGGAATCTTCCCAACCCAGGGATTGAATTCACATCTCTTGAATCTCCTGCATTAGCGGGTGGGTTCTTTATCACTGGCCTGAGCTCAGGGCATCCTATTTTGAAACTTGGATGTCTGGCCACATTCTTTCCTAGTGGGTAGAAGGGAGTAAAGTTAACGGCGGCCCCAGTTCTCACAGGAGTGAAAATTTCCGGTTCTAATTGTGCTGCCTGCACCTGGGGTACAAGAACTATGTGGGCAAACAAACAACTCCATCTCAGTAAGACACTCTGCAAATTCTTTGAAAATCTGAGGGGTCATGTGGATTGGATGATCCAGTGTTTAGGCAGTATTGATGGAACCACCAGTTCCTGGATCGCTGATTAGTCATCTTCATCCAGCTCTGGCTTTTATCTGCCCTGTTCAGCATAAGTTATCGGTGAGCTGATGAGATCATTCAAGGCACACTGATCGTTTTAGTTGGTTATGGGAAGCAGGGTGAATTTAGCAAATACATTCAATGACAGAATAAAAATTCGAAAATATTGGATCAGTGGGTGGACTCTAGCAAGACAGATTTCAATAGGGGTAAATGTAGAGTCTCATGCTTGGGTTCAACACACACACACACCTGTACTATCGGTGGTTCTTATCTTCTAAAAGGTGAGGGAGATGTGTTCTAAAGCCTGAACTTGGGTGTGGCATTCAGGTGTTGGGGATGGGAGTGTAGAAGGCAGGGTGGCCTTGTCCCAGGGAGATGCTGAATGAAAAACTGGCCAAGGGACTTCCCTGGTGGTCCAGTGCCTAAGACTCTGCATTCCCAATGCAGAGTGGCCTGTGTTCCATCCCTGATCAGGAACTAGATCCCACATGCTGCAGCTAAGAGTTTGCATGCTGTGACTAAAGGATCCTGCATGCTGCAACTAAGACCTGGTGTAGCCAAATTAATTAAATATTTAAAAAAAAAAAAAAAAGGCTGGCCAAGCCACTCTAGAGTAATATCCAAAGAGGTTGAGGGTGGGGTGGGGAGGGAGCATCAGACTACAAAGGCAGCCAGATAGAGATCTGTGACAGAGAATCCTTGAAGAGAGAGCAGGAGGCAGGTTGCAGGCAGAGCCTGGGGCAGTTCCTGCGCTGATGGCTGCTTTCATCTGTTGCAATGACCTTAGGCAAGGGTGGGGAGGGACCAGTTAAAGGCACCTGCCAGGTGTGGACAAGCAAAATTACAGAAAAGGGAAACTGTATCTAGGAGTAGTATATAGAAAAAAGGCTCAGGCACTTGAGTTGAAAGCATGACATGAATGAGGCTTAGAATGTGGTTGCTGAAATAGCTCATTTGCTGTCAGGCTGCACTGATAGATGGGGAAAGTATTTGCAAGAAATCCTGCTCTGATATCATCTAGTGAACTGACCCAGTCCTGGGTAACCCACTCTGCAAAGATCATTGACACCCCAGAAAGTACCCAGAAGAGAGGCTTCATTCATTCATTTATTCAGTTAACAATGACTTTAATGTGCAGCTCTCCAGGGCAAGGCACCCGGCTTGGTGCTGTGTATTGAGAGATGAATGAAACAGCTGACTCTTTAGAGGGAGAGACAGACGATAAACAAGATACAAACAAATATCCATGTAACTTCAAATTTTATTAAATGCTAAGGATGCCGTGAAATGTGTTTTTGTTATCTATTGTTGAATTATAGTTCACACTAAAATTTAGTGGCTTCAAACAACCACAGTCATTTATTTAGCTCACAAATCTGCCATTTGTAGGCAGGACTACAGTGGGAATAGCTTCTCTCTGCTGAAGGTGGCACTAGTGGTAAAGACCCTCCTGCCAATCAATGCAGAAGACATAAGAGACTTGGGTTTTATTCCTGGGTCAGGAAGATTCTTTGGAGTAGGAAATGGCAACTCACTGTAGTATTCTTGCTGGGATAATCTCATGGACAGAGGAGCCTCACAGGCTATAGTCCGTGGGGTTGCAAAGAGTCAGACACAACTGAAGTGACTTAGTGCATACATATGCTGAGTGCAGCATCGGCTGAGGTGGCTTGATGAGGTTGAAGCATCACTTCTGAGACAGCTGACACATACTTGACACTGGCTGTTCTTTGGGAGCTCAGCTGGAGTTGTGGCTGAGGACCTCATCTCTGTTCTACCTGAATGTCTTCATGAGACTGCTTGGGCTTCCTCACAGCATGGTGACTAGGTTGCAAGAAACTGCTGGGCTTTTAAGGTCTGGGTGAGAAATGGGAAGAGTCACTTTTACCATATTCTATTGATCAAGCAGTCAAGTCCACTTAGAATCAAGGGAATTTAGTCCAAGGGTGGTCAAAATCTCAACTCTTGATGGGAAGAATGTTAATTTTTTTTAAAGTAGCCATCTTTGATATATCACAAACTGTCATTTTATAATTTTCTATCTTTAAGTCCAGTGTCCTAGAGAAGGTTGATTATTGCCTGCAGATTTTTCCTATTATTAGTATGTGTTGACATTGGAGGTCATGGGAAGTCTGACTTAGCTGTGAATTTATGGCTTGACTAACTCACGGGGTTATTAACAGATTATCATGTTTCTCCCTTGCTTATATATTTTCTTTAAGAAACAACCTGTTTATTAAATAATCAAGAATAGAACATCAGGTATCAAATAAATATTTGATAAATCCAAAATTACATATGGATCCTGTATATTTAAAACTTAAAAAAAAAATCAATAGCCCTGTAATTAACCTTGTTCTTTCATCAGGTACTGAATCGTAGGAGGATTTTTTATGCCCTGGTAGTGGTGATTTAATCACTACGTCGTGTCTGACTCTATCAACCCCATGGACTGTAGCCCTTCAGGCTCCTCTTTCTGTGGGATTCTGCAGGCAAGAATGCTGTAGTGGGTTGTCATTTCCTCCCTCAGGGGATCTTCCAGATCCAGGGATTGAACCCAGGTCTCCTGCATTACAGGCAGATTCTTTATTGACTGAGCCCCACTGGGGAAGCCATTTTATGTTCTGGGAGATTGTAATCATGTCAGACTTCATATCCAGAGCCCTTGGAAGTGCTTTCTTTCTTTGACTATCATGATTGTCAAAGGCATATTAAACAAAATCATGCTTGCTCAGTTGTTAGCCAAGGACTGGATGTCTTTTTTGGCTTTCTCCTTCTTCCTGTTTGGTTAGCTTCCCCCTGCTGGGTGAAGGAGGAAGCACCTGGTTTAAATTCCTTCTAAACCACTTACTTTCCAGGGATCGCTGGGTAAGTTAACCTTTCTGGAATCCT
This sequence comes from Cervus canadensis, assembly GCF_019320065.1. Classification (NCBI taxonomy): domain Eukaryota; kingdom Metazoa; phylum Chordata; class Mammalia; order Artiodactyla; family Cervidae; genus Cervus; species Cervus canadensis. The sequence continues at coordinate 44,985,643 of NC_057408.1, read as the reverse complement.
TTTTGCACAACCAGAAAATGGAGATAACAATACTAACTGGAAAGATGTTTTGGAGGACGTAATACGCTACCTTAAGTGAATCACCTGTGCACACAGTAAGTACTCAATGAAGTCTGGTCTCCTTTCCTTCTCCAGGCTCTGACTGGTTGATCTTTCATGGCAAAGTTGTAGGAAAGCCATGTGGGAATGGTAGCATATTTTCAATAGTCCTCACTTCACTCTCACCCCCAGTGACTGGCAACCTTTGAAACCTTTGGGGCTGAAACACGATTTTGCTGGTTAAAAAAAATTTCGTATGTGATGACATGCATACACACACTGCGTTTTCACTCTCTGTGCTCTTCGTGGTGAGACTCAAAGTCTAGCTCACTTAAAATCTTGTTTCAGAGTTCTATTACAATAGAAAACGGGGGCTTCCCTGATGGACCAGTGGTTAAGAATCCGCCTTACAATGCAAGGGGCACCGGTTCGATCCCAGGTCTGGGAAGATCCTACAGGCTGTGGAACAATGAAGGCCCTGCGTCACAACTACTGAGCCAGTGCTCTAGAGTCTGAAAGCTGCAACGACTGAGCCCATGTGCTGCAACTCCTGAAGCCTGCACAACTTAGGGCTTGTGCTCTGCAATAAGAGAAAACCACCTCAATGAGAAGCCCGTGCACCACAATAAAGAACAGCTCCCACTCGCAGCGACTAGAGAAAAGTCTGAACAGCAACGAAGACCCAGCACAGCCAAAAATAAAAATACATAAATCTTTAAAACAAAACAAAAACTAACCAGAACCAAGTACTTAAACCAAATTTGAACAGAAAGAAGATTGTGAAGCACGTAGAAGCTTTTTCTCCACAGTAGCAAATGTTTCCTTTATTTTCTTCCTTTCACTGGTGACCTTGTGGTTCCTGCTCTGAATGGTGCACAGGGGAAGGCAGCCCCCTCTCAAGGTCGAGCTCTGACCTTAGCAGATACTTCCCACATGGATCTCAGAGAGCAGCCTGGTTTAGCCATTCCCAAAGGTTTGTTTATTCCTTGGATAGATTCTGTTTGCAACCGGCAGCTCCGGAGAGAGGAGAGGAAGGAATTACCTCGGATGGCTGGAGCGGAGAACTAATGAGGGGAAGGCTTCAGGGCTTTGCCAATGGGGCATCTGGCCGGAAAATCTGTGGATGAATCAGCACAAGTGGATGCTTGCTGTTACAAAAATGACCAGAATCACATATTCTAGTCATCACGACTGATGGTATCGCATTAGGAGTGAAAAGCTGCTGTGAAAGAATGCTCACTTTTCTTGGTGGTGAGAGGTAGGAATTCAGAAACCTTGGGCCGAATCTTTTGAAAGCAAAAGGCCAGTCTCCAGACATTTTTTAAAGCCAGCATTCTGACTTCCAAATGGTAGGCTAGCTCTATAAGCATTATAAATGGATGTCATTATAAAGATGTTAATACCTATCTTTTCTCCTGGAATCATGAAAAGCACTACCCTTAATATAGAATTGGATATTAAAAGCTGTTTCTTATCCATGTGTCCTAAAGCAATCAGTGACATCCATGATTAATTAGCAGGGGTGATTCCTGGAATGCTAATTGTCATTCTCTGATACAAAATCACAACCTGGGGATTCTCTTTTCTTTTTTCTCTTTATGTGACTCTGGTATCCAAATCTAAACATTGTTTGCTCAAGACGACTCACGTAATTTTACATGCCCTGCAATTACAACTGCCAAATATTTTGTATTTTGTGTAGCTAAATGGCAACTCAGAGTCACATTTAAAGAGTGTGAAAAAGGAAATCACATTTAGAGCATGATCCTACAAGTTCAGTAGGGAATAGGAATTAAGGGCACAGGCTATGGAGTGGGACAGATTTTGGAGAAGAATCCAGCTTTCTCGTTTCTGCTGTGTGCCTCATTTAACTTCACTGAACCTTTTTTTCCTTGTCTGCAGTGTTGAATAGTGACAACTACTTGGGCAGGTTCTAATGTGGAATAAATGAGATAATCTATAGAAACAGTTCAGCACAGCCCCTGGCATAGGACAGATTTAATAAATAATAGATATTATTTGTGCAAAAATATATACAGTGCACATAATCTTTCTATATGACCTTGCAGAAGATATTTAGCTCCCCCCCCCATTTTATTATTATTTTTTTTTTAAAGATTTTTTTGATGTGGACCATTTTTAAAGTCTTGACTGAATTTGTTACTACATTGCTTCTGTTTTATGTGCTGGGTTTTTTTCCCTGCCAGGCATGTGGAATCTTGGCTCTCCAACCAGGGATCAAACCTGCAACCCCTGCAATGGAAGGTGAAGCCTTAACCCACTGGACTGCCAGGGAAGTCCTGGCCCCCTGTTTTATAAAATTTTATTTTCTTATTTCTCAGAGTTGCTTAACTAATTCGGGCTTACTATATGCTATTCTTTCTTGGTATTTATCATTTCATAAACTGTCTCTCATTGTCTTAAGTGCTCTCTTATGTCTTAGAAATAGGGACTGTATTTCACGTTGGTTTGTAATTTCCACTGTGATTAAACTGGTGGCTTGGATACTAGGTGCTCATTCAGTGCTGCTTGATGGAAATGGTGGTTAAATAGTAGTATGTGGTGCAAAGAAGCCAAAGGTCAGAGATTCAGGCTTCATGTGCATGAGAATGCTTGAAGTTTGCTGGAGGAAAGAATTCTGTTTTCTTCTCAATTTTTTGGCCACATGGAACCATAGCATGTGGGATATTAGTTCTCTGTGAAGTGAAGTGAAGTTGCTCAGTCGTGTCCGACTTTTTGCGATCCCGTGGACTGTAGCCTGCCAGGCTCCCCCGTCCATGGGATTCTCCAGGCAAGAATACTGGAGTGGGTTGCCATTTCCTTCTCCAGGGGATCTTCCCGACCCAGGGATCGAACCCAGGTCCCCTGAATTGCAGGCAGACGCTTTAACCTCTGAGCCACCAGGGAAGCATTAGTTCTCTGAGGAGGCATCAAACCTGTGTCCCCTGGATTGGAAGGTGAAGGCTTAACCACTGGACCACTGGGGAAGTCCTTCGTTTTCCCTTTGTGGTCAGAGACTTCACTGTCCATCCTGTTTGGTCATTTCACCTCTTCTTACCCTCATTGTATGAAAACATGGAGATGAACAGATACAAATACATCATTGCTACTGGCAACACATCATTGTCACTGATGACTGTCTTTGTTTACAGAAATATTCATGGTCAAAGGAACTTATTACTTTAACTTTGGATAAAGATGTTCAGTGACTACCAAGCTTTATTTTTATTGTGGTAAAAGATAAAATTTACCATTTTCATTATGTTAAGTGTTCAATTCTGTGGCATTAAAAAAAACCCAACCCATTTATTTATTTATTTTTGGCACCAGGGATTGAACCGGGCCCCCTACAATGGTAGTGCAGAGGTCTAACCACTGGACCTCCAGGGAATTCCCTCTGTGACATTAAGTGTCTTAATGCTTCCCAAGTGGTAATAGTGGTAAAGAACCTCCCTGGCAACACAAGAGACAGGTTTGATTCCTGGGTTAGGAAGAACCCCTGGAGGAGGGCATGGCAACCCACTCCAGTATTCTTGCCTGGAGAATCCCCATGGACAGAGGAGCTTGGCGGGCTACAGTCCCTAGGGTCTCAGAGTCAGACATGACTGAAGTAACTTAGCACACAGGTAGCACACACATGTTGTTGTGCAAACTTCACTATCATCTCCAGAACTTTTTAATCTTTATTAACTGAAACTCTGTTCCCATTAAAAAATAACTCTGCATTCTTCCCTCCCCTGGCAAACACAAATTCTACTTTCTATTTCCATGAATTTAAATACTCTAAGCATCTTATGTAATCTTCTCTGGTGTCTCAGATGGTAAAGAATCTGCCTGCAACACAGGAGATGTGGGTTCAGTCCCTTGGTTGGGAAGATCCCCTGGAAAGGGAAATGGCAACCCACTCCAGTATTCTTGCCTGGAGAATCCCATGGGCAGAGGAGCCTGGTGGGCCACAGTCCATGGCGTCACAAAGAGTTGGACACGACTGGTGACTGACACTTTCACTTTCAAGCATCTTATGTAAGTGGAATTATACAGCATTTGTCCTTTTGTGACTGGCTTATTTTACTTAATGTAATGTCCTCAAGTTTCAACCATATCTTAGCATATGTTAGAACTTCCTGCCTTTTCAGGACTGAATAATATTCCATTGTATGTCTATACCACACTTTGTTTATCCATCCGTCTATCTGCTGGTGGACTCTTGGGTTGCCTCTGCCTTTTGGCTGTTGTGAACAATGCTGTTTGAACACGGATGTATACATTTTGCTTTTGAGTAGTATAGACTGTTATTATGTGCTTGAGTAACTGTCAGCTCGGTTCTTTTCATGTAAGGATTTATGCTGGTCACCATCCTGTAGTGATCCCTTTTTGTTTCTCCCTGAATCACTCCATGAAGTCTTTTCTGCTTATAAGGACTGGTGTCCACAAGATGGGCTTCCCAGGTGGCTCAGTGGTAAAGAACCCACCTGCCAATGCAGAAGATGCAGGAGACTCGGGTTTAATCCCTGCGTTGGGAAGATCTCCTGGAGGAGAAAATGGCAACCCATTCCAGTATTTTTGCCTGGAAAATCCCATGGACAGAGAATCCTGGAAGGCTACATACAGCCCACGGGGTCCCAATGAGTCAGCCATGACCTATCGACTAAGCATGAAGCACGTCCATAACACCTGTGAGTTTGGCCATTCTACCTCTAATCCAGTTCCCTTATTCAGAGAAATACTTAAGAAGAGTCCCTGTTGCTTAAAAATTAAAGCTTGGCAATTGTCTACTTGGGTTGGGTTTGTCCAAAGAAAGAAAAATGTGAAAAATCAGACAAACTTCAAACAAGCCACAGTCCTACTGGCTTCAGACACATCTTGGAAATGTAACATCCCCCATCCTGGGCCAGCAATGTGCTGCCTTCTGAACTGGTATGCAACTTCCACGTTGTTTATAAGGAGAGGGTTCTGGTCGCTCTGATGCTCTGACTCAGATGGCATATGGCAATCCCAGCTCTGTTGTAAAGAATTCAGAGATCCAAGAATTGATCTTTTTCCCCTTAAATCTGAAGACCAGGGTTCCTTTGAGCTATGAAGTCACAAGCACTAGCATTTGCAGACATCTGGTGCCAGCATCCTCTTGTGTGGCTGAGCCTCCGGAGGAGGAGAACAAACCTGCTCATCTCCTGCTGGTGAGACCAGGGAAACAGTTCTAACATTTTTGAAAAGAAGCCAAATCATTCCTCTTCTGACCCTGCTGCAGCTTGTGGGGTCATCTTTTTGTTTACCGTATGTTTGCTTTTGATGTTAGCTAAGTCCTAGTGTTAGTCGTTCAGTTGTGTCCGACTCTTTGCGACCCCATGGGCTGTAGCCAGGCTCCTCTGTCCATGGGATTCTCTAGGCAAGAATACTGGAGTGGGTCACCATTTTCTTCTCCAAGGAAATGCAGTAGCTCCTGGAGACATAGCCAAAACAAAGACGAGGAAGTCAAACAAACAGATGGATGCAAAACAAAACAAAAGAAGGACTTAAGTCATTTCCAGGTATGATCACCCTGATGGTAAGATGACTCTCAGCTTTTTGGGTGACGTTCTGAGAAACTAACCGTGTTCTACCTAACAAAAGTCATCTGTCGCCTTATCACACACCCAGCAAGTGCCAGGCACCTTCTGTACTTTTCTCCCAAGTTCCCTTTCCTCCTCCATTTCCATCTTGGTGGCCTAAGGGCCAGGCAGTGTGAGCTCAGGCTTAGTGGGGGCCCGGGTGTCCTCAGGCAGCCAGTCTGTGGGGACTGAGGAATGTTGGATTCCTGGAGGCCTGGAGGATGAATGCCTGGCGTGTTGAAAACTGTCAATCTATGGTTCTTGAAAGGGTAAATTAATGGAAGAGAAACATCTCTGTGACCAGAGATACAAATTGCCAATCTACATCTAACATGAATTTCACTCTGCAGATGGAGAGACTGAGTTATGGAGAGATTAATTGATTTACATGGGCTCAGCCAGCCAGCCAGCTACTTAACATCAGAAACAAGACCAGACTTTATGTTTCCAGGCTCAGAGCTGAAAGTGTTTGTACTAGATTTATGCTCTTGCTGACCCGTCCTGCTGATGGCCACTTTGATAAATCATCTCAATTAGAAGCAGATGTTATCATGGTATATCCAGAGACAGGTCTTCCTGGGGTTCCAAACAGGGAGGTCGTGTCTTTTAATGGTTTCCTGTCCCTGTGTGCGGCAGTGTTTGTGCAACCCTCACAAACATACAAATAAGCAGACAATAGTAACAACAATGAAAGCAACAAAACTAGCTCCAGTGGCATTGCAGTTTGCAGAAGAACCTAAGGATAAAGTCCTATTCTTTTCCCTAGATTGTGGTCAGCTTTGCTCGGAAAATGAGCAGTAAGATGAAGAGCCTTGTTTGCTGTACAGGGGAATCAGAAATCACGTACCCAGGAATGGAAGTGTCTGGGAATCTTGGTCTGGAAAACAATAATTACAACAACCTTTCTTGCCTTTATGGCATCTGGTACTAACCATCCCATTCTGGGAATCTTGACTTTCATGCAACGATTTTCCTAAATTATTTCTTTCTCATTTTAGTATTCACATGACTTTTATTTTCTTGTAATAGCTTCCTTTTTGATTATAAATTTAATACATGTGAATTTTGCAGGAATTTGGGGAAGGTATAACGGTATAAAGATAAAATAAAAACCAATGATCATTCACTACCCAGAAATAATTGTTATTGACATTCTGGGGTACACTCTCCCATTCTTTTATATATATATTTAAAATTGGAATGTGTTATACATTTTGTTGTACAATCTGCTTTTTTTTTTTTTCTGCTTAAAGATACATTGTGGAATTTTTCCATGCAATTGAATATTCTTCTAAAACACAGTTTTTTTTAAAAGGGATGCAATGGTTTCCTGTACATATTTACTCAACCATTTTTTATGGTGGAATTAAAATAGAATTCTGACTTATATAGTTCATATGCATATGGATAATATAGCTTCTATTTTTATACCTGTAGACTATCTTTTAGAAATGCATTTATTTTGAGCAATCAAGCATTTGATCTTACTTTTGACTCACTCTTTCCCCTTGGGAAACTGGAATTGGAGCAAAAATGAGAAAAGAAACAAGGTAATGACTAAAGTTGAAGCAGTTAATGTTAATTAAACTGTGAAACTTTTCCTTCCTCCCTTCTCTCCTCTCTCCCTTTTCTTCCCTCCCCTCTTTAATCAACACCAACTGTGTGTCAGGCAGTGTGCAAACCCACAGCATAACAGTAAGCAAGTGCTAGTGCCCACTTTAATAAACACATCACAGAAGGCGAGGACCGCAACATGCCTAGTGATGGTGAGAGAGTGGAGATGGTGGCTACCTGGGATTATTAGCCTCGCAGGAAAGGTAAATTAGGTCACCACTGACCTGAGGTGGTCGTGGAGTGTAGCTGAACAGAGAGAATGTGCACATGTGTGAGTGTATGTGTGTATGTGTGCACACATTTTCATGGTCCGCAGGCAGTAGAGAGGAAGAGGTTCGGATGAGCTGAGTGCCTTTGACTCAGATACGAGAGAGACTCAGGGCTTCCATTTTCAGTTCCTCCCTAAATATAATAGCATAAAATTCCTACTTAAGAGTCCAGAGTTTCTTTACTAGATCAGTCATGTCCGACTCTTTGTGATCCCATGGACTGTAGCCCGCCAGGCTCCTCTGTTCATGGGATTTTCCAGGCAAGAATACTGGAGTGGGTTGCCATTTCCTTCTCTGGGGATCTTTCCGACCCAGGGCTTGAACCCAGGTCTCCTACACTGCAAGCAGATTCTTTACCATCTGAGCCACCCAGGAAGACGTGGTGGGTATCAACCAAATTGCAAACTCTTGGTACAAGACAAAAAAATAAAAGAAAAGAAGAGGGCTTGCCATCAGTGATCCCCCAGTCTCCTGCTTCGCTCCCAGGGTCATACTCTCTTCTCTCTTGAGCATGCTCCCTCTTGGGGTAGATGTGGCTGAGGCTCACGGCCGGTCATTAAAGAGTCTCTGCTAACAAAGCAATGGGGTGGATGAGGTCTTGGGGTGCTGGCTGGGACGGGCTGCCCACACCGTGGCAGTCTGGTCTTGGTATTGTTGGGATATGCGCTCCTACAGTGCCCATGCCCCCTCACCTCCTTGCCTGCCCCCAGGCTTCTATTAGAACCAGGCAAGCTTCCCACTGGCCTGCCAAAATTCTAATTCCATTGAGACCTCTCTCTTGTTGACTTTGGCTCTTAGAAGCCTCATCAAGGACCTATTCCATTGTGGAGCAGCTGATTTTCTCATTTAGTTATATCTGGGGACAGAAATATTTTTGTGGCCATGACTTATCCACCAGTACAGTGTTTGATTCAGTTGCTCCAAATAAATACTCCTCCTAAAAAAGAACTGGATAACTAAACATATTTTTTAAGCAAATTCCCCATAAACCAGTAAAACAAATATTTTGAGATAGAGATATACACATGTTAATAGAAAAATGTTATAATTATCTTTATAAATCTGAAAGTGGTTTAAAATAATGTTTTCTAAAATTATGACTTTTCAAGTAGTTAGAATTTGCCATATGCAGTGAGATAAATTTTAAATTCCTTTTGAATATATTGGAAAAATCTGGGGTTTAAAAAGGTTAAATAACTTGCCCAAGGTTACATCGCCAGTGAGTTCCAAAGATGGAAGTTGAACTCCAAATTTCAACCAGTTTGCATGTTTTAAAGATACTATTTTGTGAACAATATGCCATGGAACCACGGAATTTCATTTAATACTCATTGTGACCCTCTGAGTTGTTTTTCTTCTAAGAACAACTAAGGCCTAAAGAGATCAAGGGAACTGCTCCAGGTGCATGGTTATTGTTTGACTGATCAAGAATCTAACCCTTATTTATCTGGAGAAGAAAAAACAACAACAACAACAAAAACCCTGACTTGAAGAGATACATGCACCCCAATATTCATATCAGCATTATTTGCAATTGCCAAGTTATGGAAGCAACCTAAGTGTACATCAACACTTAGGGTAAAGACGAAAGGGTAAAGAAGATGTGGCATATATATATATATATATATATATATATTTTTTTTTTTTTTTTGAATACTACTCAGCCATAAAAAAGAGTGAAATTTTGCCATTTGCAGCAACATGAATGGACTCGGAGAGTATTATCCTAGATGAAATAAGTCAGACAAAGAAAGACAAACTCACATGCAAAATCTAAAAAATAAGACAAACTAGCAAATATAACAACAAGGAAACAGTCACAGATATAGAGAACAAATTAGTGGTTACCAGTGTGGAAAGGAAAGGGGGAGGAGCAGGATGGGGGAAGGGAATTAGAGGCACAAACTATTATGTGTCAAATAAAGAAGCTCCAAGGGTGTGTTGTACAGCACAGGGAATATCGTCAATATTTTACAATAACTTTGCATGGAGGATAACCTTTAAAAATTATGAGTCACTATGTTGTTCACCTGTTACTGATATAACATTGTATATCAACTATATCTCATTTTTCTACAAAAGTAAATACAGTGCCCATACAGGGCCAGGAGATGGTGAGGGATAGGGAAACCTGGCATGCGGCAGTCCATGGGGTTGCAGAGGGTCTTAGTGATTGAAAATGACTTAATGACTTAGTGATTGAAAAACAACAGTGCCTGTAACAGCAACTAAAGTGTGTGGGGCAATCTGCTTTAGCAGATCATGATGCCACAGCTGTATTTCCTGGCAGACTGAAGGAAATGAAGAGAGTTAAAGGAAAAAAATTTCAAAAAGGAACCTCATCCTGTGTGTGACTCTAATGCTCAGTTGCTCAGTCATGTCTGACTCTTTGTGACCCCATGGACTGCAGCCGGCCAGGCTCCTCTGTCCATGGAATTTTCCAGGCAAAAACACTGGAGTGGGTGGCCATTCCCTATTCCAGGGGATCTTCCTGACCCAGGGATCAAACTCATGTCTCTTGGCATCTTCTGCATTGGCAGGTGGATTCTTTGAGCCCACAAAATTCCAGTGCACCACAGTTTCTTCTGGAACCTGTACAGTTTGGAATATTTTTGGTTTCTCAAAATCTACTTTTACCTTTGTTAGTTCTCAGACTTATGGACCCACTGGAAGCAAAAATAAGCTGCATTTGGACTGGGAGAGAAGAAAGAAACCAAGAAAAAAAAACATCTGGGCAGAGTCAGAGAAAGGATTTCCCCCCTCCCCAGCCCAATTTTCAAATGATTTTTGAATCTTTTTTTTTTTCCCCTCTTTCAATCAAATTCAGAACATGCTCCATTTATTTTCAAACCTGGATGGTATAATTTTGTCATGGTAATTCACATTTTCATAATCTTCACTTAAAATCACCAAATGCATGTGCCTGGTGTTTGCAACAGCATCCTGGAGTCCTTTCTCTGGGAAGGGCTGAGGTGATGGCAGGGGCACTTTTCTCCTAAAGGACAGAAAGATGCAGCTACTGGGAGCTCTGACTCAGGACAAGATCCAGAAAAGTAGGACAGCCTGGAGGGTATTTGGCATATAACAAGGTTGAGTTAGATCCCAAACGAAGCGAAATCAAAGCAGGCTGGCCTCCCCCTGGAGATGGGAGTCTGCCCGGAGCTGACAAAGCCCAAGCTATAGAGGGGCTTCAGGACAGGAAAGGAAATGAAGACATTCCTCAGCTCCCCACCCAACCTTCCTTCCCCCAGACCCAAAGATGCTCGATCGCATTTCACGCTAGGTGAAAACAACACACAGGCTGCCTGCAGATGCCTCCGTCCACAGGTCATTTGGGTTTGGCCCAAAGCCAGTGCTTTAAATGCACCCTCAAAGAAAATCCTAAAGGAAGTCTCTCCCCTGCCAAGATACATATGTGTGCAGAGCACATAGATGTGCATTCTGGAGACGAGGAAGCCGGCGAGGAGAGCTTTTGCTTGGAGCGTCCCAAAAAAGCTCCTGGCCACGGGACCGGAGAGGGAGAATCTGCGTATGTGAGCAAAGTCTTTGCCAACTGGTTGCTGTGGGGGAACAGAAAATGCTTCCTGGCCCAAAGTAGAATCTTGCAGCCAATACGGGAAGGATTGGCCAAGGTTTGCTGTGGGAGTTTGCATCCTTCAGGCTGGCAACGTCCTTGGCACCTAGGCAATGAAAGCATCCATAGTGTGAAGCTGCATCTTTACTTATTTGATGGATGGATGCTTCTCTGTGTCCAGGTTGCCCCTGGACACAGAGTTTTTATCAGCTAAGGCTACTTTGTGAACACAAGCAAATAGACGAAAGAACAGTAACATTAGGGAACGTGTGCTGTGCTTAGTCACTTAGTCCTGTCTGACTCTTTGTGACCCTGTGGACTGCAGCCGGCCAGGCTCCTCTGTCCATGGGATTTCCCAGGCAAGAATACTGGAGTGGGTTGCCATGCCCTCCTCCAGGGGATCTTCCCGACCTGTAGACTGAACCTGCGTGTCTTGTATTGCAGGTGGATTCTTTACCACTGAGCCGCCAGGGAAGGCCACTACCTGCCTAGGGATCACAGCTAATATCCCAACAACTAGTATCGTAATAATACCTTCCTAAGATGGTCCTTGCATTCAGAAAGATTTTTATCTTTGACTAATCACATTTTAAAATTCACATAAGCCAGTGACTGTCAGGCTGAGATTTGGGTTTGATTGTTCTGTTGCAGGTCTGGGGTCTGGGTTGTTATTTACCTGTCCCTCTAGTGGTTCCAACATTCAGGGGGGGCTGAGACATCCATGGAGAAGCATTTACAGGCCATCCTCAGTTACTTCCTGCATCTTTCCTACTGAGTTTAGGGATGAGTATGGGGGCAGAACTCTGAGTTAGGTTATCATATGGTCTTATGACAGTATTGAGGATTTCTTGTGTATTTTAACATCACGCTTTTCAGATACAGGGAATCAGTTTGACCTACCGATTTTGTGGAGCAGGTCTCCAGATATGTTAAAGAGGCTCCACAGTCCTACGTGGCCATGTGGAGACCTTTGGGTTCGCGGGTGATGCCAGTTCTTGCTGTAATATTGATACCAACTCCCTTGTCAGGAGACACACATCAGAGAAAACACACTGGCATCCTTTTTTTTCACCTGTGAAATGAAAAGAATACCAAATATAATCAATGTTTGGCTGGGCTTTACTCTCTGAGAGAATTCCATGGGTCAGTGATTATCCTTTTCAAATGACCACAATTATATTGTGCTTCCTGTATTTATATTTGTTTGTTTGTTTCTATTTCATTTTTTTAGCAGAGGATGTGGAAGTACGTGGGTAACTTGGTCAGAGTTACCTGGTTATGACTGGACCAGCCAAGTCAGTTTCAGATCACAGTGAGAGTCCTTCACCCTGGTTCCACATGGCTCTCTGCTCAAGCCTCAAGAGAAAGGCTTATTGACACATGGATTGAGAAAACCCCAAATGTCTTCAAATCTTAGGGCATTATTTCTGGCTCATTTGTACAATTCTAGGAGTCTGAATTTATTAAGCTATGTTGCATAATACAGGAGAATCCCACATTTTAAAAATTATATATATAATATATAATAAATATCATATAAAATAGAATAAAAATATTTATAATTGCCTTTCCTAGGATTAGTGAATAGATGATAACATTGCATACATAGTCTGGATCCCATAAATTTGAGAAAAACCGATACAGATTTCCCCTATGACATCCTAAAAATTAATCATGGTACAGTTTGGACATTTTAGGTAAGTAGTATTTAATTTTATTTTAAAATATTATTTGCTTATTTACAAATATGCACATGGTTCAAAATTTGAAAGATGCAAATGATTAACAGTAAAAAGCCTTTCTTCCATTCCTCTCCCAGCTGCCCATTTCTTCTTCCTGGATTTGCACAGTGCTACTAGTCTCTTGTAAAGAGAACTTTTATTTGTAGTTTATTTAAGTAGAAATGGAGTATTAAAAAATCTTATTCTCATTGAAAGCCAAAAAAAAAAAGTATTTGGTGGCAAATGGAGGGAGAAAATGGCATAATCTTTTTTTTCCTTCTTGTTTCATTGAGATAAAATTAACATACAGCACTGTATAATTTTAAGGTGTATAGAATAGCCTTCCCAAGTGGTAAAGAACCCACCCGCTAATGTAGGAGACGCAGGGTCAGGCAGATCCCCCTGGAGGAGGGCATGGCAACCCGCTCCTGTATTCTTGCCTGGAGAATCCCATGGACAGAGGAGCCTGATGGACTATGGTCCACAGGATTGCAAAGAGTCGGACAAGACTGAAGTGACTTAGCACACACACATACAGTATAGTGATTTGATTTACATATTTCATGACATGATTATCACGTATTTAGTGAACATCTATCATCTCATATAGACACACAATTAAAGAAATATAAAAAAAATGATTTTCGTTGTGATGAGAACTCAGCATTATTCTCTTAACTTTCATATGGAACATACCACAGTGTCAATTATATTCCTCATGTTGTACATTCCATCCTTGGTACTTATTTATCTTATAACTGAAACTTCTTATAAGCTTTTGACAGTCTTTCTCCGATTCCCCCTCCCCGCACCCCTCGGGGACATTATCTCTGAATATGAGTACTGCAATATTTATTGCCAAATGATGTTTTTTGTTTTTGACTGTGTTGTGCGTCATGTAGGGATCTTAGTTCCCCCACCAGGAATTGAACCCATGCTCCTTACACTGGTAGTGCAGAGTCTTTCCACCAGGGAAGTCCTGCCAAGTTACTTTAAAAAAAAACCTTTTAATTTTATATTGGAGTTAACCGATTACTCCAATCGGTAGTAGTTTCAGGTGGACAGCAAAGGGATTCAGTTATACATATATATTATCCCTTCTTCCCCAAACTCCCCTCCCAGCCAGGCTGCCACATAACATTGAGCAGAATTCCCTGTGCTATACAGTGGTCCTTGTTGGTCGTCCATTTTAAATATAGCAGTGTGTACCTCCAAGTGACTCTTTTCAATCTCTATCAATGGCTACTCCACTATCGTGCCTTGTCAGGAGATGCTGAAGAAACAGTTGCTCATTTAATTGACTGTTGGTAGGATGCTGTCTTTCTTATACATCACACCTTCTGCGTCCTTTCTCCTGTTCCTACATCCTCTGTAGAGGGTCTAGTATTAGGCAGGTTGGGCCTCCTGACCTTTGATTTCCCTGCTCCCTGAACACCCACCCTACCTTGACTTGGAGAGTCTGGAGTTGCTTGCCTGCATCTCACCACGTGTGCAGTCCGGATGCTACCTCTGCTCGGGGTTGTCCTCATGGTGGCACTTTCTCCTGAGATGTGGGGCAGGTGAGGGCTGAGGCGCTTCTCCTGCTGGGTTAAGAGTTGCCTCCTACTTTCCCAGCAGGAAAGAAAGCCCGGTTGGGGTGAGGAAGCAGTTTTTTAGCCACTGCTGCATGTCAAATAGGGCTTCCTATTGTTTTGTTTACCTTCTCATCTAATTCTGTGATTTGAGTTCCAGGAGGGTTTTGCCGGGTGGCAAATATTCTAGGTGACCAGGCAAGAGGGGAGAAGGGAGAAACTGCACGCGGGCTCTGCCTGCACGGGCACAACTCTGACTTTCATTCCCTCTCATCTTTTCCTTCTTTGATTTCCTTATTTTCAAAAACCCTGAAGAATATGTGATATGGGCTGGGCTGGACAGGTTGAAGCTAAGAAAGCTGTTTCCTTAGCAACTGTAGCCGTATGAAAGGCTGGCAAGCATTCCTTGTCTCATTTTTCATTTCATTTTCTGCAGTTCCTGAAAGGAGGTCAGATGCTCTGTGTTAAGTTCACATTGCAGTTTTGCTTTGCGGTACCTTCTGTCTCATAGCTGGGGAAGGCAGAGCTTGTGCAAGTCACTGACTGCTTTTGTTTACTTCAATGAGAAATGATACATCTACACACAGAGTCACATTTTGCAGCCAGTTCTCAAAGAATCATAACATATTCATTTTATTTGTGAAGAGTTCAGAAAGTGTCAGAAGCAAAGGATGCATCAGCTGCACACATATTTGCAGGTCATTAGTCTCGAATGAGAGCTATTCTGATTTCAAAGTCACATCAGAATATTTTTGGTAATGGCAAAGGGCACCTTTTAAAAAAAAATTCGGATTAGTTCCTCACTAATCGATTCCTCTTCTAAAATTATATGCGAGATATAAAATTGAAGTGTATGGTTAATTTCCAGTTTCCAAATTCAATTCAACAATATTTATTGCCTCTCTGATTCACTAAGAACTGCAGGGGATAAGCAGATGTGGTAAGATGGTCTGTGCCCTCAAGGAGTTTCAAATTTAGTAGTGGGAATAAGACAAATACGGCGTAATTACAACTACAAGGGAGAAAGTGATAAATGGTGCAATGCGGTGGTTATCGACCTCGACTGCAGATTGGAATCACCCGGGGAGCTGTAAAAACACCGGAGGTTCCTCCCCAGAGGTTCTGATTTAATTGGTCTGAGGGGGGTGTGCAGCCAGGAGACGGGGATTTCAGAATAGCTTGCCAGGTGATTCAAAGACACAGCCAAGGTTAAGAAGTACTGGCAAAGAGCGTCCAAGAGATGTCTCAGAGGACACATTTTGGCTTGGTTGGGAGCGGAGAAGGCTCAAATGTAGCACTTGAGAAGAACCCTGAAACGTGGGTGTGATTTCAGTATGTAGAGGAATTGGAGTGTGAAAGTTGATGTCCGGAGGAGAAGAGGAGAAACATGAGAACAGTCACAGAAGTGTGAAACCCAGAACCGGAAGTAGGTGTCTATGATCGGTGAGCGCATCACCCGCGCAAGCGCAAGCATCCCAAGTATGGGAGAACTCAAGGTAAGAGGCAGACGGAGGAATAGAGACGCGGGGTAAGGAAGGCGAGGAGGACCCTGAGCTCAAGGTGGCACCTGGTTCAAGTTTGGTCTTTTTGCTTTTAGTTGTTCCTCGAGCTCTTTGGGACTTTGAGTCTACTTGTGATGGAAGAGGAGTCTAGCGGAAGACAAGAAAAAGAGCTAATTGTGGGAGAAAGCATGAAATCAATATCTGACAATATTGCCATCTTTTAGATTCAGGAGGAACGTTGAAGATAATTCAGTTATGTTTGTTTTCTAGTAGAGGAGGCCCTAGAGGAACCGACCTGTGACAACTACCTGATTAGTTAGTGAGCTGTCGTGAGTCTGAGGTCAGCGGGGTGTCCAGGTGCAGATGTCCAGCGGGCAGTTTACAGGGAGGTCTGAGGCTGAGGAGAGAGGTCAGGGAGAGAAGTCCAGTTCTGAGAATAATTTGCAATGAGGACTTGAGGGCGAGGGAGGCATGTGGAAAGGAAAGGGAGAGTGATATTCAGATGAAAAGAAAAATTGAAACCAACGAAAGAGGCATAGAATTAGTATCTGAGAAATAAAAGGAGATTGAGAAGAACTCAGTGGTACAAAACCCAAGAAAGAGTGTTTTGGGGAGGAGGGGTGCAAAGTGCTGTGGGTGGGGAGGCTGGAGTTTCCAGGCTGAGTGGACTCTCATGTGCTTGGCTTGTCTGTGTAGTGGCTGGTGGGTCATGAATGAATGGCACTGTTGAAGTTACTGCAAGCTCTTTTCCTGGGCTGGAGAACCCTTCTCCAGGTCTCACTTGAGTCATTTCTCATCTATCAAAACACAAAATGGTTGCAGTGAAAACCAGATTGACTCATGTGTTTTTGAGGAGAAAAACAGCCTCCGATTCTCCAATTTCAAGTCAGATCCATGAAAAAATGACATTCCATAATGCAACCTTGAAAAAGAAAATGAATAACTTATAAATGAGGCTGTAATTAGCTGTCTTTGCACTGTTTAAGTCATTTACAACTATAAGCCAACCAATGGGGGTTGTGAGTCTGTGGATAGATTATGGGTATCATAGTTGCTATACAGGTCAAGAGAAAGAGGATGAGTGAGGTGCTGGGGGTGGAAATAAAAGGCAAGGACTCTGGATTTTCCTCTTGGGGAGTGGAGGCAGCCTGCTTTAAGCTGTTTAGTGGTTTTGCTCAGCAGTGAGAATGCCAAAGGCATCAAGGCCCCCACAACCCCTCGGCTGCCCAGAAAGAGAGAGTTTATGAACAGGGGCAGATGCTATCAACAAAAGGAGAAATGCTTTATTATTCACAGCCTCTTGATTAGGGTGAAAGAAGAGAGTGAAAAGGCTGGCTTAAAACTTAACAATCAAAAAACTAAGATCATGGCATCTGGTTCCATCACTTCCTAACAAATAAATGTGGAAAAAGTGGAAACAGTGGCAGATTTTCTTTTCTTGGGCTCTAAAATCACTGTGGACGGACTGCAGTCACAAAATTAAAAGATGCTTGCTCTTTGGAAGAAAAGCTGTGACAAACCTAGACAGTATATTAAAAAGCAGAGACATCACTTTGCCAACAAAGGTCTATCTAGTCAAAGCTATGGTTTTTCTAGTAGTCATATACAGATGTGAGAGTCAGACCATAAAGTAGGCTGAGCACGGAAGAATTAATGTTTTTGAATTGTGGTGCTGGAGAAGACTCTTTGAGAGTCTCTTGAACAGCAAGGAGATCAAACCAGTCAATTCTCAAGGAAATCAACCCTGAATATTCATCGGAAGGGCTGATGGTGAAGCTGAAGCTCCAATACTTTGGCCACCTGATCTGAAGAGCCAACTCACTGGAAAAGACCCCGATGTTGGGAAAGATTGAGAGCTGGAGGAGAAGGGGACGACAAAGGCTGAGATGGTTGTATGGCATCACCAACTCAGTGAACATGAGTTTGAGCAAACTCCGGGAGATAGTGAAGGACAGGGAAACCTGGTGTGCTGCAGTCCATGAGGTCTCAAAGAGTTAGACACGGCTTAGTGACTGAACAAAAACAGTGATTATTCACTAATCTCCAAGGTTCTTGTGCTATTCAGAATTAACATACTCTCTGTAATAAAGGTTTAACACCTTCTGGTCTGATGTCGCCGTGCTCATCCACACAAGTGCAGCATCTTTCTGAGGGCCAGGAAGGGGAAATATACCAGAGCCATATCCCCTCCAGTCCTTAGAGTCATCTGGTACACCTCCTACCCCAATGTACGAATTACCTCATGGATCCCTGACAAGGGCTGCCTAATCTTGCATGTTTCTAATGATGAAGAGTTCATCATCTAATAAAGCACCTCATTTTGTTTTTAAGTGATTTTTATAGCCTTCAGGAAATTTTGCCACATGTTGAATCCCACCTTTCTATAGCATCAGTCTTGCACCTTGTCCTAGGTCTTATCTCTTTTAGAGTCTGTCATTCCCCTCAAGCTCTTTCTCTATTAACTATTGAATGTGTATTCTACAACTGGAGTCATTTTCATTTGCTTTATAATTTTAAAAACAGAAACAAAAAATTGCAGCTTATGTGCTCAAACTAAAATTCTTTGATAGGATGTCTATGTCCATTGGGGGCCCTCCATCCCTTTAAAAGGGACCTTGAAGTCAATACAACGTTGGTCACTTGCTTTCCTAGTTAAGCTTAAACAGTCTAGGCTACTCATAGTAGTTTTCCTGAATTAAAAGAATTTAGTGTCTTTGACTAATGTCTGTCTGTGCAAGGATTTCCATTCTTGTGCTGGACCTATTGAGTGGAACCAGTCTACAGCATGAAGTAATAGCACCACTTTTTTCAGTGGTGAACTTAGGAGATGTCTGAGCTCTTAGAAAACTTAATAGTTGTCACTTGTGGAGGTCCATTTGCACTCAAATCTCTGAACTCTTTTTCATCATCATCTTAGAAGGGACCATGCTAAATACTTTTTTCCAGATAGTAAGGTATCTGGTAGTCACAAGTGAGTACTTGGCAAATTCCTGCTGAGTTGACTTGAATGGAATCTGCTTCAATAGGTTTCCCCTTTTCCCTGAAGTCACATTTTCCTGTGGGAGTACAGGTGGGGTTCCTTTCCATAAAATAAGAAAGACATCTTTTGATAATCTCTAATTCTGTGGGATGTATTTGGATTCTCCAGCAGTTCTTTGCAAGACTAGGTCAAGAATGCTGAGAGATGTTATTCAAAAACATCGTTTTTTGAAATCGATAATACAAAAGGGAGAAAAGATGGGATAAGCAGCTAACGAGCAGACACAGTAGATCAGGAATCTATGTTAGCATATTCCTCAGGGTAGCAGAAACTCAATATCTTAATTTTCAAAATGCTTGCCTTTTTTTTTTTCAATCTGGGTTCTTCAGCATCTTTAGTATGTTGGATGACTGTTTTCACCCACATTCATTTATCAGATACATTTATCAGATAATTAAAACTGTGTTTCTTTCTTTCTTTTTTTTTTTGTCGACAAGGATGAAGGGATATGAAAATAAGTTGCAAATGACTTTTTTCGTATGTAGTTTTTCAGGGCATTTTTCCTGATTCTCTGACATAAGTTTAAATGTAGTATGACTTGCTAAGGGAGACCAATATAAATTAGACACTACTATTTGTTTTTAAAGCTTTATTTATTTATTTTTGGCTGTGCTTCATCTTCGTTTCTTTGCATGGGCTTTGTCTAGTTGTAGCGAGCAGGGGCCACTCTTTGCTGTGGTGCGCAAGCTTCTCATTGCAGCGATTTCTTTTGTTTTGGAGCACAGGCTCTAGGCATGTGGGCTTCAGCAGTTGTGGCTCCTGGGCTCTAGAGCACAGGCTCAGTCATTGGGCGCATAAGCTCAGTTGCCCCGGGGCAGGTGGTATCTTACAGACCAGGGATCAAACCGGTGTCCCCTGCATTGGCAGATGGATTCTTATCTTCTGCACCACCAGGGAAGTCTGACACTGCTCTTTTTTTTTTAACAAATATCTTGATCATATGCAGCTCTATTACATTTATCCCAATAGGCAGTTCTTGCTAGTATCCCTTGGCTGATATGGATTCATGAGCAGTATCACCAGCACCCGAGTTCCTGGGTACCGGATGCATCTATAGGTCCCTCTCTGTCCATTCTAGGCAGCCACTCTGTCAATCTACTTAATGATTGTTCCTCTTGGCCTTTTTAGTAGGTGTTGATGTACATTAATGGTAGAAGTTTTATGTACAAATAAAATTTGACATGATTTTCAAATGTTGGGTTGGCATTTAGTGAATACTTCTGTGCTTCCTCTGTAAATTGTAGGGCTGTTAATTTTACTGGAAGGCCAGTCCTTGGAAGGAAAACTAGTGATAAAGTGCCTCTCCTGGTCCCCTTAACTTTTTTCTGAGACATGACTTTTCCTATCATTTCAAAGAAAGGATAGCTTAGTCAATGACTGTCATCTGGATGTCAAGATTTTGGAGAGGTGAACAAAAGGAAAGAGTGTGAAAAAGAATGCAGGGATTGTTTAAACAGAAGATTGTAGAGTCTATGACTGTATAAGAGAGGAGAGGTAGGTTTGGAAAGCAGACATATGAGTTGTGTCTGACCCCTTGTGACCCTATGGATCATAGCCTGTCAGGTTCCTCTGTCCAAGGGATTCTCCAGTCAAGAATGTTAGAGTGGGTTGCCGTGCCCTCCTCCAGGGGATCATCCCGACCCAGGGATTGACCCATGTCTCTTGCATCTTCTGCATTGGGAGGTGGGTTCCTTACCACTAGCACCACCTAGGAAGCCCAGACATCTGAGGCTTTTAGACAAATTAACAAAATATCCTCTCTCTGGCAAATGTTGTGGTGAAAACTTCTTGCCTACAGTGGAGTGTGGCTTGAATCCAGATGTTCTTGAATTTTCATGTGTAGATTTAGTTGAGTTTGGGGGAGAGCCAAGGCATTTTTTTCAAGGTCTATTTCCAATGTCTTTTTTTTTTCCCCCACAAAGTCTTCTCCAATTCTCTTGAAGATGGACCCTTTGTCCTTGAATGTCCTAGAGCATTCAGTATCTCACTTTGTTTAGACATTCTCCCTCGTTGCTCTTCATCTCCTTTGCTGGAATGGATGCCCCCTGAGGGCAGGGCTGACCTCTTATCAACTGTGTGTCTTCTGCTGGTCAGGAGTCTCCTCTAGACACTGGAGTCGAGTTGTGTAGACTGGGATTGAAAGGGTGGGAAAGAAAGCAGGTCAACTCTGAAAGCCTCTTGCATTTTCAAGAGCTGGAGATCACTCCAGAGGCCACCCCGGGGAAGGAGCCGGCTGTGTCATGATGCGAAGGAGCTGCCTTCTTGGATGGCTGTGAAACCCTGCCAGGGCATCTTTAAGTGGATGACTCCTCAGAATCCTCAGTGCTCTTGGGCATGGCTAGGCTCTGAGGAAGAGGGTGACTCTGTAGAGTAGTTAGCAAACATTTAACCTCCAAGTGCAGAGGGTAGGAAAGAAGAAAGCCTGGAGGATGAGGCCAGCTCTGGGTACCAGGAAAATAGGTCAGAATTCTGAGTGGCATCTTGGATGTTTAAAGATAGTGACATCCTTCTCTAGGTAAAGTCTAGCATATTGAGTGGGTGTCCCGTCTCTCCTTTATTTCCCAATCCCTTTCAACTATACTGATCTGTGGAGTCCTCCAATAGAAGGGTTTTAATCTCATTCATCCCTGGGTGCCTGACACTGTGGGAGTTACTACAATAATGTCCATGTTCCTGCTTCTGCTTTGATGTTGTCATTCTGTCAATAAATGCTTGACTCTTTAAGGACTGCTCTTGTTTTTGAATTTCTAAACTGCCTAGCACAATGCATTATGCCAGTTAGGTGTTTTTTTTTTAAAACTATAACAATACATTTTCAATAAAACTATTATTTCACAAATGCTTTAATTTTACATACTAATTAAAAATCAAGAGCATTTCATTTTTAACACTCTTCTACTTAATTTTATTCTATTATTTGATATTTATAAAACATTACTGTGTTAAAAAATGATAGTTTAAAAATCATGAGCCATCATTTAATCTAAGAGCTATAATGTTGTTAAAAACTTATTTTGCTGTATATTTTTCTCCTTCCCCAAACCCTGCTTCTGTCCCATAAATAACAATTCCCTTAACACTCCTGTGTAATCAGTCCATTGCATTTCATCTTAAGTACAGTTTTATCTCAATATGTATATGCTTACACAATGTACTGTTTAGTTGCATTTGTTTTTAAGTTTTATTTTTAAAAAACCTATCATCTTACATTTAGGTTTCTGAAATTTTCTTTTCTCTACTTGAAGTTACGTTTCCAAAATGTATTCATGCTTTTTGATGTAGTTATAATTCATTACTTTTCATTGCTACATTATATTCTATGGTATGAAAACACTACGGTTGTTTCATCTTCTTGTTGATGGGCTTTTGGCTTGTTTATTGTATTTGCTATTATACTTTATGGATGTGAACCAAGAGCAGTAATTTGGGGGCATATCCACTTAGGAATGAGAGCTTCCTGGTGGCTCAGATGGTAAAGAATCTGCCTGCAATGCAGGAGGCCTGGATTTGATCCCTGGGTTGGGAAGATCCCCCGGAGAAGGGAATAGCAATCCACTCCAGTATTCTTGCCTGGAGAAGCCCATGGACAGAGGAGCCTGGTGGCCTAAGTCTATGGGGTCGCAGAGTCGGACATGACTGAGCGACTAACACTAACTAACTAACCACTTACGAATAGGGTCTGTTAAGTGTTTGACCTGGCCAGACACTGCCAAACTGTTTTTCAAAGTGGATTAGCACTTATTCTTCCACCAGCCAGCTCTGAGATTCCCCGTGTTTGCTTTATCCACAGCCCTTACTATTGGTAGCCTTAGCTTTTCTTCCTTAAACAATCTGTGGATATAAGATGATATGTGACTTTCCATTTCTGTGCTTTATCATGCGGATGAGATTCAGGGTAGATTTTGCAACTTTGATTGTTGAACTGCATTGATCAGAAGTTCCACAGATGTCAGAGCAACAGAATTTTAGAGCTTGATGGGATTTTGTAGAATAGATCGTCTGAGAGAGCCAAGGACCAGAATGCAGGAGGCTTGCGTTCTCTCTCTGTGTGCATATATACACATCCATTTCTCTGTATCTTTATTATCTATATCTTTATTATCTATAAGGGCTTCCCTGACAGCTCTGTTTAAAGAATTTTCCTGTAATGCAGGAGACCCTGGTTTGATTCCTTGGTCAGCAAGATCTGCTAGAGAAGGAATAGGCTACCCACTTCAGTATTCTTGGGCTTCCCTTGTGACTCAGCTGGTAAAGAACCTGCCTGCAATGTGGGAGACCTGGGTTCAATTCCTGGGTTGGGAAGATCCCCTGGAGAAGAGAAAGGCTACCCATTCCAGTATTTTGGCCTGGAGAATTCCATAGACTGTATATTCCATGGGGTCGCAAAGAGTCGGACACAACTGAGCGAGTTTCACTTACTTATCATCTGTATCTATATATTTAATCTATGCCTATATATTTAATATACATCCATATATATATTACATATATGGATATATATATGAAGAAAGGAAATGGCAACCCCACTCCAGTATTCTTGCCTGGAGAATCCCATGGACAGAGGAGCCTGGCGGGCTACAGTCCATGGAGTCTTAAGAGTTGGACACAACTTAGTGACTAAACCATCCATATATATTTAATCTATCTATTATATCATTTATTTCTATCTGTATCTCACAATTGTATGTGTATGTTATGTATTATAAAGAACAAACATAATGATGTGTTAATATTATTGCAGTTACCATGCAGGAAAGGAGGGGAGCAGGAAAGGGAAAGAAGGATGGAAGTGGTGCAGGCTGGCAGATTTACTAGTCTCTGCTCCACTAAAGGGATTGTGGGTTGTGGGGTCATTACTGATTGGTGACCATCATGCAAGGGGACCCGTGTGTGTGCATGTATTTGTGTGTGTGTACATGTGAGTGTATGTACATGTGTGTGTTTGAGGAAGATGCGTCTGTGAAAGAAGAGTACAGATGAGAGAAATTTCTGGAGTTTATCAATAATCACAGATTGGGAAGCTAGAGAACTGAAGAAGAGAGAAGATTCTAGTGATATTGTCATTATCCATGCATTCTTTTTTTTTTTTCCCATGCATTCTTTTACGGGTCACTGAGAAATATAATAAAGGATTTGAGTCATCTCTGAAGTCCTGTTGGAGACCTTGACGTGTTTTCTTGAACTTGACAAAACTTTGTCATGGAACCAAATGGAGTGCAGAGAATTTCATTATTGTATTTACACGTATCCTAAAAACTGGGCTTCCCAGGTGGCGCTTGTGGTAAAGAATCTGCCTGCCAATGCAGGAGACACAAGTGGAGTGGGTTCAGTCCCTTGGTCGGGAAGATCCCCTGCAGAAGGAAATGGCAACCCACTCCAATATTCTTGCCTGGGAAATTCCCCGGACAGAGGAGCCTGGTGGGCTGCAGTCCATGGGGCCATAGAGAGTAGGACATGACTGAGTGACTGGGCACAGCACATATCCTAAAACTCGAAGCACAATAGGTTGAAAAAAACCAAATTGTCATGATGATCATTGCCGTGTTCTCACTTCAAGAATAAGATATAAATGCTGCATGCACAAAATATAAGGGAGAGTTGCCTTTTCAAGTACCGCTATCTCCTTATAACCAACAGTTCCCTTTTAAAACAGCTTTTTAATATAAAAATATAATATCCACTGAACCCTGGATGTATGTCAACTAATAAAAGACAAATAAGTAGAAATATGCTTCTTCTACTGAATCTCAATATCAGCTTTTGGTTTCAGGTGTAATAGTGTCATTGTGATCGGCAACATCATTTGAATTTATTTTCACTTCTGTGCATTTTGGAATTCTCCTGTGCCTTGTGAATTAGAACTCAGTTGTGTTGAGCTGGGCTGACACGTCCCTTGTCAAATCCACTAACTCAAGCCCAGTTGTAACAACATTTGTTGATATTCCTCTTAGGGACTATATATCTATTTGTTTACTTATTTAATGTGACACTTCTTTAGTGGGTACTCTTTCTATTTCTGGTTGTAACAGGAAATCCTTCTTTTGTACAGTGAGTAATAAAAAAAAAATCTCCTCCTTGGATATTTAAACCACTGCATTCACTTAATACATGTCTCTTTTAACCTATAACAGAGGTATAAAAATACGGGCCCCTGGAGTGTGGGGGAGAATGGATACATGTGTGTGTATGGCTGAGTCCCTTTTCTATTCACCTGCAACTATCACAATATTGTTAGTCGGCTATACTTCAATACAAAATAAAAACTTAAAAAAGTGCCACCAAGTTTTTTGGGGCTTCCCATCTGGTACCCCTTGAGAAGCATCATCTTAGATAATGCTCTCAGGGCAACTGGTCCTGTTCCAAGATCTCCCTTTTCATTTATAAAATGTCAGGTGCTATAACAGAGAGAATCCCTTACTGAACTCAATTTCTGACCTCCACTTAGCCTAGAATTTCCTGGCTTGAGAAACTCCATTTTGCAGTGGCAATCCCCTTGTTTCTCTTCACAGACAGTTTCTCTGTTGCCTCTCCTTCCACCAATCTGTCAGACAGTCACCGATTTTTCTTCCCTGGCGAGGCACTGTTACCAGTAATTGCAGAAACCATTAATAACATGGGTGGGAGGGGGCGAGAGGGAAGACGGAGGCGAGCCACAAAGGGAGTCAGCATTGTACACGGCCCACAGGCTTTTCCCTCCCACACATATGATTCACTGTTGTTCCCTCCTCACGTGGGAAAATGTTGTCCTGCTGAAAATACACCTGGAAGGCAGCTCTGCCTCAAAGATATCACATATGCATATTAATAACACACACTTTGTCGTGCCTAGAGTTGTTTTTAACCAAGCGAGCTGAAATACACCAGCCACTTTCTCATCTTCTTCTGTGTGCTGCTGGATCCCCAAGCATGGGCTCGGGTGGCTCCTGCCTCCAAAGGAGAGATGGAAGAGGCACGGGGAGGAATTCCTCAGGACCGAAATGGAGAGGGAAGGAAGCTTCGCTGGATGAAATTAGTCCCTCTTCTAGGAAGATCGAAAGAAGAGTTTCAGCACAGGAAATGTCCCCATGTGTCAACAAGAGAGAGCACAGTCAGAGGATTGGAGAAGGACCTGGAAAGGAAAGTCAGAGGCAGACAGGAGAATATCTGAGGAAAGGTCTTTAAGGATGCACAGTGTTACTTGCTCCGTTGTGTCTGACTCTTTGTGACCCCATAGACTGCAGCCCACCAGGCTCCTCTGTCCATGGGACTGCCCAGGCAAGAATCCTGGAGTGGTTTGCTGCTTCCTTGTCCAGGGGATCCTCCCGCCCCAGAGAGAGAACTCCGGTCTCCTGCATTGTAGGCAGATTCTTTACTGTCTGGGCCACCAAGGAAGCCCAGAGGAGCACAGGGAGGTTTTAAACCCTGAGATGACTTTCCGCCATCCTGTCTGCCATCTCCCATTTTGCTACAGGGCCTCACAGTTTGCTTATATGAGAACAGCTTACCTCTTTTAACTGGGACAAGTGGAAGCTTGAGTTTCTCAGAATGATTTAGTGCAGTCTACCAATCCAGTTCCCACCCCCTGGGGTCCGTTGCTGCAAAAGCCCAGGTGATGCTTTGGGCTCAGCAGTGAGCCACACTGGCTAACGGATATTTGGCTTCCCTTTGTTAGACCAGCCCAAGATGCTGGTGTGGTCTTCCTCAATGGCTTGTTAGTTGGTTGGAACATGCTGTTAATGAGACCAAAGTTAATGTCTCTGAAATCTGGTGGTTTAACTATGTAGCAGAAGATCTCTTCCATGTTCACAGGATTTACTCACAAGGAGAAGAGCATGACGGATTGCCCAAGAGAGAGCCACCAGCCCCAGTGGAAAACCATAGACAGAGCCTAAGCTGGTCCTGTGTTTCTTGACACCTATTCCTTTTTTCCATTTTGGAAAGAAAGACCCTGTGACCTGTCACTTCTTCCTTCAGCAGTCCTCTAATATTCTCAGTGTTTTTAGACTCTTCCCAGCCTAATCAGCGTATACAAGATGGCTAGTTGGAGTTCTACTCAGGTCTCTTTGATCAGTGGCTCCGAGATTAAAACCCAGTGCTTTGTATTTAACATCTTCTGGGTTTGATCCTGGGTTTTGCTTCTAATTTTGACCCTTAATCCTTCTTATCACTGAATGTTTCAGTCAAATTGGACTATCCATTAGCCCTCAGACTATTTTCCATTTTTCTTACCTCTGCTTCCCTTCTGCTGATGTTACCCCTGGTGGGAACACCTTTCCCCATTTCTGTCTCTGAACGTTCTTCCATTTCAAGACACTTTTCAAATGTCACCAGTTCCAGGAAAAAGTTTCTGTTCTCACAAATGAAGACAAACTCTATCCTCTAAATGTCTCTTGTGCTTGGTTTGTATCTCTTTTAGGACATGTGTGATTTAAAAAATATAATCATTTATTCCTTCAGTAAATATTAATTGAATATTTAGAAGTGCTAAACATCATGGTACATGGGGAGTCAAAAGTGAACATATGTAATCTTCTCACGTTAGTTAAGGATAAGCTGGTTGTTCTGGGAAACAGACCCCCAAAGCTTAGTGATTTAACATGACAGACCAACCTAGTGCTACTGGTTGGCCAGAGGCTCTTCTCTCTATGGTGATTCAAGGACTCTGTTAGTTTTATCTGTCAACTTTAGTTTTATCTATTTTCTCTATTAGTTATCTATAATATACATAACAAGTTAGTTGCATTATAAATTAGCCTCCAAACTGTTGTCTTAAGAAAACATTTACTATTTCACAAGTGCTGTGGGTCAGGGATTTAGGAGAAATGTAGCTGGGTAGTTCAGACTTTGGGGTTTCTCATGAGCTTATAGTTAAGCTGTTGTCTGTGGCTGCAGTCACCCGAAGGCTTGACTGGGGCTGGTGGATCCATTTCCCAATGACTCATTCACCGTCCTCACCATCTGCCCATTAAGTGTCCTTATGGCTACCCGCTCCAGTAGTCCTGCCTGGGTAATCCCATGGACAGAGTAGCCTGGCAGGCTACAGTCCATGGGATTGCAAAGAATCAGACATAGCTTAGTGACTAAACAACAACAATGATGGCCTGATGGCCGGCTTCCCCCAGAGAGAGAAACCCCAGAAAGCACAAGGAACAGTCTGATTCTATTCCAGAAGTGAGTCCCTAAGTTCAGCTCACCCTCAGGGGGTGAGAACCAAGCTCTGACTTTCAAGGGAAGGATATAAAGGATCTATGGACCTATTTTTCTCTTTTTCACTGAGGGCTTGTGGGATCTTGATTCCCCGGTCAGGGATAGAAGCCGGGCTCGCGACAATGAAAGCGCGGAGTCATAACCACTGGTGTGTGTGTGGGTGCTCAGTTGCTTCAGGCGTGTCCGATTTTTGTGACCCTGCAGGCCAGAGCCTTCCAGGCTTCTCTGTTCGATGGAGTCTCCAGGCAAGAGTACTGGAGTGGGTTTCCATTTCTCCCTCCAAGGCATCTTCCTGACCCAGGGATCGAACCTGCATTTCCTGTGTCTCCTGCATTGGCAAGTAGATTCTTCACCACTGAGCCCCCAGGGAAGCCCCCATAACCACTGGACCACCAGGGGATTCCCTGTGGACCGGAGCATGGGACCCATGCTCCTTCAGTTCTGTGGGGCTCCGTCATCTCCTAGAGCCTAGGTCCTTCAGCTTCCAGCAGATGGAAGTTGAAAGCATGGAGGAGGCACTCCAGCTTCTTAAAAACACTGATCTGATAGTGACACGTATGACGACTCTTCTCCCTTCAGTGGGGAGTAGCACATGGCCACCTCTGGATTCAAGGGTGACTGGAAAATGCCATCTGTGCCGGGCAGTCATTTCCCAGTGACAGCCCTCTGTACCTGCCACCCTTCCCAAACGTTAGCTTCTTCCAGGCAGGAACTGTCTTGTCCTTTGTGTCCCTCATTATACAAATAGCACAGACCTTGTGTGGAAGAGGTGCTCTTCCATGAAGGATGGATGGGATGGCAGCATTATTTTTCTGTATATTTCTAAAGGTAAACCTAGGCTTGCTTCTGTCTAGAATCCACATCAACTCTGCTACTTAAATCCTCTTTACAGCTGAGCTGTGGCATATGTGTCTATGTTCAGAACTATCTAGGCATGATGGTTCTCTTGTTATTTCTTATGAATTATTTATCTTCCCTCCTCTGAACTTTCTTCAAATGGCACATTGCAAAGGACTAGTTCTTTACTAAAGAATATTATATAAAGGCAAGAATGTTCAAAGCTTCTCTGCATCACTACACAAACAATTCAAGTAAGATGCTGCCAAATACTGAAGTGATGGGATCACAGGGTAGCAGAGATAAGAAATAAATTGTCATAGCAACCAGAAGACCTCAGTTGGGAGGACTGTACTTCAACTTAAAAGGTAGTTCTAAGAGCTTAAACATACACAGAGAAATGGCTAATTGCATAAAGATGTCATTCAAATACAGGAGAATCTATTTAAACTTTTCTGAGTGAATATAATTTGGAAACATAATGTGGGAAAGTACGAAATAAGAGCATGAGTGAGCCTTCACCATAACGTTTAATAAGAACAATAATTTATGATAATTGTTGAATACTGTTTATTTACCAAAAAATAAGATATTGCTCATTTGGGAATTATAATGATGTTGCATGGTTGGTGTAGAAAAATTGAGGTGGGAGGCAGGCTCCAGAGGAAGGACATCTATGTATATCCATGTGGCTGATTTACTTTGTTGTACAGCAGAAACTAGCATGACATTGTAAAGCAATTATAGGAAAAAGAAAAATTTAAAAATGCAGAAAACACGAAAGGGGACGAAAAAATCACCCTACCACTCTGAGTAATTTAAAAAATATTTTTAGTGTATATATAAATATGTGCAAGCATGCTATGTCGCTTCAGTTGTGTCCAACTCGTTGCAACCCCATGGACGGTAGCCCTCCAGGCTCCTCTGTCCATGGGATTCTCAGGCAAGAATACTGGAGTGGGTTGCCATGCCCTCCTCCAGGGGATCTTCCTGACCCAGGGGTGGAACTCGTGGCTCTTACGTCTCCTGCGTTGGCAGGCGGGTTCTTTACCACTAGCGCCACCTGGGAAGCCCATATATCTATATATCTGTTTCAAGCATATGTATATTAAAATTTGAGATTATGTATTTTTCATTTAGTACTTTGATTTTACTTACATTATCTCATAACATTTCCCCATTTCTTTCATATTCTTTAAAACATTTAGAACTACTGCATGATATTTCATAACTTAGATTTATCATAACTTTATCTAACTATTCCTATAGTGTTTGACATCTCAATTATTTCCATACTTTTGGTATCATAAATAATTCTATAACTAACATGGTGGTATAAGCAATACTTGTCACAGAGTGGGTGCTGGATGAGGGTTTGATGAATAAACTGCAAGATACAAATCTTTTGGCACATCTCTGATGACTGATATTATGTTCCTAAAAAATGAATTATCAATTATCTAGAAGATTTATTAAACTTCATTTTGAGTATTTGGAATAAACTTAGCTTCTAATACTTGTGTTGTAGACTCTCCTATGTGTACAAGTAATAGTTTGCAAAACACAGGTGAGGGAGCAGGAACCATCCCAGGTACAGAGTCTGATTGGTCAGAGGCATCTGCTGGTGTCTGGTGTCCTTTCTTACTGCCCACAGGAAAGCCTTCCATGTGTGGGGGGCTTCAGATTTGATCAGGCTGTGATCCCCACAACCATCCTGCAAGGCCAGCAGGCCAAGCTCCCCCCTCACCCCACCACCAGCCCATTTTGCAGCAAAGGAAAGAAGACTCAGTTTGTGAATTAAAGTTCAGCCCAAGGATCTGAAGCTCATCTGGTCTCTTGTTTCTAGAACACATGCCAAAGACCCAAGACCCTTGTATTGGCACCTGTTTCTCAAGACAGTGCTTCAAAAATAAATTGGACCAGCATGGAAGGCTAATCTTTTAATTTTATTTTTAAAGATTTTTTTTTTTAATGTAGACCACTTTTTAAAGTCTGTATTGAATTTGTTACAATGTCATTCCGTTTTATGTTTTTTGGCTGCAAGGCACGAGGCATGTGGGATCTTAGCTCCCAGACCAGGGATCGAACCTGTGTGCCCTGCGTTGGAAGACGAAGTCTTAACCACTAGACCACCAGGGAAGTCCCAGATCTTGTAAATTGTGTGGTCTGTTTTTCATTATTAGGAGTCTTGAGGGACTTGCTGTTATTATTATTAACATGTAAGGCTTTTCTTGCGACAGTAGAAGTTGTAGCTTTTTCAGTTTTCATCCTCAAACTCTGGGAAATGACTGTGACACCTGGTTTCCTTTTGCTATAAGGATGAGAGGGAGAAATAGGAATATAGCACACAATTCAAAAAATCCTTTTTAAAAGGATTTCTTTGTCTCAATAGAAAATAGAGCAAAATTTCACAAAACTCTTATGGAGGCAGGTTAGCATGAGGTCAGTGCCTTAAAGAATGTAGCCTTCCTCTGCCAGCCACGTGTCAACCTCGGGGGCAGTTGGGGGGCGGGGGAGACTCCTCACCGCTCCCAGGTTCACTTTAGGGAAAAACAGGCCGCTTTTGGACTTCCCCATTAGTAACACCTTATTGAACCCTCAGGTTAGGCTTGAAAGATGTCAAGAGAGTGTGTGAATCAGGTGTCACCACTCTGACTGCACAGTAGAAATGTCTGGGGAGATTAGAAAAATGTATGGGTGTCTGGTCCCACCCTTGATAATTAAAATCAGCATCTCTTGGAGTAGGAGCAATCATCGGTAGTTCGCGAAAGCTCTCATGTGATTTTGATGTGCAGTGGGGGTTGAGATTCAGTAATTTAAACTTTGTGAGCATCTCCCCACAGTGTAGAAGTGGATGGATAAGAAGATTCAACAGGTGGGCAGACGGGAGGTGAGTGGATGAGAACAGCTCCCCAGAGGTTTCTCTGAGTTACTGGGGACTATGGATTTTAAATATTTTAAACATTGTATTAACCCCTCCCTCCCTCTCATTAACTGCAATCACAGGGCCATCTTTTATATCAAGAGGATGGTGTGAGGCTCCATTGAAGATATTTAGGGGACCCTGGAGAAGTAACACAGGCCCCCTCCAAATTACTAACCTCCTCATCTAGACTTCAGACATCCCGTTAGATTGTTTCCCTTGAGGTGCCATTCATCCCCTGCATTACAGAAGGCTTTTCTAGTGACTAAATTATAATAATTGGTTTACCAAGTGCCAAAAGGTTTTGAAATCTAAAAGTCAGACAATTAAGGGTTGAAAAGGCAAATATTTCCAAGCTAGACCTAGGCTTTGAAGCAACTGACATTCTCAAAAATGTCTTTATAAAATAATGTCACAAGTAAGTAGATTGCAAGTCTCATCACCTTTAAACTCAGCGCCATCCACATACAAAGCCTTCCTGAGCTCATGGAAGACACACCTTAGGCTCCAATGGTCTACGTTTCACAATTGGAAGGGCAGGAAAATAAGCTGTGACTTGAAAAGGTACATAGTGACTCCCTTCCCAGCCTCTGGATCTCAGCACTATGGGCTCAGCAGCCTAGCCTTCTTTGTTTCTGAAAAATGGGGAACAAATTTGACCTGGGCTGCACGTAGCTGCAAGCAGATGTGGCCAGACAGCTCCCATTCCTCCTCTCGCTTCCCCACCCTCTCCCCTCCTGGGCTTGTTCTCCATTATTTTCAATCAGGGCATTATTT
The DNA here is from genome assembly GCF_019320065.1 of Cervus canadensis. Classification (NCBI taxonomy): domain Eukaryota; kingdom Metazoa; phylum Chordata; class Mammalia; order Artiodactyla; family Cervidae; genus Cervus; species Cervus canadensis. Next base: position 44,953,002 of record NC_057408.1, on the reverse strand, counting down.
TTCTTAAATATCATTTCTCCTGTCTCTGGGGATATTGCATAGAAACTTACTAATGAGAGTCTTAGGTGATGTCACCATGGCTCTCGCACGTGTTGGGTGATTTGCTTAGTTTATCAGACATCCAGAAGCTAACAAGTAACAGGCATGTGTGCGAGTATTTAGCGTTTGCCAGCATGGCAAGAAATCCTCCAAAGTGCAAGGAGGAAAAGTCAGCTTGTGCTTCAGTTGCTCGATTTTAGCACCTCTTGACCTCATCATCTCGCTATTTTGAGGCACCTAATTTAGTGTCATTGCAATTGCTGTGAAAACAACTCTCCAGGAAGTCACCCCACGAAAAGGAACACCCCCGGAGGCTCTTTCCACAGCGTTGCTGTGGTGATCCCGTTACTGAAAAGAAAAAAGAAAACACCGAAAAAATAGCTTCACCACCCTGTTATTCATCCTCCATCCCCAGGAACTTAGAACTTTATATGCACACACACACACCACACAGCCACATCTGGTATTAAAAAAAAAAAAATCAGAGTTGTTGATGCAGAAATTACTTACTTTCAACACCTGCCAAGGGGTGGGGCTGCAGAACCACAGACCGTGGTGGGACTGTGTTTTCCATCCCGTCAGGACTGCTTTCATCCAGGATCTAGGCAGATCCACGTTTTTTCTTTTCAAATTGGAGTATAGTTGATTTACAATGTTTTGTTGGTTTTAGGTGTACAGCACAGTGGTTCAGTTAAACATGTATCTACACACACACATACACAGACATATATATATATATACTTTTTCAGATTCTTTGCCCTTATCAGTTCAGTTTAATCGCTCAGTCATGTCCGACTCTTTGTGACCCCATGGACTGCAGCACGCCAGGCTTCCCTGTCCATCACCAACTCCCAGAGCTGACTCAGAAACTCATGTCCATTGAGTCGGTGATACCATCCAATCATCTCATCCTCTGTCGTCCCCTTCTCCTCCCACCTTCAAAAATTTGCCCTTATAAGTTATTACAAAATATTGAGTATAATTCTTGGTGCTATACAGTAGGTCCTTGTTGGTTATCTATTTTACATATAAATATATCTACTTTATTTTAGATATATCTTTTTTCCATCCCATCAGTACTGTGTTTATCCATGATCCCTTGTGGTTCAGACAGTCAAGAATCTGCCTGCCAGGCAGGAGACCTGGGTTTGATCCTTGGGTTGGGAAGGCCCCCTGGAGAAGGGAATGGCAACCCACTCCAGTATTCTTGCCTGGGAAATCCCATGGACGGAGGAGCCTGGCGGGCTATAGTCCATGGGGTCACAAAGAGTTGGACAGGACTAACACCTTCACTTTTAAACAGATCTACCTTTTATCACTTTTCATTATTTAGTTTTAAGTTCTTAGCCTTTTTCTTTCCTGGTGCATTTACCCTGAGTATAAATGGGTGTGAATTCCTTCACAATTCATCCCTGTGATAACATCTGAGGGGGACAGGTGCTTAAGGACTCAGCCCTCAGAGAATCCATCTTATCAAGACATGTGCATGAAACGTGGAGAACTAAGTGGTCAGGGAAAACGGTGATGCAGAAATTGTGCATCGGTTTGCTCACTTTAACAAGTTTGGTTTTAAAACTTTGTGCAGGGTTGCTGCTTAGTTTAAAATACAGGGCTGATGGGGAAAATAAAGGTGTCTGGAAATTTAGCCTAAAATTCCTGGATTTGAACGGACACAGGCAAGCCCAGACTTTTCTCGTTTTTGTTTACTAAGCATAGCAATGTTACATGCTTTTTAGCTGTCATCACATCTAGTTAGTCCTTAATCTGGATTTTAAAATTTAGAAGCATACTCAAGATCTTCACTACAGGGACCCCTCTGGTGGTCCAACGTTTAGGACTCTAAGCTTCCACTGCCGGGGACAAGGGTTTGATCCTTGGTCATTGAACTGAGATCCTGTCGGCCAAAAAAACCCAAACAAATAAAACCAAAAAATGATCTTTACTAGAGCCATAAAAAGTGAAAGCAAGGGTAATCTTTGTAACTGTGATGAAGGTATTTACGCTCTTACTGCATTTAAATTAAAGAAGCAGTGTGAGATTTTTGTCTAAAATCAGAAGCAATTGGTGTCACCATTAGGTGGCGCACTCCAGCCACCGATTACTTAGGCTGAAGGGAAGCAAGCGGTGCCACCTAGGCGGAAATTCCTGGACCCTTCCACCTTTCCTTTAATCATTTAAGATTGCAAGAAGACAATCTGTGTGGAAACCGGCAGCAGGCATATTTTATGCTCCTCTGACACTTTTTGTTTTAACATTTGGCTTCTAGCCATACCGACTGCTTCTCTTTGCCCCCACGCGGTTTCCAAACCGGCTGCCTCCGCTGCCTTCGTTTTCCTTTCTGCCTCAGCATTTGCACCGGCAACTACGCAGTGCATGTCAAACCTGCATTCAATTTGGATTGAAGTCTCTATTTTTTTTTTTTTTTTGTATTTGCAACATTTACAATGGGTCAAGAGAATGAATGAGTCTAATGGGAATTGAGTCTGGTGAACAGAATGAGTCTGGTGAACAGTGCTCTTCTAGCATCCCATCCCTGCCTGTCAACGTTAGACAAAAATAGAAAAGAATAGTTAAAAGGAGAAATCACGGCAATTACTAGGAGTCTCAGCATCTGCTAATGGAACACTTTTCCTTTAATCATGTTCTATAATGTGCAACCTTTACTTTCCCGGGTCACACTGGCTAGAAGGACCAATTCCAGAGCGCAGTTAATAATCATCAGGGTGGAGATCATTGTTTTTGAGTTGCCTGCCTTCCTCCTGGAGGTTTCTGGCCACGCTGGCTCCTCTCCTTGGAGGCCTGTACGGTTTCTCTTCACCTGGCATTATTGACTCCGGTGTCTCACTCAAAGTAGAGACTTCTTTTTTTAAAATTGGAATATAATTGCTTTATAATGTTCTGTTAGTTTCTGCTGTACAATGAGGTGAATCAGCCGTATGTACGCTTATATCCCCTCTCTCTCGGACCTCCCTCCCATACCCCTGCCATCTCCCCTCTCTAGGTCATCACAGAGCACCGAAAGAGACTTCTCTGCTGCCAATAATCAGCCTACTGCTCCTGGTTTGTTTTTTTTTTTAATTGATTAATTTATTTTTATTGAAGGATAATTGCTTTATATTATTGCATTGGTTTCTCCCATACACCAGCATGTATCAGTCACAGGTACATGAATGTTCCCTCCCTCGTGAACCTCCCTCCCACCTCCCACCCCTTCCCACTCCTCTAGACTGTCACAGAGCTCTGATTTGAGTTTCCTGTCATACAGCGAATTCCCACGGGCTATCTGTTTTACACATGGTAGTGTATATGCCGCTCTCTCCATTCATCCCACCCTCTCCTTCTTCCACCCACCTACATGTGTCCATGTCTGTTTTCTGTCTGCGTCTCTATTGAAAGTGAAAGTGTTAGCCGCTCAGGTGTGTCCGACTCTTTGCGGTCCCATGGACTGTAGCCCACTAGGCTCCTCTGTCCACGGGATTCTCCTCTGTCCAGGTAAGAATACTGGAGTGGGTTGCCATTTCCTCCTCTGGGGGATCTTCCCAATCCAGGGATTGAACCTGGGTCTCCTGCACTGCCAGGCAGGTTCTTTACCATCTGACCCATTTGGGCAAGAAGGTGTTGCAACTCCATTGCTGCCCTGCAAATAGGTTCATCAGTACCATCTTTCTAGATTCCATCTATATACATTAATATATTTGTTTTTCTCTTTCTGACTTACTTCACTCTGCTTCTGTTGTTTTTTGTGGATCCATGGCTTGTATCATTGAAGGTGCTTTTCCTGGGCTCCCAGAAGGTTGACCCTGGGCTTTCAGGATCTTACATTCCCTCTTACTCTAGGAACTTGGAGCACATGCCCTGAGGCTGGATTGGAGAAGATTTTTTTCAGTGGCAGCACCAATTATCAAACTCAGAAATGTCCCTTGTCACCAGAAGACAAGAATAAAGCCCTGGCTTCTTGAGTCATGACTTCTTCCTATAGCCATATGGCCCAAGTTCAAGGATTTTAGGTAAGTTACTAAGCTCCCTCTGCCTCGGTTTCCTCAATTATAATATAATATTATAATCATAATATAATAATTCCTCATTTAATTCCTCATAAATAATATAATTCCCTCACATAATAATATAATATAAAAAAAGTTCATCACAGGATCAACTTTTAAGTTGTTGTGAGGATTAAATGATTCGGTGCATGTGATGGCTCCTCTGTCCATTGGATTCTCCAGGCAAGAATCATGGAGTGGGTTGCCATGTCCTCCTCCAGGGGATCTTCCTGACCCAGTTTTACAGTGCCTCAGGAATTGAACCTGGGTCTCCTACACTGCAGGAGGATTCTTTACCGATGAACCACTGGGGAAGCCTTGCAACTCTCAATTTCCTTTGTTAAATCAATCTGAGTTGAGCTTTTGGTCACTTGCATCATAAAAGTCTGTCTCTATTGTTATAATGCAACCTAGTGAAAACATTCCTATGATAGAGAGAAACACGGTTTCTCTTACAGTTTCTGTCATGGTTTCTTAACATCAAATTGGAAAATTATTACTGTTTCATTGGTATTTAGAGGCTCTGAAATATCCAAACATCACAAAGCTTTGTATATTTACATATGACCTCTCTTGATATGCGAATCTAGAGAGGAGCCATTTGTTAAATTGTATTTCCAGAAAGATGTGTATCTATCAATTCGAAAATGGCCTTGAACGTTTCTAAAGTAATTCACCGCACATAGATAAAGCTCATGAAATGTTTAAGAAATTAGGTTTTCTGGATAAATGAATTTCTGATTAATTGAAATTAATTAAAGCTTTCTCCCTTCAACACACATAACCTACTAGCTCCTCTCTGTAGAAAATCTTTGTGAAATGTATAAATGCACTTTCTTTCATTAGTAATTACAGTATAGTGAGCATAATTGCATTTTTGATTATTAAGAATTTTACAGTGCCTCAGGGTTATGAGAGTATAAATTCTCATTGTACAGTATTTTACAGAGAGAAATTCAGGAAATTGGGCTAAATATGGATTGATCCTGGGATATTTACTAGATGTTTATTTTTCCAAACCTCCAATATCTACTAGATTTTGTTGTCTTTCATTTTTTTCTATAAAAATTAACATGTGCAAAAAGTTTAATAGGGATTTTGGTTAGCTGGGCTCTTGTTTAGGAAAATTTTGTTTTATTTTTTCAATAGGCCCTTTAAGCACAGAAAATTTTGTTATATTTTTTCAGTAAGCCATTTATTCACAGTAATTGTGTGCTAACTTATTAATGTGAACAAGATTGCAAATGGAAAATGTGGGACAAAAGGGACCTGACATTGACAAGAGGAGCTTCAGTGATGAAGTTACTTTGGGGGTTGAGTTTAACTGTATAGAGTCTCAGAAATGACCCAAGATGTTCAATGACTGTGAATTCAGGAGGCCAGGGCATCCAGCACATAGGGACCACGGCTTATTCTTTTCATGTGTCTTTTGTGGAGTGGAGGGCCAGTAGTTACAGATCTTTACATATCCTGTGGCTCAGCCAACTTTGGTTGGTTGGTTATATAGGGACTTTGACATGGAGAGAACACATCCAGCAAACACATACGGTGTGTGGCGGTCTTTTCTCCAGGTCCGTTCTTTCTAGTTCCCTCTCATCACTAGACTGATAAGCTGTAAAAGATTCAGAGATTTGGAACCAAGGCCAGTAGTTCCTTTCTTCCCATCAGAGACACGATTAATAGTCAAAGTCAGAGATCAGACGTCGACATAACATCACATGGGGTCTTAGGGGCTGAATTGCGTCTCCCCACCCCCTCCTGTTTTCATACGTTGAGGTTCTCATTGCTAGTGACTATATGTGGAGATAGGGTCTTTAAAGACATAATTAAATCAAAATCAGGCCATTGGGGTGAACCTTAATCCTATATGAAGGGCTTTTTTTTTTTTTTTAAATAAGAAAAGGAGATTAGGATATCCAAGTACAGAAGGAAGATTATGCAAAAAAATCAAGAAAGAAGACAGCTGTCTATAGCCAAGGAAAGAGACCCCAAGAGGAACAACCTTGCAAATACTTTGGTTTCAGACTTTTAGCTCTCAGATATCCTAAGGCATCCTCATACATCCTTGTGTATCTTTAAACAAAATCCTTTTCTCAGATATTCTCTTGCCTGCCTCTGACTTTCTTTTCTAGATCCTTCTCTCACCTGTGTGCCTTTGGGCATGTGTGCTAAGTCACTTAGTCATGTCCGACTCTGTGTGACCTTAGGACTGCAGCCTGCCAGGCTCCTCTGTCCACGGGATTCTCTGGGTGGGAATACTGGAGTGGGTTACCATGCCCTCCTCCAGGGGATCTGTGTGCCTTTGCTTCCCCTCTCATTGACACATGGACCATTTCCTGTGCTGAGACTCTTCTTACAGCTTTGGTCTTCCTGCAAGATGGACTAATTTCATCCAGTGAAACTTCCTTCCCTCTCTGTTTTGGTCCCAAGGAATTTCTCCCCATGCCACTTCCATGTCTCTACTGGGGGCAGGAGCCACTAAAGTCCACGCTTGGGAATCCTGCTACACACAGAAGGAGATGAGGAAGGAGATGATGAAGTTGTTGGTTCATTTCAGCTTGTTTGGTTAAAAACAACTCTAGGCACTACAAATCATTTCTGTGGTTTAAACCATTCAGTCTGTGGCACTTTCTTATGGCAGCTTAAGCAAACTAATACATGAAGTTATTCAAGAAAGGAGCAGGCCAACCATCAGTGTGTGTAGTCAGGGATGGGATGGAGAAATTGTATGTCAAGGCAGAAGGATATGAAAACCTATCAAATCATCCAGGAAGCCAATGTCGGGTTGCACAACATGGAAAGTCACTGGCTGGGGATCAACAGTGGTTGTGGGTCCACCCCTTTGTCTCCATCCCCTTGAGGTTACAGTTCTCTTTCTACTCCCATTCCAATATCCAGTTATCAAGAGGCCATATTCTGCCACAGTTCAGAAATTGGCATTGGATAGGTTGTCGGTTCGTTTTCATATTTTTTTTTTCCAGCCTAGTCTGTCCTATGCTAGGGTCATCCTTCATCTGAGTTGATATTATTGACCTACCATCTGCAGGGCATGTACGTTGAGTTTTATTTACAGCAGTGATGATGAATTAAGCTTGAGTTAGTAAAATTCTCTTACCAGCCTCCCCTAGAAAGATGGCTTTGCATTTGTGGAGAAATCACAGAGGTTTCCTGGAAGAGAATGTATTTGCTGGAGGACTGATAGGATTGAGACGCAATCTATAATTCGGGGGACTAACTTTTCTTCATGCAAAGCTGCTTTTTTCTCCTTTTAAAAAAAAATCAGATTTAACCTCAGTCATGCCTCAACAGCACCATGCTATGCTCATTTCGGTTCTAGACAAAACATTTCACTTCCTGAGTCAATCAGCCACCACTGAGCTGAGTACTACAGGGATTATAAAGATGAGTTAGACAGGGTTGGCAATCTCAACATCCCACAGGGGAGACATAGGAGTGATTCTAACATGAGAAAGACTATGAAATGAGCTATAATAAAAGTATGAATGGATTTCGTTAAGAGGAACAAAGGAAGGAGAGGATGTTTCCAACTTGAAAGGCATCTGGAGGAAAAAGGGATATCAGTTGGGCCTTGGAGGAGATGGAGATGGGTAACAGACACAGACTAGGGGGGAGAGAACAGCTGCACATACACAGAGGCTGGAGAGAGCAGGGCCTGCTCCAAAGCAGAGAATAATCCAACGAGACCACGTGTGGGTATGTAGTGGTCAGGTGGGATGAGAGGGGCTGTCTTAAGGGAGATTGGAGCTGGAGGTTGGGCTTGGCTGTAGATGGCTCTGACTGCCAGATCAGAAGAAGGTGGGAAACCAATCAACATCTTTGGAAAAAGGAGCTGATATGGTTATACTGATTTTAGGAAGATAATTTTGAGGATAGAGTGGGTGGTATGGGTGGGAGTTGGGGACAGACTGAAACTGGAGGACCCTGTCTGGAAGCTACTGCAATCCTTCAGATGAGAACTGCTAAGATCATGACCTAGGAAGATGGTGGGAAGGACAAAGAGGCTATAGACTCAGGAGTTGTGAGGGCCCAGGGAGAAGGTGGTACTAATGACACTCAGGGTTAAATGCAATGAGGAACCTAGAGGAAGGAAGTAAAGGGGACAAGATTTATTTTAATAAGAAGATGAAGAACTTGTTTTCGAGTATGCTGAGTTTTGTATGTGTACATGTTCAGCAGGAAAACGATGCTTGTTCCTTGAAGATCAGGTTATGTCTCATTCACCTCAGCCTCCGCCAGAGGCCAAGTTTTCATTTATTTGCTCATTCATTCATTCATCCATTCAACCAATACTGAGTAAATGCTCATTCTGTACTAGGCTCAGAACCTGGCATATAGTAGAAGTCAACAGTGTTTTTTTTAGCTGAACTAAACTGACATTTATGGATTCTCATGCAGTTGAATTGTCATTATATTGAGAACTTCTAATCAGTAGGTTTAGTAAGACTGTTGGTTCCATGGGGAAGGGATGTAGGGGTTGGAAACAGAAGGGAGGGTGGAGCTCATAGCCTCCATCTATAAAAGTCACACACGAAGTGCCGTGGGTGTCCACCTGCCCTCTGCTGGGGCTCTCAGCCCAGAAGTGGACGGTGAACACAAAGTTTTGAAGGTCTTATATACAGACATTTTCCAAAAACAGGGGAAGGGATGGAATCAGAGTTGAGGCAGTCACTTAGGTATTTATGCCTATGTCAGAAACCTGTAATTTTAAAGATTCGCTGTATTTACACCTCTTGTATTTTCTTTGTACTTGCAAGCTACCTTTTTTCTTAGGTGTTGGCATTTCTCAAATTCCAATCTGTCTTTGTTTAGTGAGAGACAGGAAAGAAGACCCCCTTTAGACTGTTTTCTTTCTTGGGTTGGAGGTTTGTATGGAGAGAGTAAGGCAGGGACTCAGCGGGGTGGTAGCCGGGATCAGAAAGGAAGCAAGCACAGTGGGAAGGCAGAGCCTGGGGGAGCAGTCAGTGTCTGTTGCACAGAATCCTTTTCTACCTGGGGTTCCTGTTCCAAAGGCACTGAGGGTTTGTGTAGCGCAGTGGATAAGAATGTGGGTGTGGGAATCAGAGCCCTAGGTTGGAATAATCCCAATACAGATCATGTGTACTTGTGCCGATTATTTACTCTCTTTAAGCTTCTACTTTCTCATTTAAGATAAAGATAATAACCATATCTTCCTTGTCTTCTAACATGAAATACTTTGCTTAATGTCTGTGTTCATTTCTGTTTCCCCCTTGAATGTGAGCTTCACAGGGACAGAGATTTCTATTTGCATTGTTCTCTGATGTCTCTCACCTACTGAACACATGGTTACTTGGAGGAATCTCCAGGTAAAAGAAGCAGGAATGGTGGGCAGGAATGATTAGAAATGTAGAAGGAGAATAAGTTGGGAGATGATTGTGGAAGCCAGCATAGGAAGGGGTTCGTTCCAGCAAGGGGATGGTGAGCAAGGCTTAATCTGAGGAAAGACAGAAAGAGGAAGGCCCCAAGGAAAAGTCACTGGATTTGATAACTAGAAAGATATTGGTGGCTTAGAGAGTCCGAATGTCATTGGAAAGTGGCAGAAACACCTGATAGTCAGTGATGAGTTGTTAAAGAGAACTTAGGATATGGTGACAATGAATCACACCTCCTGTTTGCAGAAGTTTGGTAAAGAAGAGAGGCAGGATGGGCTTGATCTTGAGGGCAAAAAGTGTTCAAGGGAGAAGTTGTATTTTTAAACCAAGGAAGGAAGATGCCCAAGGCGAAGGAGAGACAGAAGATGTGAACAGAAGCAATGACCCATAGATTAAATCTTGGGAGGGAAGGAGGGGGATAAAACCCTGTGGGGGAGGGGAGAGAAATTAGCCTTAGAGGACACTTCTGGTTGAATGAGGATAAAAAAGGAAAACTATGAAAAGAAAGGAAATTTGAGGCTTAAGGGAGGATAGTTGAAGGAGTTCATACACAGGTCACCTATCATCTCAGTGACTTAGTAGCAAGCAAAGAAGGCTGATTGCTGAAGAACTAATGCTTTTGAATCGTGGTACTGGAGAAGACACTTGAGAGTTCCTTGGACAGCAAGGACATCAAACCAGTCAGTCCTAAAGGAGATCAACACTAAATATTCAGGACTGATGCTGGAGCTGAAGCGCCATTAATTTGGCCACCTGATATGAAGGATTGACTCATTGGAAAAGACCCTGATGCTGGGAAAGATTGAGGGCAGGAGGAGAAGAGGGTGACAGAGGATGAGATGGTTGAGTGGTATCATCGACTCAATGGACACGAGTTTGAGCAAACTCTGGGAGATAATGAAGGACGAGGACAGGGAATCCTGGTTTGCTGCAGTCCATGAAGTTGGAAAGAGTCAGACATGACTTAGCGACTGAACAACAGTAAGAACCAGGCGGTGGATTGGTGGGAGCTGAGGAAGGTGGGAAAGAGCTGGAAACTCACCAGGGATTGGTAGAGACATTGATAAGATTGCTCAGTGGACTCGGGCAAAGTGAAATTAGAAGACAGGGATGTGTCTCGATCTGATCTACTCAGTAATGTCACTCCCTCTCCCCAACCCCCAACAATGCCCCAAATGGGGATTAAAAGCAAAATGGTAACTGGAATCATGTGCGATGACAAATTGGAAGGAGAATGGGGAGATGGATAAAGGATGAATGACTTCCTGAAAACCAGCGTCTTGAAAGTATGTCTGAAGCAATGGAGTAAGAGTAATAAGGGGTTGAGTCACACTGGAAAGATGCAGAAATTGAAAACCTTGAAGATAAAGACCAGATTCAGCAGGAGTGAGAGAATATAGAAGAGGTGGAAAGTTTGGCGTGCTCATCAGGTCCAGTCTTATTTCTTTTTTTCTCCCCAGAAAAAAAATGTGGATGTCATGAAGTTGGATGTTTTTACAGATTAACCTAATAAATAATGCCCTTTGTACTTTTTGGTGCACAAGTACACACGACTGTTTCCTGGTGAAAATAACTCACAGTTAGAGTAGAAAGAGCTGAAGATCTATCTGTAACAAGGAGATGGGAGTGGGCATTATCCCTCATCTCAATCACGATGTTCTTTGACGTTAACCCGGGAAATAGAATCTCAGTTTGAATTTTCCCTGAGGTTCTTTTTCATACATATGCTAAGTTATAGTAGGTTTCCTGCCCCACCCCCTTAAGTTTTTATTTCTTTTTTCCTTGGCTGTACGGAAATCAAAAGTGGTGTCTTTCAACAGAACACAAGATGTAGTCTTATGAGTTGAGGTGTCCTGAGCTTATGGGCTTCTGGTTGACTGACTGGTACCATTGATTCTTAGTAGGTCAGAGTCTAGCTACCTTGCTATCTGCGTTTAAGGAGGTGGTCCAGGTAATAAGTCTCTTTTGACCTTGGCCCAAAAATAAGGTTGCTGTCCATGCTGCTCATATCTAAAACCCATCAAGGAGAAAGTGACACAGAAGCCAACATTCTCAAGACAGAGGACACAGGCCCTGTCCAGAAGCCACTAGGCTTCCACTTTGTTGGGATGCCGATATGAGTCTTTTGCTCTTAATGTGGGTCCAATATTATATAATAATCTTTTTAGAGGTGGAGGTGGCTGAGGTTTCTCTATCACCTCTGTGAAACTTATCAGATTCTCTCTCTCTCTCTTTCTCTTTTTCTCTAGAGTGGCCAATAACTGCTCTGAGAAAGTGGTAGACTAGGAGTGACTGCTCGGGCTGAAAAGCACCATTGATATTTGAATAACAGTTTCCATGTTACAAAGAATTTTCACATGTCAGGTAACAACAAACTCCTACTGTAGAGCCCTGGGAACTATATTCAATATCCTGTGTGATAAACCATAATGGAAAAGAATATATATAAAGAGTGTTTATGTATGTATAACTGAGTCACTTTGCTATACAGCAGAGATGAACACATCATTATAGATCAACTGTACTTCAAAAAAAGATAAAAACAAGCAAACAAACAGGAATAAAAACCAAAGACTTTTTCACATATCAGTGAGCTCACATAGCAGTGAGTTGTAATGTAAGTCAAGACATCACATTGCCAACAAAAGTCCATAGAGTCAAAGTTATGGTTTTTCCAATAGTCATGTGTAGATGTGAGAGCTGGACCATAAAGAATGCTGAGTGCTGAGGAACTGATGCTTTTGAATTGTGGTGTTGGAGAAGACTCTTGAGAGTCCCTTGGACTCTTGAACTTGGACTTGGACTTGGACTGCAAGGAGATCAAACTAATCAATCGTAAAGGAAATCAACTCTGAATATTCACTGGAAGGACTGATGCTAAAGCTAAAGCTCTAATACTTTGGCCACCTGATGTGAAGAGCCAACTCACTGGAAAAGACCCTGATGCTAGGAAAGATTGAGGGCAGGAGGAGAAGGGGGCAACAGAGGATGAGATGGCTGGATGGCATCACTGACTCAGTAGACATGAGCTTGAGCAAACCTGGGGAGACAGTGAAAGATAGGGAAGCCTGGTGCCCTGCAGTCCATGCGGTTGCAAAGAGTTGAGCATGACTCAGTGACTGAACAGTAACAAGTTCCTCTTCAGCTCTGCTACGACAGCGATGATTGAGTCTGATGGGAGGAAGCTGTGGGGATCCCAGATATGAGCCTCTTAGTGGTGTGGTTTTAGCCTCTTGTAAGGTGGCTCATCCTTAAGGGTGGATCTTGCTTAGAATCTAAAGGGAGAGTAGTTTGAGCAAGGCCATAAAGTTAAAAATGGTTGCAGGAATCGTTGCCGATTAAATAAAACCAGAGGGATATGAGTATGAAAAGAGAGGATGAGGCCTGAGATGGAGGCAAGGAAAAGTAAGGTTATATTACAGAATTCACACTTAGCAGATGTTTGCAGGGGGTGTGGTTTAACCTGGCTATTCCTAAGCTATCATAATAGAAATTTATTCTATTTATTGGGAAAAAGTTATAATATGATTAGTTACTTAACATATTTTTTTCTGATGTGTCATAGAACATATGCGAGACATAGGCAGCCGATGTTCGAACAAAGATATCAACTTTCTCTTTGATGAGTAACTGATCAGATCATACATTGCTGACACGCTCCAGTCACCTTCACTATAACAGAACAAGGTTTGTTTCAGGTGTCTCATCATTGAAGGTGGCCCGTTAGGACTGGCTACTTGGAAGTCAACTTGCAGCGGGAGCATTTTTCATTGTGACAGCCAGACAGCCTCAGAACCGTAAGCTGCCAGTCTCTGATCTTCTACACAGAAATAGTCGCAGCTTCTCCGAATGAAGATGGAGAGGGAAGTGTGTTGCCATGTTTTGTTTCTCAGCCTCTAAGATGTAATAGATTAAACCAAAGCAAGAGTCAGTGTTCCTGATCCTGTCTGTGGCTTGCCTTTATTGTTCAGCAAGAGGAAGCTTCACACATGGAAAACCATATGTTCTATCACTTTTCAACTTGTGATGGCTCATCTGGGGGTGGTTTGAGCCCCCATCCCTCAACACTTTTTTATGACTCCAAGATTAAAAGACCACACTCCATCTTATTTTATCGTATCTTTTGTGAGAGGCATGGAAATGTAACTCTTAGCGGAGGAGAGAATTGTATGCCATCTGAGCTGGAAACAGATGCTAATGTTAACCTCTTGGCAAGATTGCTGGCAAGAATATACACAGTATTTTTGTATCTTTCAAAGTGAGGATGCCCCTGACAATAAAAGCAAGTATAGATTACCTCAATATAACCCCCCCAAATACCATTTTCATGTGTAATATCATAACATTCCTCTTATTTTACCAAAATCAAACCTTTAGTTGGTCGCTCAAGCAAAAAAAAAAAAAAAAAAAAAGCCAATTAAAGTAGGGGATCATAAAAAAAATAGCTTACACAAATCTTATAGGCATTATTTAAACTTGAAACTCATAACTGTACACGAATTCACCAACCTTGTGAAGTAGGTCATGACCTTATCCTTGAGTCAGGACCTGCTGCTGACTGTTCTTCCTTGGAGCTCACGGACTAGTGATACCCACACGGCATCATTTACAGTTTTCCGCTTCAGTTTTTTCCCTCTTTTTTAAAATAATTTTTTTCTCCTTGTAGGCCTACAACACCCTTTCTTTTTTTTTTTTTTCTTATCTGTGTCTATTTATTTGTTTATTATTGTTATTTCTGGCTGCACTGGGTTTTTATCTCTGTGCACAGCTTTATTTAATTGCAGTGAGCAGGGCTACTCTCTAGTTGCAGCAAGTGGGGCTTCTCCATGCAGTGGCTTCTCTTGTTGCAGAGCATGGTCTCCAGAGCACACGGGCTTCAGTATTTGTGGCTCACAGGCTTAGTTGCCCTGAGGCATGTGGGACCTTAGTTCCCAGACCAGGGATCGAAACCATGTCCGCTGTATTGGCAGGCAGATTGTCAACTGCTGGACCATCAGGGAAGATCCCAACTTCAGTTTCTTAAGTGAATGGAGAAATTACAGAAACTCACAAGACAATCTGATATCAGGATTCTTCTAGATATTTATGATAACTCGCTGCAATCTTTTACAGTTGTCTTGCTCACATTTAATACAAATGCCCTGTTTTTACTGTTTCTTTGCAACACACTTGATGTGATTTTGTTGAAAGAGATCTTCTGTTCTTTGTATTCATATTAATTCCTTTTAAGAATCTTCAATTAAATCACATAATTACAGTAACAAGTACAAGTGGCAACCCTGGATTTAGGAACAGCCTCTTGATAGGCATCCAATGCAGACTTGTATGGGTACACTGATGAGTCTACTAGTTGTGAGAATTTGATATTCAATGGGCACCAAGCAGTACGTTTTACCAAGGGCAATGAGTGCCTCAGTTAGTCTTTCCTGATGGGATGGAGGCTGGTGAAGAGAGGGTTTTTAAAAGTAATTTCCATTAAGTATGTGGGCTTCCTTTGTGGCTCAGCTGGTAAAGAATCCGCCTGCAATGCGGGAGACCTGGGTTTGATCCCTGAGCTGGGAAGATCCCCTGGAGAAGGGAAAGGCTACCCACTCCAGTGTTCTGGCCTAGAGAATTTCATGGACTGTATAGTCCATGGGGTCGCAAAGAGTCGGACACGACTGAGCAACTTTCACTTTCATTTTCATTAAGTATGTAGGTCCCTGTAGGTCCATCCATGATCAACTCTTTCATATTCTTTTATTGCATCAACACGCAGAATGGCTGCTCTTAGCTCACACCTCTTACCTTTAAACAATTGCAGTACAGCATCCTTTAAAATCTGGTCTTGCCTTCAGGAGCCAGTGTGTCTTTATTCAGGCAATAGAACTGTGTAAGTTAATGAAGTCTGTGACACTTCTGAGTGCAGGGTATCTCAAACTCCTTTTAGGTTTTTCCTAAAAGACATCTGCATTATAAACAACAGGAAATCTCTGTATACAACCATAAAAGTAAAAAAGAAAGCCAGAGTGTAATTTAATGTTGGAAATCAATACTGTAAGCCTCTGATTGAATTGAGAGGTGGAGATGACATATATGTCCCTGGGTGGACTAGAAAATGTTGGTGCCTGCAAGCCTGCAGTCGGCCACAGAATATCCAGGCACACGTGTTTTCATTGTCTCTAGTATTTCCCAGCTCTAGACCACACCTGTTCTGACTAATGAAAGGGCCACCTTGACTGGGAGCCCTCTGAACCTTCCCATGGGGCCCCTTGTGCTTATTCATCCCTTGACATCAGCCTTCAGAGTACATGATACAGAAATCTTAAGGACAGAAAGAGGACTGAAAGGATGCTGTGTGCTCATCTGGCTAAATTCTTAACGTCTGATGATTATATCTGATTTTTAAGTCATTCTGAACTCTATTTGCAACCCTGCTCCCTTTTATCTTTCCTCGGCATCACAACCTTTACTACAAAGCTTATTTCAAGGGAAAATCTCTTAGAATTCAAATCACTCCTGCTTCGTGCCAGCCTATTTGTTTGGGATACCAGCCTACAAGGTGTCCTTTGAATGATTGCCTTTAGTGAAATCAAAGTGACTCAAGGAGTAAGACTTTGATAACAGAATATGTGTTTTTTACTACTTCATGTGTTCCTTTTGCAACTTGATGGAGTTGCAAATGTGAAAACTGAAATGAATCATGACGGGTAAGAGGACTGAGGCTTGTGACCGACAGTGTGGACAGATTTCTAAAGGAGCACCTGCAAGGTCAGAGGAAGTGGCCTTTTTGTGAGACTTCAGAAGCAACCTGGAGTCAGATCTGTGATTCTAGAATGTTCTCAAATTGGGGTGATGGGTGTTCTTTGTTGTCAGATGCCCTGGGCTGCAGCAATAAGAGTACTTCTTGTCCTTAGAGGGCTTTTCCTTGCTTTTGGAGGGATTCTTAAAGTGGTGACTTTGGGGAGTTAACTAGGGTAAGTGGGATGGATAGAAGACTGTTCCGCTCCATGCTGGGTTGGCACCATGGATGCAGGACCCGTTACCTCCATCTGCAAGCCCTCTGGAGCTGGTCTACCTGTGATGGATGTACTTCCTCTTGGTTAGAAAAGGCATCTTCAGCTCAAAAACCATATGATGAAGTAGTCTTACCATTCTTTCCATCAGAGTGAACACACTGTCTTACCATGACTTAGCAGAAAAAGTCGCTAGATGTCCATTTATCACCGCTAATAAAACATATTGAGGACTTATTATGGACAAGGCAAGGCATATGTACATTTCCATGAGCCTTTCATGTATCTTTAGTGATTTAATCATCCCCTTTCTACAAAGGGGGCTTCCCTGGTGGCTCAGAGGTTAAAGCCTCTGCCTGAAATGCTGGAGACTTGGGTTCGATTCCTGGGTCAGGAAGATCCCCTGTAGAAGGAAATGGCAACCCACTCCAGTATTCTTGCCTGGAGAATCCCATGGATGGAGGAGCCTGGTGGGCTACAGTCCATGGGGTAGCAAAGAGTCAGACACGACTGAGCGACTTCACTCACTTCACTTCACTTTCTACAAAGGAGGAACATGAGGTTTAGAAAGGTAATGGTCCCACAGCTGGTAAATGGTGAAGCTGGGACTTGCAGTTCTATCTAGTTTTAAAAATAGTGATCTTATCTAGGAGGCATTCTAGGGCTTTCCCGAGTATCATAAGATTTACCCAGTATTATTCAAGTTAGAGAAATGAAAGCACATAATGTTCCATCTAACTTCTTCAGTTCTTGGGGAGGAGAGCAAAATGAAAATGTGGATACTTTTCCTGATCATGTATGAAGATCGTCTTCCATGCTGCCAAACAGATGACATATCATCACCATGTATTTGTTCAGCATAAGGACAAGGAAGATAAATAGTAGCTATTGTCTCACAGATAGGAAAGAGAATGGAGATTGGAGAACATTCTGGAATAATATAAAGTGTAAACTCAAAGAAGACTCTTCTTGCTTGTGCAATAACTGGCACCCACCCTGGTCATTGCAAATGTCAGTTGCTGGGTGCTAATGGTGAACTGTGCTTGGCCAGACCCCCACACCCAGTGAGCTTTCCCTTGGTCCCCTTATAAATAGGCTCCATGTTTGGCAGGGGCTGGCACAGCTTCTGTGGTCCAGTTTCTCCATGGACTTGCTTTCTGAAGCTCTCTCACAGCCCACGTTAGTACAGGCTGGCCATCCCTAGAAATGAGAGCAATTTCCTTTGCACATATTTGCCAGGGTGTGGCTTAACACAAAGAACGATTTTGTAAATAGTTGGACAACATTGTGATGAATGTTTTTAAACAAATCAAAATGAAAAAATACCTAGAAGACAGAATTGCCAAGCTCAAAAGCAATCCAGATGGATTTTCTGACCTCTTTCTGCACCAACATTTCCTTTATGTTCTTGGAAATAGCTGGAGAGAGTTTTATATCTGTTCACATTTCAATCCTGGGACTTGGAAAGTTTCTCTCTTGTGCCTCAAAGAGCAGCGCGTGTCGCTATTAAACCTGAACTGTCTGGACAGCTGTGAAGATGGAAAAGAAATACCATGCCTGGAACATTTTCATTTTGTGTGTATTGCTTATTGTGCAGCTGGTCTGAATTCTCTCTGAAAAGATGTTGTGCAGCTGTTTCTCTGAGGCACAACCTGAGGGCAAGTATCAACTCATCACCTCACACGTTTCTGATCTCAGCAAGCCGTTTTGGCCTTAACTCTGTGTGTATAATCACAAAAGATCTCTGTTATTGGAATCTTCTTTAGGATGCAATATACGAACTCACTCTCAGAAGTTGCTGGAACACAGCATTCCATTCTAAGAGATTTTCTACATCTCCCCTCCCCCCCATGCCATTTTCATAGTTGCCATGGTGACACTTTTGCTCTGATGACACATCCAGGATTATTGCACCATCACAGTTATTTCTTCTGATGACTATGTTGCTTCTTGTCATCAACATCATTTTGCCTGTCGGTTCATCACATTCTGATCCTTAACACCTGGCCTCTGGGGAGCATCTTCCCAAAACAGTCAAAAAGTGAAAAAATTCAGAATGTAAGTTCCAAGAGATTACCAGAAGAGCAGTTACCCTACATCAGGTTTATTTATTTTTTTCTTTCCTTTAAAAGTTTCCCACCATGTCAATCTAGTCCTTCCAGAATATATGCGTATCAAGTTTGTCATAATACCAATATATATGTGGTTTGTTGCCAGCACTTCTTGCTTTTAGAGAAGGAATGTATATGCATGCATTCCTGCCTGTGTGCATGGGGGGTGGTATACATCTAAAACTTTCTAATATTACTAAAGGAAATTTTCATTAGACACTGGAAACAAGTTATTTAGGGAACAAGTTTTAACAGACAATTATCTACCAATAATTATCTGCCTCCAACACTGTGACTCTCCTCGAGGCTTTCTTAGGGTGACATGTCAGTGAGACCCCAGTTCTGCTGGGACACCCTTGTACCTTTGAGATCTTTCTAAAGTTGGATTGAAACCCTACCCGCTCAGGTCTTGAGAGTCTAGAACCCTCATTTTAAGTCCCCACAAGTCCCACAGCTATCTTTTTTGTGCTTTCCACCTCTGGATCCCCGTGTTGATACCAGCTGCTCCTGCTGGATCTAGGAAAACGCTGGAGGCAGATTCAGTGTCTCCATCAATTTCTAGAGGAAACTCCCAAGTGGTAAGCTTGCCCTCTTGCCCTCCCTCTCTCCTTCCACCCCTCCCTCTCTCCTTTCTCCTTTACTCTTTCTTCTTTCTGGCTTTCCCCCTCGTTTACTCCCCCTTTCCTGTCTCTTTTGATAGGGAGAGGCAAGGCTTTGAGGATTTGGGGAGTTGCTAGGAGTCCCTTCCTAGGGGCGCAGGTTTCCACCATCTGGTTCCCAGCTCCACCCTCTCACCTCTCTTCCTCTCTCCTTGTTACCCCGCCACAAGGCACACTGAAGAATGTCTTCCCCTTGTCTCCTATAAGGCAGCAGTCCCCAAAAGGAATTCAGTTTTTTCCACTTGGTTTCATTTTGCCCATAGATAAATTTGTAGCAGGCTTCCCAGGTAGTAGAGTGGTAAAGAATCTGCCTGCCAATGCAGGAGATGTGGGTTCACTCCCTGGCTGTAAAACTCATCACAAAGTGTCCATTCTTATCTCAAACTACAGCATTTCCACTGGCTGGGTCCCAGGCAGGTCTTTGTCATTTGTAATTCTTGCCCTTCTCACACTGCAAGGATGGGGAGGGGACAGGGTCTTGGTGTGCCTGGCCCCAACGTGAGGCGCACACTGGTGGGTATGTCCTCTCAGCTTTGATCAGAGTCTGGAGTTTGGACCATGAGCCTCTGACCAGAGCCTTTTAGATCGTTCCTGGCTGGGACAAGGAAGCTCATTGCCTATATGCCTAGCGCTGTCAAAACTTCTCTCTGGCCCACGTGATGACAGTGAATCTCCTGGATAAAACAGTTTATCAATGTAAATACAATTTTATTCATCAATTCCCCAACATTTCATTAATTCCCCCAAATTTATTGAAGACTTAACTGTCTCCTGGGCATCAGGGAGACACACATCTGTCACTAAAGCACTGTTAGCATCCTCAAGGAATCTTCAAGGCGTGGTGGTGGTGGTTTAGTTGTAAAGTTGTGTCCAACTCTTGTGGACCTCATGGACTGTAACCCACTAGCTTCCTCTGTCCATGGGATTTCCCAGTCAAGAATACTGGAGTGGGTAGCCATATTCTTCTCCAGCAGATCTTCCTGACCCAGGGATCAAATCCAGGTCCCCTGTGTAGGCAGGTGGGTTCTGTACCGACTGAGCCACCAGAGAAATTCAAGGTATCATGAGGAACAGATGTGAAACCCAGAAACTTTGTGCAGTCTGATGAGGGCGCAGCATGGACAGCACAGAGAAGAGGGCTTCAGAGCAGAAGATCAAGGAATCTGCTGGGCTGCAGGGTGGGAGTGGGCAGTCCAGGTAGAGGACATCGACTCTGCAGGTTGGTGTGGAGGTGGGAAGAGCTTGTGTTTTCAGGAAACGAGGCTTATGATTAGGGAAGAGGTGTCAGTGTGAGTGGAAACTCCAGAGCCCTGGTTCTCATGTGAGAACTCATGGAGGAAAGCTGCCTGGACGAGCTGATTCAAACGGACTTATCCTAGGAACAAACTTTCCTTGGATGTAGATTCATAGTGGGGAATGCTGGCTGCAAGTGTGTTTACTACTAAATATATATTTGTCCTATGTTTTTATTTTAGTGGTGGGGTTTCCCTGGTGGCTCAGATGGTAAAGAATCTGCCTGCAATGCAGGAGACCTGGACTTGATCCTTGGGTTGGGGAGATCCTCTGGAGAAGGCAACCTGCTCCAGTATTCTTGCCTGGAAAATCCCATGGACAGAGGAGCCTAATGGGCTCAGTCCATGGGGTCACAAAGAGTTGGACACAACTGAGTGACAAACCCTTCACTTTATTTTAGTGCCAAGGCTTATAGTTGACTTTTGAAAATTAAAGGGAAGAATGATGCAGCTCTAATGGAAAGATCTTTTTCAAATACCTGCAGAACACCTACAGTTTATACTTTTGGTGTTCCCTAAGATCTCAGTTTTGGGCTGACTGCTATTTTAGTTCTCAAAGAATACCTAAGAAATATACCTTCAGAGTTGAAAGTTTTGTAATGTAGGGTTAATAGTGGAACTCAGATGTAACAGTAGATATGAATTCAGTCTCTCTCTCTCTTAATAATTCTTAATGTTGGGCAAGTTAAGTCTTACTCTTCCTTTCTCTTTCTCTTGATCTCTCTGGATTTTCTCATGTTCCCTCATGCCACAGAACCCTTTCTCCTCCTCTTTCACCTAATTAATTCCGACATAACCTTCTGATCTCATTTCAAATGCCACTTCCACTGGGGAGCCCTCCTAGATTAGGTCAAATCTCCTTGTAAACAATGTCACAATATGCTGTATCCATTCTTTACTGAATTTCTGTTTGTAGTTATGTGTTTATTTCTGATTATTTAATTCACGTAAACCTCCAGTTTTATACTATTTTGCTCACCATGGTGGCCCACTGTTTATCATAGTGTCTGTCACATAAGAGATATACGATCAACATTTTTGAGCAAATGAGTAAATAAATACCTCTGTAAGATTGAGGACTACATTTTATAATGCATCTAAGCAATTTGGCACAGTACCTGGTATATCATTGATGACTCAGTGGTAAAGAATCCGCCTGCTGATGCATGCCTGACTCTTTTGTGACCCCATGGACCTTAACCCACCAGGCTCCTCTGTCCACAGGGTTTTCCAGGCAAGAATACTGGAGTAGGCTGAAATTTCCTTCTCCAGGGCATCTTCCCAACCCAGGGATCAAACCTGCGTCTCCTGCGTTGGCAGGTGGCCTCTTTACCACTGAGCCACCGGGAAAGCCCGAGAGCACTTAGTTAATAATAAAATAAACACTTCAGTGAAAAAAAGAATAAGTATGGGTTATCAGAATTATTCTTATTCCTGTAGTTTTCCAATTCTTTACTCCTAGAGTAAACTGAGTAATGAATAATTTGCATGTCTTCAGCTAAGTTGGGACTTCCCTGGTGGCTCAGTGATGAAGGATTCACTTGTAATGCAGGAGATGCAAGTTTGATCCCTGGGTTGGGAAGATCCCCTGGAGAAGGAACTGGCAACACACTCCAGTATTCTTGACTGGAGAATGTCATGGACAGAGGAGCCTGGCAGGCTATAACCCATGGGGTTGCAAAGAGCTGGATACAACTGAGCGACTGAACGTGAGCAGCTAAGTTCCCATAGTTCTGTTTGCTAAGTTTTGGTAGTATGGATACTTTCTTTAAGTTTAATATCGTGCCCCAGGCTTTGACTGAGTGTTGGCTTAAGAAATGGAGACTTTTGAGGTCATTTGTGAAACCACAGACAAAGATTTTCTTCAGTACGGGCATCAGGAGCAGGAGTTTTGGGGGCTGGATTGTGCTCTTTTCTTTCTGGCTGTAACCATGGGCAGCTTATCTCTCTGTGCCTTTATTCTCCAGCCTGAAAAGCAAGGATGGTTGTCTTTCTCACAGTACCATTATGACGGTTAAATTATTGATACATAAAAAGTTTAGGAGAATGCCTGGCACATGAAAGACCTTCAATATATGTTAGCTATTATTTTATAAGGACTCATAGGATAAATTATTCCTAGAATTTAGTACAAAACTAAAAACTAAAGTAGTAACCCCTAAAGAGTTAGTATTTTTTCTTTTACAGCATTGCAGGTTTAACATAGTCCATAGCATTTCCTCTTTTGACTTGGTATCAGAAATTTTAGAGCTATTAATAAATTTAGTGCTTAAGTGTAGCAAATATTTCATCTCTAAATTGATATACTAAGTACCATTACGTCTATGGTTTCCCTGATGGTTCAGTGGGTAAAAAATCTGGTTACAATGCAGAAGACATGTGTTCGATCCCTGGGCTGGGAAGATCCCCTGGAGATGGGCATGACAACCCATCTGCCCTGAAAAATCTCGTGGGCAAAGGAGCCTGGCAAGCTATAGTCCATGGGGTGATAAAGAGTTGGACATGACTGAGTTTATATATGAGTGTATATATTAATACATTACTGTCTTAGTTATCTATCCTGTGTCCCTGGATATCTTTTTTAAAAGTTAAAATCCACCTCAAATTCTTTGTGGGGATTACAGATGATAAATTCTTGAGTTTTATAATAAGAGGTTAGAAAGAAAACATGTTAGATGATATACATTTTGTGTGATCCAAAATTTCTCTATAACCCTGCATAAACTTCTTCACTCCTCTGTGAATAACTAAAAGCAAATTAAATATTATTGTGGGGATGACTCAGTACATAAATTCTAATTTAATATGTTGCAAATGCTTATGACCAGAAATTGCAAAATGATTACTAGCAATATTTGAAAAGTCTAAATTATTTTCCACTGTTTATATCATAGAATCATAGACCTTTAGAACAGGATATTATTTACTTTTCATATTTTGCTTGACCAAAGTGGCCAACTTAATTTTCTGTTAATCTAGTTTCAGTTTCTTCTTAGAAATGAGACAAAGCTACTGTCTTTTCATAGAATTATGGTGCTGAAAGGTCTCTCCAGTTGGGTATTTCATTTGACTCCCTATCAAGGTCAACCCCCCAACCACTTGAAATAGAAGGATAGCAACCCCATGTTAAAATCTTTTGGAAAAGAAATTTATTTTAAAGATCTTTACTGATAACATCTGTTAGGACCTAGCATTTCTGTTCTTTCTGCAAATTGCAGCTAAAAGTCATACCTCTACTGGGTAGAGAGCAGAGAAAGAATTGGTGACCATTTGTTGTGTGACCATTTGCTCATTGCAGAAAACCAGCAATGGCCAATTTATTCATTCAGTCATCAGCCAGTAAATATTTACAGATTGTTGTCTCAGTGCCATGTGGGTGCCAGATTTTCTTGGGAAATCTAGAAGCTGACAGAAAGAGTGGTGAGCTGCTTTGATGCCACATAGAGAGCATTTCTCTATGTGGCATTTTATTGGCATATTATATATAGAGAGAATTTATTGACTATGCCAAAGCCTTTGACTGTGTGTATCACAACAAATTGTGGAAAATTCTGAAAGAGATGGGAATACCAGACTACTTTACCTGCCTCCTGAGAAATCTGTATGCTGGTCAAGAAGCAACAGTTAGAACTGGACATGGAACAGATTGGTTCCAAATCGGGAAAAGAGTACATCAAGGCTGTATATTGTCACCCTGATTATTTAACTTATATGCAGAGTGCATCATGGGAAATGCCAGGCTGGATGAAGCTCAAACTGGAATCAAGACTGCTTGAAATATCAATAACTTCAGGTACACCGATGACACCTTCCTTATGGCAGAAAGTGAAGAGGAACTAAAGAGCCTCTTGATGAAAGTGAAAGAGGAGAGTGAAAAAGCTGGCTTAAAACTCAACGTTCAAAAAACTAAGATCATGGCATCCGGTCCCATCACTTCATGGGAAATAGATGGGGAAACAATGGAAACAGTGTCAGACTTTATTTTTTGGGGCTTCAAAATCACTGAAGATGGTGACTGCAGCCATGAAATTTAAAGTTGCTTGCTCCTTGGAAGAAAAGCTATGGCCAACCTAGAAAGCGTATTAAAAAGCAGAGACATTATTTTGCCAACAAAGGTCCATCTAGTCAAAGCTATGGTTTTCCCAGTGGTCATGTATGGATGTGAGAGTTGGACTATAAAGAAAGCTGAGCACCGAAGAATTGATGCTTTTGAACTATGGTGCTGGAGGACTCTTGAGAGTCCCTTGGACCGCAAGGAGATCCAACCAGTCCATCCTAAAGGAAATCAGTCCTGAATATTCATTGGAAGGACTGATGCTGAAGCTGAAACTCCAATACTTTGGCCACCTGATGTGAAGAACTGAGTCATTGGAAAAGACTGATGCTGGGAAGGATTGAAGGCAGGAGGAGAAGGGGATGACAGAGGATGAGATGGTTGGATGGCATCACCGGCTCAATGGACATGAGTTTGAGTAAGCTCCAGGAGTGTGGTGATGGACAGGGAAGCCTGGTGTGCTGCAGTCCATGGGGTTGCAAAGAGTCGGACACGACTGAGTGACTGAACTGAACTGAACTGAGAGAGCATTTCCCCTGGGAGAAAGGGCCAGGCTGCACCATCTTAATTCCTACTGACCCAGGGAGGTTGCTCAGTGGTAATGAATCCTCATGCCAATGCAGGAAACACAGGAGACGTGGGCTTGATCTCTGGGTGGGGAAGATCCTCTGAAGAAGGAAATGGCAACCCACTTCAGTATTCTTGCCTGCGAAATTCCAT
The DNA here is from genome assembly GCF_019320065.1 of Cervus canadensis. Lineage (NCBI taxonomy): Eukaryota > Metazoa > Chordata > Mammalia > Artiodactyla > Cervidae > Cervus > Cervus canadensis. The sequence continues at coordinate 44,927,678 of NC_057408.1, read as the reverse complement.
GGACAGAGGAACCTGGCAAGCTACAGTCGATGGATTTGCAAATGAGTTGGACAGAACTTAGTGACTGAGTAAGCACACACAGGCAGGGACAGAGGACTGAGGGAAACACTGGAAGCCGGAATACATCCCCTTCAGTTCAGTTACAGATGAGGAGTTCCTAGAGATGGGGATTCCAAAGAATTTAAAAAAAAAAAAAAAAAAAAAAACTAAAGAAAACCAGAATACAGCCCAGGAGGGGAAAAAAAATCAGAAGTAATCATTTACCAGAATCAGAGAAACCAAAGCTACCCAACCAGTATTTTATTTGTTAAATCTGGCAACGCTGTTGGCTTATTTTCCCCTGTGCCTACAGTTCAATGAGCCACTGTCCAAAGGGACAGAGGGGTGAGCTCGAAGGACAGAGCCGAAGCTAGTGCACCTCCTCCTTGTAGGTCAGGGAGCTGCCAGCCACAGACCTTATCACAGTGGAGAGGGAGGACTCTTAACTTGGAAGGAAAATTGAGGAACTGCTTAATACGTTGAGCAGGATACTTTCTATATTTGTGGATCTGGTTTTGTGAATTAAAGTGATCATACGATTGTCTTCATGTAAGTCAGCAGAAAGTCAAGGGAATTTGCCAGATTTCCTTCCAGGAACAGGGGACGCATATCTTCACTAAATAAAATCTAAAGGGACAGAAAAAAAGACAGTAATCAAATTGTGTTTTGGTCCCATCAGCACCCACGTGTCTGATGGGAGAAGCACAGTTTGTTAACATGGGAGTTATAGCAGAGACACTTCATATAGGCTCCAGGGGGTTCTCTGAGGAAGTAACGTTAAACAGCAGAAATCTGTGCGAAGATGGCAAATTAAAATTTCTTTTTTTCAGATTAAAGATTTTAAAGGGGATTTTAATGGGGAATCTCCCCAAATCCCCATAAAACAATTCTGAAGTGATTTTTTAAAAAAAGTATTAATGCCCAGGGCTTCCCAGGTAGTAGTGGTAAAGAACCTGCCTGCCAATGGAGGAGATGCAAGAGACCTGGGTTCAATCCCCTGGAGGAGGGCATGGCAGCCCACTCCAGTATGCTTGCCTGGGAAATGCAATGGACAGAGGATTGGTGGGCTACAATCCATGGGGTTGCAAAGAGTTGGACACAACTGAGCACACACATTTGTCATGTTTTTGTGTTAAACCCCAACGCATAAGAACAATAAAGGAAGTACTATCTACAAAATTTTGAAACTTGGGAAATAGATGGATGAATGAGAAAGGACCAGAGAGAATTTAAAGTTAAGTTCCAGGACAGAAAGAAGAAACCCAGCTTCATTACTCAGACTCCACAGCTTAGAAAGGGGCACCATGTGGAACTTCCAAAAGTGGGGTGGGTAGGAAGACTAAAATGAGAAGGATTGATCGAAAGCTATTTTTTGAAGTAGTAAGATTTCCAGATCACCTTTCCAGCTCACCGATGAACAACCCTGGCAAGAGGAGGAGGATTAACTTTTTCTAGAGAGAGAAGCTGGGTTCAGTTATGGATGGAGATACATCCTGAGAACAGGGGAATAAAGTGAATGTATGCAATTCTGGATGGACTGACGCTGAGGCTGAAGCTCCAATACTTTGGCCACCTGATGTGAAAAGTTGACTCATTAGAAAAGACCTTGATGCTGGGAAAGATTGAAGGCAGAAGAAGAAGGGGGAGGCAGAGGATGAGATGGTTAGATAGCATCACTGACTCAATGGACATGAGTTAGAGCAAGCTCTGGGAGATGGTGAAGGACAGGGAAGCCTGGTGTGCTGTAGTCCATGGGGTCACAAAGAGTCAGACACGACTGCGCGACTAAACAACAACAATACAATTCTGGATGTCAAGACCAGCCCCCAGCCTTCCTCCCATGTTCAGTTTCCAGACACTGCTGTCCTAAAGCAGTCACTGTGAACTCATGGCTGGGAACTGGGGGTTTGGTTTGGGCTTAGCTGGGCAGCTCTGAGCTCTCTCCAGGACTCCACATTCACTTGTAGTGAGTCCGTTTCTGGCTTAACTGGGGCTGAATGGTCTAAGATGACCTCACTTACACGGGCCTCAGCCAGGATGCCTGGAACAGCTGACCTGTTGCCAATGGTCCTCATCTCCCAGTTTACTAGACTGGGCTTCACACGGTGGTCTCAAGGCAGTGTCCCAAGGAAATGGGGGCTGAGGCTCAAGGCACCTTGAATCCTAGTCTCAACAGTCCCATAATAGTTGCATTCTGCTGGTAAAGCAAGTTATAGGAACAGCCCAAATTCAAGGGATGAGAAATAGATTTCACCCCATGATAGGAAGGTTCACATAAATAGGAATGGTATGAGTTCTTATGGCCATCTTTGCAAATAAATCTATCACAGCTTCTTTTTAAGAATAGGGAATTTTTTCTCAGATGAGATTAAACAAATTGTTCTCAGACCCTTTCCTGAACCAGTCACTGAAGAAGGCGATTAAATTACCCTGATTGGGTAAGCCCAATAAAGGTTGACTTCCTGGACCTGAAGACCCATTATTTTCTGACTCTTATTGCAAAATATGTGTAGGGGGTTTGGATAGAAAAATAATCAATATCTCTTAGATTTTACTAAAGAAATATAATTTCATTTTTAGAAGATAACCTTTGAAGATAATGATTTAATTTAGAAGATAACCTTTACAAGATCAAAGATATGATTTCATTAAAAAAAAGATAACCTTGAAATATGATTTCATTTTTAAAAGAAGTTTATTATTCTCACTTGGAGGGATGCAAGACTGAATCTAAGTAGACTACTTATAGGGTTTCTCAGTCTCAGCTCTGTTGAAATATTGATCCAGATAATTATCTGTTAGAGGGTAGAGGAATGTTCTTTGCATTGTGGGATGTTTAAAAGTAACCCTGGCATCTACTCATTAGGTGTCAGAAGTTCACCTCCAGTGTAACAGTGAAAAATATCTCCAGACATTGCCAATTAATATCTGGGGATCAAAGTCACCCCTGGTTGAGATCCATTGGGTTCAGAGGCTAATACAATTATGTAGGTGATGATTTCATTGGCCGTCAAAGTAGAGACAGTAGGGCTGGAAGCAAGAAGAATCTAAGAGATCTTAGATTTGACAGATCATTGACTGGGAAGGGGGGACCACATGTGATGACTGCCATGTTTTGGCTTAAATAACTCTATAGTTTGGCATACACAAAAGGAGAAACAGGCTGGAAGAAATCAAGGCAATGAGTTCAGCTTGGAATGTGCTCAGTTTGAGGTGTCTGAAGAACATAAATGAAGATGTCCAAGAGGATGTGGAGTAAAGATCTTGACCTAGTGATCCTTGAGCCTGGTCTAGCCTTAGATGTATTTTTCTTTGCTTCTATGATTTTAGGAAAATACATGTGAACCAACATTTAAGAAAATCTGGAGACTTCATATTCAAGTTTGAATTTCCAGTTTGTCTAAAATATTAGAAGCTCTGGCTATACCGGGTCCAAGGTCTTAGATGACAGAAATCTACAAGCCAAGTTTACTGCAGCAGGTCCCAGTCTCCCCAGGACCGTTTTGACTTCTTTCCATCACTTGCTCACTTACCATTGTAAAAATTTGAGTGTAGGACCCTCTTGCCTGGGGGGACATTTCTGCTCTTGGACATCAACACAGACGCGGAACCATTACCTTCCAAAAGGCTCTGCATTCTGTCCTCCCTCTGATCCATCTATTTAAATCAGACCTCTTAAGTCTCTTTATATATTTCACTCATTTTTCCCCTCTCTTCTGATTCTGATGGTAATGTATATCTTCTGTGGAAAACCTAGAAAATAAAACACACACATTATTCCAAATCCTATAGTCCTCCTGGATTTTCTTGCCAGCTTTCCATATATCCTTGGAGGTGATGGTTAGGGCTCCCTTGCTGTCCCCAGGAAGAAGTCACCCCTTTGTGTCTCAATTAGGATACAAACTTGCTCCCACTTCTCAGCCTAGATCCCAGGAGTGCGTCATAACGGAAGCAGAGGTTTTTTGTTTTTTTTAAATGGCAATGGAAGAAAATGAAATGAGTTTGTTGTATTCACCTCTCTGCTTTTGTGCTTTTTAAAATATGTAATTATATTTATTTTAAGTGGATTGATGATTGCTTTATAATGTTGGTTTGATTTCTGTCATACAGCAACATGAATTAACTATAGGTGTACATATGTCCCCTCCTTCTTGAATCTCCTTCCCACCTCTCACCCTTTCCCACCGCTCTAGATTATTACAGAGCCCCTATTTGAGTTCCTTGAGTCATAGAGCAAATTTCCACTGGCTATCTATTTACATATGTTAGTGTATATGCTTCCATGCCACTCTCTCCATCCATCTCACCCTCTCCTTCCTCTCTCCTGCCCTTGTCCACAAGTCTGCTCTTTATGCCTGCATCTCCATTGCTGCCTGGTGCTTTTTTTAAAAAAAATATATTTTGGCCTAACCATGTGGCGTATGGGATCTTAGTTCCCCGACCAAGGATCAAACCTGTACCCTCTGCATTGGAAGTGTAGAGTCCCAACCACTGGACCACCAGGGCACTCCCTCTGCTTTTGTACATTTTAAGCCAAAATTTGTGCATTCTGAGGGTTGCTAAGAAAAAGAAAATGAAACAATCAAGAATTCAGGCAATTAAGTGTTTTCCCAATATTAGGAATTCAATAGTCATAATTTATCACCCCTCATGTCTCTCAGTGTTTCAAGACAACATTTTTCATTTATGTTCATTTGTTTTTCCAAATGCTTCTTAAAATAAGCCTTAAATGTACTGTTTGTAGGTCAGTGACAATGCTCTTTTAAAACTGCTTGAATAATAGAAAAAAAAAGATTTATCTCTTACAGAACAAAATGGGCCATAATAATGTGAGAAAGACCATGTAAGAAGGGATGTAATGGTTAGAATTAAAATGACGTCTGACAATTACTTTCAATTTGAACGGAGGTGAAGAAAATCAGAATTACAATACTCTTGTGATTAAACTTGGATGAGATGAAAATGTCATCATTGTTTGATGAGAATTTTTTATTAGAGTTCAAAGAATATGAATGATTTAAGTACAATGTGCCAACACCACCGGGCTGAATACTCTTTATCAGTTTTCCTGACTTTTCCTTACAGCAGATCACTAGAGAAGTGCCAGTCTCTCTCCTTCTTCTGTTCTTCTGCCACTGTTTCCAGAAGAATGGTTTTTGAAACAGCAAGATCCTTTGTGATAAATTTTGACACTGAAATCCTGTGCCTGCATGCTCAATCGCTTCAGTCGTGTCCGACTCTTCGGAGCACTTAGCCTGCCAATCTCCTCTGTCCGTGGGATTCTCCAGGCAAGAATACTAGAGTGGGTTGCCATTTCCTCCTCCAGGGGGTCTTCCTGACTCAGGGATCGAACCTGCATCTCCTACATTGGCAGGTGAATTCTTTACCACTGAGCCACCAGGGAAGCCCCACCGAAATCCTGGAGTAGCTTAATATGGCAAATCATCTCCAAGAACCTTGTGCTGAGATGAGGCTCATCATTTTTCCTAAGAAATACATTATAAAGGCAAGGTTTCTTGCGTGAGATGTGGGGAGATCCTGCTCTCATCCTGCATTTGTTGCTAAAAATCAAAATTCGGTGAGTCCTTTTATTCCGTGGGAGAAGTCTAGGTCTTTCCCTTTAGCTTGAAATGGCAGCACTGAGATCACAGGTTTGATAGCCACTCAGTCGTGTCCAACTCGTTTCCACCCCATGGACTGTCTCCTGCCAGTCTCCTCTATCCATGGGATTCTTCAAGCAAGTATACTGGAGGTGGTTGCCATTTCCTCCTCCAGGTTGTCTTCCCAACACAGGAACTGAATCGTTGTCTCCTGCACTGGCTGGCAGGTTCTTTGCCGTCTGAGCCACCAGGGAAGCATGAGGTTTTGACTATTAGAATTGTTGAAGACGATGCTTGTTCAGTTCTCTTTCGGGTGCTGATGACATTAGAGGATGATAACTCAGCACAGGGACTCTTCTCTGCACAGGGGCAGAGGTTGTCCTGACAATTCCCGCTCTGGGTGGGAGCAAGAAAATAGGAGCCCCTGTCCTCTGACTTTGCTCTTACCGAGGGACTCCTGTCTCCCCTCCTTCCCCCATGATCATCCTTTTTCTTCTCTTTCCCCTGTGGGAGCCCTAAGTCAATGAATTAATGTTATTTACTGGAATATAGTTGCTTTACAATGTTGTGTTAGTTTCCACTGTACGAAGTGAATCAGTTATATATATATATATATACATATTTGTCCTCCGTTTTGTATTTCCTTTCCATTCAGGTCACCCTCTGGGAGCCCCAGGTTTAAACAAATAGTTCCCCAGTCACTGGTAGTACATCTCTATCCTGTAGTTTAAAAGACTTTTGTCTTCTGAAAGTCTGAGTCAAATCAGGTGGGAACTGAAGCTACAGTTCGAAGGCTTGAACACAAAGAGGTAAGCACTGATGACAGTCATTCTACTCATTCATTTCCCAAAGCTGTTGCCATTGTAACAGTGTTAGTACTTGGCCCACTCGTTGTTATATTTATCTATTTATTTTTGGCTGTATAGCACAGTGTGAAGGATCTTAGTTCCCTGACCCAGGACTGAACCTGAGCCCTGGCAGTGAAAGCTCTGAGTCCTAAGTGCTGGACTCCCAGGGAATCCCCACCTTTATTATTATTATTATTTTTTTGCAGATAAGATCAGTCCACTTTATAGGCTGATACAGGATAAGTTATCACATACTATTAGCTCAATTTATTGTCAAACATCATTTTATTGCTTCCCTTTTTAAAATTGTATGTTAAATAAAATTAATAAATAAATTAAAATTTATTAAAGCTTTCTATAAGATCCTGAACAAAATAGGTGTGTTAGCATACATATTGATTGGGTAATTAATAGGTAAAAAAGAGCTAAGATATATATTAATTGTCTTAATGAAGGGTAGAGAGAAATTGTCGGGTTACGTAAAGACCAGTTAGGAAATCTGCGTGATTGACAAAGAGTGAGCAGTATCTGTCATACCCTTGCTCAAGAAAAGAAAGTGTTTTCTTAACTATTCGGTCCCTTTCAAAAACACTTTAAGTTCAGCTGATTAATCTTTGTAGCATTTGCATTGGAGGGTTTCAATCTTCCTTCAGAGGTGGTCAAAATGATAACCAGCAGTCAAGTTGTGAACAGCTGAGAGATCAAACATGCTGAAGTCTAGCATGTAAGAAAGAAACAAAGGCTCGGAAAAAGCAGATATGAATGTTGACATGACTGGTGGCCGAAAACACCCCAACCTCAGGTAATAGACAGTACAGGACAGCTACTAAGAGTTGAGTCTGTTGGACAGACTGTCTGGGTTCAAATCTTACTTCCCCCACTTGGTAGCTGACTTTGAACTATTTACTTACCCATCTTAGACCTCAGTTTTATCATCTATAAAATGGGACTAGCAGCAGTATCTACTTTGTAAGGTTTCTTTACGTAGCGTCAAATATAAGTCTAGTGCACAGTACATGTTATTATCATTATTGAATTGTGGAAGACCTAATCAGTACCTTTGCAATCAATCCTCAACTCTCTTTTCTGGACCAAATGAAAATCATCTTTAATAGTGGTCTTTATAATATTTTTGTAAATAAAAATCAATCAAAATTTCTTAAATTACCCAATCTAAAGGAAACACATTGTAGCTGTCAACTCTATTCTCTTATTTGGGATCTTGTCTAAGATTTGTAATAGGTACTCCAGATCTGTAGTACTTAATTTATTATCCCTCACTGATGCTGTATGTAAAGATTTCCCCTAGTATGGAGAAGATGTTTCTTGCCACTTGATGGCTGATGGGAAATTAGGCTGATGGATGGAAGAGAGAACTTTGTGTGATTTAGGGAAACAACATAAGGGATTGGGATTAATAGGGTTGTGAGTTCCTGTTTTTGCTTTAGCACTAGGTACAATTATGGGTAGTTTACTTAATCACTTTGACACTCATCTTGGGAAATGAAAAAGATAGTAATGCTTGCCCCACAATGAGTTTTGAAGAGTAACAGATTGAGACCAATATTTAGAAAATCTGACACCCCATGTATGCTCATAACTGATAGTTATTCTAATCTGTGCATTTCTCCTCTACCATTCTGATCCTTGGCCAACATTTTTTAAAGGAAGAAGGCATACAGGCTCTGATTTCCATCTATTCTCAGATTAACTTACTTCTTTCAGACTGGAGAGTTTCTTTCTTTCACCCATCCACCCATCCATCCATCTATCCAACCACCCCTCCATCTTTCCATCCAGTCATCCATCTTGCATTTACTGAGCATTATGCTGGGTACTGTGCTTAGCCGCTCAGTTGTGTCCAATTCTTTGTGACCCCATGGACTGTAGCCTGCCAGGTTCCTCTGTCCATGGGGATTCTCCAGGCAAGAATACTGGAGTGGGTTGCCATGTCCTTCTCCAGGAGATCTTCCCAACCAAGGGATTGAACCCAGGTCTCCCGCATTGCAGGCGGATTCCTTACTGTCTTAGCCACCAGGGACACCCTTATTGAGCACTAGCCATGCGCTATCACTATTCTATGTACAGAGGTTGCAAACATTATGCTCATGGTTTCTCAAAGACCGCTGAACATGTGGAGGCAGCAGAACTCAACTAGCTTTTTGGGGTCTTTAATATCTTCTTGAAACCCAAGAAATGAAGATGTAGAAAAAACTAAAAAAAATTAAGAATTAATTCAGGTGACATACAGTTTTGGACATTTTCCAAACAGCATAATTATCTAAAATCAAGCTGACATTTATTTTCTAGCTTCCCATGCTTGTTAAAATACTTTTCTTGCTAAAATACTCATAGAACTAAATTTCATCTAACATCTGGCCATCATATAAATATAGCAATGAAAACATGTCTCGTTTCTTACACATTAGGTATAAATTTTAGAAATCCAATTAGTGTTTTTTCTTTCTAAAGTGCATTTTTCCCTTTTATTTTCTTTAGCATTTGAGCTAATTTTGGACTCCTAACTGAAGCTATATGCATTCAAATATTTTGCACACATCTATATAATAAAAATCAACTAGATCAAGGTATAGTGCTTTGTAGTATTTCCTAATGATTGAGATATTCTTTAAGTCATTTATTCACTTATACAACAAGCATTTATTGAGAGAAATGTCAAGCCTAGTTCTCAGTGCTGAGAATAAGACATAGCCTTAGCCCTTAAGGAGTTTAAAATCTAGTAGGGGAGACAGAAACCTACACAAATGATTTCACTACAATGTGACAAATGCAATAAGAGGTTCACATCCACCTGGCTCTTAAGGCAGCATTCACCACTCTTCTGATGGGTTGCATGTTACATAAATGATTGTCCACAATCCTTCCCTGCAGGTCTGTAACCTCTCAAAATTGAGAGGTTCCAACCAAGAACCCAAGGGAGTAAACTGATACTCACTGAGGCTACGTTATCCATCTGGGTAGGCAGAATTTGCCAAATGCCCTAAGGCTGGATCGTCTATTTTGCAATACCAGCCTCATTTGAGTCACAGTTGTTTAAGTCTTCACTCTTTGACTCTCTATAATGATAGCTGATATTCAATGGTCTGTTTTGCACAGATGTGAACATTTAGAATTAAGCCCACAAAAACACGCTTTCACTGTCTATATGAGGACCTACCATACTGTGTACTCTGTAGGCTCTCAAAAATATATTTTATTTTGTGGATTCCACCACCATTTCATTTGGCGTTGATTGTACTCAAATACCTAAACCTCCTGGTCCTTCTAAATGATGCTTCAAGATGAGATGAGCAAAAGCTGTGGATGAATTTTCAAAATCATCAAACACAATGCTTACCTTTTAAAATATTAAACACTTTATTTGTACAAGCTTAGTAATATGAGATCAACATAATTCATGGAAATCAACCACAGTGCTAACACTTTAATAGATTATTCCAAATATTAGACATTACAGTTTCAATCTCCTTAACATTAGCTCTAACACTGGAATAACATTTCAATTAATGAATAATTGTGAATATAACCATATGTTCAGCTTATTCTCACCAGTTTATCATGAATTACAATTTTATTGTGATTTGAGTCATAAAAGTGATAAACAATTGTTTATATAGTTTTATAAATTGCATGTTTATTTAATTAATCCTGAAGAGAATCTAGAAATACATTCTGATGGGTTATATAAATTCAGTGTATTTTTTAGCTCTTGGATTTTAACATGCATAGGTAATGCTATAACTGCTTTTAAGTTTAATGTTTATCATACATGTTGCATAACATTTATTTGATTTGTATTTTCATAGGTTATTGCCATTTGCCAAAGTGAGTAGCCACAGTTTTAAAGCCCTGGATTAAATATTTTGCATGTATTTTAGGGAAGAGGGTTTCAAAAGTTATATCTGTTTTGGGGTGATCTGTAAAGTACTACGGAAGCAATGCAAATGTACACAATTTGGGGTAAAAAGAGTGAGTTTTGTTACATTACACTTTCCAGAGAGTAAACAACACTTTTCTAATAATTTTGATGCCATCAACATATTGGGAAAGACAGAATGACTTTCAGGTATAAAATAGCCTGAGTTTGCATATTCTATAGTGCTTATGATGAGAATTTATATCAGCTTTCTCTTGTCTGATAAGTTGGTCTGTTGGGCTCGCCTTGTCATTCTCAGCTGTCACAAAGGCAATTTATCTGTCAAATGGTCACAGCATGTGGGAACAGTGTCAACAGGCTGCAACCGAGAGCTTCACTGGGATCAATTCTAGTATTTGAATGTGCTGTTCTATTTTGGAAATTTTTGGTTCATTATGGAGTTTAAACCAGTAAGTGAGTGGCCTGGCTTCATGGTCTAAGAAGAGTATTCTGTGCTATCTGGAATCAGACCTCTAATAATTAGCTTAATTCTGTCATGTGCTGTGTGCTGTGCCTAGTCGCTCAGTTGTGTCCGACTCTTTGCAACCCCAGGGACTGCAGCCCACCAGGCTCCTCTGTCCATGGGATTCTCCAAGCAAGAATACTGGAGTGGGTTGCCGTGCCCTCCTCCAGGGGATCTTTCCAGCTCAGGGATCGAAGCCTTCTGCAATGCAGGTGGATTCTTTACCATCTGAGCCACCAGGGAAGCATGTTAGCAAAATATTTCTAATCTTGTAAAATCTCCAAGACTGAGCCAGCACCTACCAACTGCATCAGGAAAAAGATCAAAAGAGGGAAAGTATAAGAATATATGAAAAACATCAAATGGCAGAAATGAAGTGTAGGAATCTTACATTTAAGCAACTATTTAGATACCAGAAAATACTTCCTTCCAGTATAAAAGTTGAGAACTCTTTGAAGAAAATGTCATCTTCTACAGTGAAAACATACTTTCAAACTCTGGACCCTCAATTTTAAAGAAAGCCCTGAAAACTTAAAAAATAACTCTTACCCTTTGTACTCCTTTGACAAACTATATACATTTGCAATGTAGGGACCACCTTACAATTGGGGGGGGGTGCTTGTTGTACTTTTCCTTAGGGAAGAGGCGACTGGCATCGTTTCCTGGCTGGGTATAATTCGTTTATGTCCTTCCAGTTTTTTCTCTCTGATCTCTTTTCTGTATATCTGTCAGCAGCACTCTCCTGGGAGCAGCACGATGCACTTCATTAATAAGAAGGGATTAAAGGAAAAAGCCCCAGTCTCTTAATACACTTGGATAATTTGGTGTCATCCACAAGGCAAAAGACCCCTGCTGCATAGATGTCATTAGAAAGGTACAATTTCATTACTTTTTACTGGTAGAGCCTTGAGTGAAATACAAAATATGTTGTCTCATATGCGGGGAAAGGAAAGTGCAAAAGCTTTCATTTGCTGCATGCCCCTAAAATAGTAGAAGGCAAAAATATATTCTATGGTTCTTACATTTATATGGCCTTCCCTTAGTAGTCCTTGAACTCACACTTCTATTAAATATTGAACAAAATAAAGATGAAAAGAAAATTATATCCTTAAATCACAAATGAAATGTATATATATATTTTCTCAACTAACACACTTGTTTTGAATACCTACTATCTGCCAGGTACTCTGCTTGTTGCTGGAAAACAGATGACCAAAATATGAGGGTTTTTCTTTTCCAGTGATAACTTATCAAATGCTCTAACTGGAAGTAAGTGTAAAATTGACTGCATAAGAAGTAAACCATATGGCTGAATAAAAATGCTCCTACACCAGTAAATTTTAAGTGTATACAAAAAATGTTTCCTTTTTTCCCTTGATGTGTGTGTTAGTTGCTCAGTTGTGTCCAACTCTTTGCGACCCCATGGACTGTAGCCGGTCAGGCTCCTCTGTCCATGGAATTCTCCAGGCCAGAATACTGGAGTGGGTTGCCATTCTCTTCTCCAAGGGATCTTCCTGACCCAGGGATCAAACCTGTGTCTCCCGCATTGCAAGCAAATTCTTTATCATCTGAGCCACCAGGGAAGACCCTTTCCCATGCTAACCTAACTTATTTTTGAACTGGCATGTTTGCCTGTGGTTGATGGCATTATCTTTTGAGCTAAACCACTCCCAGTTTTAAGCCTTTAATGATATATTGAGCAAATACTTGACAAGATGGGCATAAACCATCCTTAGAAATACACCCTAGTTCCTATAGATGCTGTCCCAAGCAGGAAGCAGTGTGCCTCAGTGATGGAGGGTATGGATGGCCACCAAAGGGACCTGGGATTTAGGCACCTGCCAAAAAGATGACAATGGGACTTCTGGGGACTCCTCTGGTGTGATGTCTCTCTTGGAACCTTATGCATTCCTTTCCTAGCACCGAAGAGAATCAGATTTAATAGTGGTCCACTATCTCACTGCAACAGACACACAACTGCCCTTAACACTGAAAAGTGACACGCAGTTGGAACTGTGTGTGGGAGAAGAAAGCCCTTGATTATCAGCTATTTACAAGCCACTCTTTGCAGTGATAGGTTTTTGCTTTACTATTAGCTTTTGTTCAGTGAAATCGACTTTTGCAGCTCTTTGTCTAAAACAAAGGCTAGAACAGACTGGGGTTTAGATGACAGCAACTGGCATTTCTAGAGACAATTTTACCGACATAAGGCAAAGCGTACGGAAAAAAAAAACCAAAACAAGTTATTTTGACAAACAAATGAGTCAATAATGAAAATACTTAAAAACCACATTGGGTTACATACAATATCTCTACAAATGAAAGATTGTCACCTAGGCAGCTTGGAATACAGAGGATTTTGATGTTCTCACCCTTTTATTTTGCAGTCTTGTTGTTCCTTGTCCCTTGTGCATTTTACTTCATTAAAATATCATTACACGTACAATGAAGATGATCAACAAATGCACAATGAAGATTATCAATAAATGTCATGAGAAGTGGGAGGGTAGCAGCGATTGGGGCTGGCAGGACCAGTGTGTACACCTTCTAGAACGAGCAAAGCTTAATAATTAACAAAAACTCAGAACTCAACTAGTTATGTTCTTGTTATCAAAAATATGTCTCAGCTAATGTTTAAGTACAGTTAACCAAAATTACAAACAAACAAAACCCCCAGTTTTGCCAATAAATTAAAAAAGAATAAGCAAATGGTTAAGTGGTTAAAAGTTTAGATTGTTAACCTCTTGTGGTGTCTTTGAGGATGTGCACTGAAAACAGATCAACTATCTGAAACCATGATACAGATTGCCTTTTTCCATATGATTTTTGTATGATGGTACATTTCCACCCACCCCCATACAATCTTTCAGGTCTGTTTGTCCTGAGTCTCAATAGGTGCTTTATGATGTGGATGTTTTATTATGTGAAATAACATAAAGAATTTGTGAACATTATTCAAATTTCTGGGCTTTAGGTCCATATTTACCCTAGAGACAGTGAGGAGGAGGAAGAAATATTACGAGCTGAAGTTTGGGTTGAAAGTTGGGTATTTGAAACATAAATGAAAACAACTCATTAGCAATGACTCATTAATATTCATTTGCCAAGGTAGTTTAAGCATAAGGGATTGCGTGTAAAAGAGTTTGTTATATTTTCTTTCTTGAACGTGCAAGACTCTGTGACATACTCTGTATTCTGCCATTGGCAAACTTGATTTAAAAGAATAAATACTCAGATGAGGATTGACAATACCAGTTATAAGGAAGAGGAAATAAGCTGATAAGTTATGTCTGTGTGATAGATATGTCAGGCAAGCCTTAACAAAATCTTGATAGCATTTTAAATTGATTATCAATGAATGTCAAATAGATAAATTAGATACACATTTGCTTTCGGGATACTTCAAAAAAAAAAGATTTTTTTCTTTTTTTAGATTTGAAATTCATGATAGGTTTCTTCTAGTCCTCCTTGGTAAATAATGAAATATTTACTGTCTAGACTGAGTAATATGACATGAAACAACAAACCTGCACATGTCTAATTTATAACAAATCTGTTTCCTTAATGGGTGGAAGGAAATCTGAGGACAGTTCTAAGGGCTCTTGTCTGCTTTCAGTGCTGTCTCCTAGTCATACTGAAGACAACACCTCTCCAGATGGGTCTTTCCCTTTCTTCTCCTCACCCCGGTCAATGTCGATCACGTGTACCACTCCGGGTTTTAGAATCAAGTCGTCGGTCTCTACCTGACTCCTGTTGTCTTCCACCTCCATGTAGCTCCCTTTTGTTTGCTGGGCAGCTTTGCTGAAGGCTTCTTTAAATCGACGTTTGAGTTCAACATCTGGACAGAAGACATACTCATAAAGGCCACCAGCGAGGACAGCTCCTATGATTGGTCCAACCCAATATATCTGGGAGAAAGATGGAAGAGTTATAGAGTGTAAGTAGAGTAAAACTATTTCTCTGAACAATGCATGAATATAGAACTTGGCTGATTTAAATTGAGAGCAAATATGGCATGCATAAAAAGACCATTGGAAACAAAATAAGAAAACACATTAAATCTACATCTGAGATCCATATATTACTAAAGAACATTTTGAACAGAAAATAAGAAGACTGTTTCCTCTTCTCTTTTCCTGCTTTCATTATCTTCTTTCCATTTTCTGATAATCCTGAAAGATAGGTCCTCTTTGATGGTACTATAAATTAAAAAGACACTAAAACTTATTAAACTAAAATAGAGAAAAATTTTCTGGAGAGTATCAATACTTGTTTTCTTAATATTGCCATCTTATATTGGTTTTCTGCATAATCACAATCATAGTACAGATTGTACCACTTGGGGCTTTAATTATTCAGGATAGCATGATAAATGGAATCTGAGGTCTACTACTTAGCAATTTTGTGACTGCTTGCATCCATTACATAATTTCATGAACACTTAATTCCATCAGATGCAAAACAGGAATAATAATAATACACACCTCACTGTTGTCAGGATTAAATTGAAATAATACTTGTAAAATACTTAAGAGTTCCAGTTTCATAGTAACTTACTCTTTTCCATGTTTCCTAGACAATTTAAAGATGTATGGGACTAGGCTGGCTATAAGTCACTTTCCTTATGTTATGTGTTTTTTTCTCTGAAATTTGGTGATTTGTTTTAAGAGAAGACCTCAAGCTTTGTCCATTAATCTTCTTGCAGAGTGCTTTCATCCTCATGGTTCTTATACTGATGACTTGGTGGAAAAATCTGTGCTGAGTTTATGGATGATGGTGAGTAGAGGACTTGCCATCCCATAGGATTTTAATTCAATAACTAGAAGTTTCTATCATATTAGTTATGTGTCTAGAATAAACTAAGTTTTGAGATTGGATAAACTCTAACATTTGCTTTAGAGTACATGTAGACTATAGGATCTCAGACAGTAAAAATGTGCCTAAAATGCAAGAGACCTGGGTTCATCTCTGGCTCGGGAAGATTCCCTGGAGAAGGGAATGGCTACCCACTTCAGTATTCTTGCCTGGAGAATTCCATGACAGAGGAGCTCAGTAGGTAGGTTACAGTCCATGGGGTTGCAAAGAATCAGACAAGACTGAGTAATTAAGACTTTCACTTTCAGATTGTAGAATATTAGACATTCATTCAACAGATGGACTTGAACAACAGTTATTGTTGTTGTTCAGTCACTAAGTTCTGTCCAACTCTTTGTGACCCCATGGACTGCAGCATGCCAAACACTGTTTATTGAATACTTTCTCTGGGCTGGCTATATTCAGTACTTAACTTGTATTAGCTCATTTTATTCTAACTGATCTCTGAGATAGATATTATTATTATTCCATTTTATGGGTAAGAAAATGGATATGCAGAGAGGGTGAGAAGCTTGCTTAAAAATTTACGCATAACAAGTGGTTGAGCTGGGATTTCAGGTCTGTCTGATTTCAAAGCTCTCTTTTGAACCATTATGCTGTTTTCATTATACTCGCTAATGGTAAAGAACCCACCTGCCAATGCAGGAGACATAAGAGACAGGGGTTTGATCCCTGGGTCAGGAGGATCCCCTGGAGAAAGGAATGGAAACCCACTCCAGTATTCTTCCCTGGAGAAGCCCATAGACAGAGAAGCCTGGTGGGCTACAGTCAATGGGGTCATGAAGAGTTGGACACGACTGAAGTGCTTAGCGCACACACACACACATGCTACACTTCTCTCACTTGAAAAAAAAATCAGATGAATGCTTTTTGGTTAAAACACTCTCTGGAAAATTAAATTCACTTAGCACCCTCATTGCAAAGTCTAAAGAAAATTCAAACTTAAGCTGAAGCGGAACACACAGACTTTACAGGGAAATTGTTGACAAAGTGGCTCCAAGAACCAAGTTCCTTATCTTGAACATGAAAGAAACCATGTCAGAGTTTACCTTCTTGATGCCCTTTCAAAGGGGAAACGAGAGCCCTCCTCTAAATGTCTTTGTGCTATGTTCCTTTGGTAAGATCTCTTTTGGTATGCTTTGTCCCATAAGCTACAAATTCAGCAAGACAGACAAAGGACTACTAAATAATTACAATTCTCTCAAAACACTTATTCAGAAGACATCTGGCTGCATGCTCTCAAAAAAATCTCAGTTTCAAGTTGCTATTACCAAAGTTATAATGCCCCTTAACTTTTAAAATTCATAAAGGTAAAGTAAATTACCTTTTACTTTTTACTGCTAAAAATCCAGAAAAATCCAGAAAATCCAGAAAAGAAGACTAAAAAATATTATTACACCACACACAAAATTCATCATGACTATCTTGCTATTTTCATCTATTGGTCTACCTATTTACAGATATACTTTAAATTAATTGTTAATTTTACACAACCGTTGTTACAAAATGGACATTAGTTTTCAGTAGGATTAAGTGTTATAAAATAGCAACAAGGGGAACCTTAGATTCAATCAACAAGCTAAGGATTTTTTTTTTGGCACTCAAATTTTAACTAGTGTATCACAACTCAAGATATTAATAAAAACATGTTTTCATCTACTTTTTAAAGTCCTCATGGATTAAAAGTTTTCATTTTTTAAAATTTTAAATAGAAAAATTGTTTAAATGTATAAGTTGAACTAAAAGTTGTACTTTTATCATAAGATCTATATACTGTGTTCAGTTGCTCAGTTGTGCCCAACTCTTTGTGACCCCATGACACCAGGCTCCTCTGTCCATAAAATTTTCTAGGCAAGAATACTGGAGTGGGTTGCCATTTCCTCCTCCAGGGGATCGTCTCGACCCAGGGATCAAACCGGTGTCTCTTGCATCTCCCGAATTGGCAGGTGAGTTACCACTAGTGCCACCTGGGAAGCCCTGAGATCTATATACTGCATTTCCATGCCTGTTAATGTGGCAAGTCCTTAGAGACATACATGGGAATTTCAGTGGCAAAATGACCAATTGCATGGATAGCATTGCTGACTAAGCTTTTTCATGGCCGGGTCCAAATCCTTGCTTTTGATCACTGATGTTCATGCTTTTATTTAATGGGATAGATTACTCGTAAAGACTTGCGACACTTTTCTTAGAAGTGAATGCACATAGCAGTGTGGCAGTTTCTCCTCATTTGCAACATAAATCACGGATGCATGCATGTGACTGTGTCAGTAACCCCTATATGCGTGACATTAAAACATAAGCGACATCTATCACAGAAAAGAATCTGAAAAGAATATATATATATACGTTCATATATCTGTATGTATAACTAAATCACTTTGCTGTACTCCTGAAACTAACACGGAATTGTATATCAACCATACTGCAATAAAACAAATTAACTAACAAACATTTTCTAACATTCATGAATTAAAAATAAAAGGTGTAAAAGAGCATTCACAACATATACATGAAAATAAAAGTTAGTCCCATTTGAAGCTGGCTGATATACACCTATTTTTATTGGTTGTGGTAAGTCAGTACGTAAAAGGTCTTCAGAACTGCCACATTATTCATTTAAGGGATTTAAATTTCTTTTTGGTAAGAAACAACTGAAAAGAAATTGTGGTATTAAAAATGGATACCGCTGCTCTCTAGAAGCACTGCCCCCCACATTAATAAATAGGGTAGGCATGAGGTGTGAGAAGTGTGTCTTTTCTGAAAGTCATTTATTTTTCCAGCTATGGTTATGGTGATAATAGCATAAGCACTGGCACTATCTATTCCTCACCATCTGCAGTTCAAATGCTTCCAACTCCTATACTATTAATTGGGTTCATGCTTTTGTAAACAAAAAGGGTAAATATTTTTGCTATGTGCTTTTAAGCATTTCTCTTTTCCTTCTTTTTACTGTTTTGCAAGCATATTACGTGTCATTGCTGGGAAGGGTTTACTTTCAATTATTTAAACACCATATTCACTTCACCACCCTGATTTTAATTTGTTACAGCCAGGCAACCTCCATATACAATGTATTCTGCCAAAGTCTGTCAGAATACAGTGTGCAGAGCAGTGCTTAAAAAAAAAAAGACTATCACTAAAGGCTCAAAACAGATATGAAATGTTTTACAGCAGATAAAATCTGTCCTAGTTTGTCCCTAGTCTTTATGAAAGATGTAATAAAGTGATGGTGGGGGGGTTAAAGTTGGGTGAAAGAGAAACTAGTGAGCAAAATAATGGGAAAATCTCTATGGCTAACTGTCCTCAACAGTAGGAAAATAGGAGCAGTGAACATGACGGTTACCCAGTGGTTTTCCCAATTTCCCATGATAACTGCAGGTCCAAAGGATCGGGCGGGGTTCATGCTGGCACCAGTGTAATTGATCTACAGGGAAAAAGAACACAACTTCAGACATCGCTGAAACAGGGCTACTAACAGGTAGCCTTCATTGCATTATGTCACTGTTGGCCAGATCAGTTAGAGTAAGCTTAGCACCCTTAGCAACATTTTCATCACAAAGTTAGCAAAACAATAACCTAAAATGGACAGACGAGGCTGGATACTAAAGAACTACTGCTGTGAAACACATCTTCAGGCCAGCTGTAGGGTGAGGCTAAACAATGTGGATCCATTATTTAAAGGAACTTGGAAACTTACTGCAAATAAATGTCCAATTGCAACAGAGATGCCAATGGCTAAAGCTATGGAACCGGTGACATCAGTCCGTTTGGAATCACAGCTGGCAAAAATAGTAAACACCAACTGAAATGTGATTATCAACTCCACCAGGAGACCGTGTCCAGCGCTAAGATTTCCGTGAACCTGGAAACAGAAAAATACTCCATCTGAATTGACAAGAGAACCTTTTCTGTGATAACATATCATTGTGAAAGGCACATTTTATTCCTATAAAAACTGATAGTCAGTTTGAGTCTTCTATTCCACCCCTGATTGAGACATGCATTCTCCACCCCCCACCCCAGCCAAAAAGAAATACTCATTTTGGGCCAGTACAGATAATTAATTACTCTTACAATGACCAAGTGGGAGTTTGTGCTGAATGTTCTTTTCTACAAAGAAAGCAAAATATGCTACTGCTGCACTTAACTTATAAAGAGTTTCTTGAGAGTCTTGTAATTTTATAAGGCAATGATTAAATTCATTAATTAGGTTTAAATTAATTAATATATATTTCAATTAAAATTTAAGCTGTGTGTGGTTTTTTAATCAACCCTTGTGCTGAGCTAACAAATGATATACTTAATCAGCTAAGAACAAAACCAGGATCAAATGCCAATTTATTTTTTTAAGTGTGACCCTTGATGTTTTAAACCTCACATACATGGCAAGAAACAAAGCTGTTCCTTCTGCTAGTGAACCAATAAATAATTGTAATAAAAATGGCTTTTGTTATATATATAGTCAATGCAGTCACTGGGATGGAGAGAAAGAGGAAAAAAAGGAACCCAACATAATTTTCCTGCTGCCCAGACTTAGTGCTATTCAAGTCACTCAACAGCAAATAATGACTTTATATGATATATTCAGTGTGGCTGGAATCAGTTAGCACCCCTAGCAAGAGTTATCAGACAACCCCTGGGAATAAATTAGCAATTTTAGGAAAGACTCTTAGGTCAGCAGGGTGTCATTTAGCACTCCATATAAGCTGCCTGGAGTCCGAGACTGAAAACAACAGCTAAAGATGGTACCGTGGTGACTCCGAGGCCCCCCACCACACTGGGAGGCGTGACCAGGTAGAGAATTCCAGCTCCAATGATGGCGCCCAGGCACTGAGCTGCAATGTAGAAGACAGACTTGGCGATGCTAATCCTCCTGGTGCACACCATGGCCACCGTCACAGCGGGGTTGATGTGGCCACCACTGATGTGGCCAAAGCACTGGACCATAGTCGCGATGCTGAGTCCAAAGCAGAGGGAGATGAGAACCATGTCGACAGGTAATGGCTTTTCTGCTCCACCCCAGTTGATGGTGGATCCCAGGCTAAGTAGGACAAAAATAAGCATGGCCAGAAATTCCGCGGTGACTGCCTTCCAGAAAGTTTGTGTCCAGACCCCTTTGAAGGCCACCATGATACTCTCTCTTGTACACAAAGGTCCACACTTACTGAAAAGAAAAGCAAAATGGGCATCAGAAGCTACCAAATCAGAGTCTCCTTGAGATGAAGATGGCTAGGCCCTCGGGCTTCTAGGTGGCTCAGTGGTAAAGAATTTGCCTGCCAATGCAGGAGACGTGGATTCGATCCCTGGGTTACGATGATCCTCTGGAGAGGGAAATGGCAACCCACTCCAGTGTTCTTGCCTGGAAAAATCCCATGGACAGAGGAGCCTGGCAGGTTACAGTCCATGGGGTCTCAAAGAGTCTGACACAACTGAGCCATCAAAAGCAGAGGCAGGTTCTCAGTCTTGCCCCGTTGTGGGGCACCTCCCACCAAAGTTCATTTGCATATAAAGCCTCCCTGAAGGTCATCTGCATACAAAGAAAGGATGCTTCTGGAAAATCTCCTTAATTACTTAATTATCTCCTTAATTAATAATCAGGAGGAGATTGTCATTCTGATCCCCTTTGATTTAATATCCAAAGATCATCCAGTTTCACTGAAAAATTACCTGAATTGTCCCTAGAAAGGAAAATGTCTGGATCAAGTTCCTTAAAGAATTAAGTATATTTACCTTGTAGTTAATTCCCTCAGAGCAAGTTTTTACGTTTTCAATGTACTTTTTATATGTCATTACTATTTGGAACCTATGGCCATAAGAAAGAGAGGTCTAAAAAAAAAAAGAAAGAAAGAGAGGTCTTTTCCAGTTTTGCACTTTCTGGTTCAAATGGCATTCTGGAAATGGATTTTGAGAGCTGACAGTCCCTCCTCTCCTCCAGTGGAGAGTCTGATGAAGGGGTGTTCTGCGAGGAAGCCAGGAAGGCTGTCTTTTGAGAATTTCCTTTGACTGATACGGGCAGTGAGGACTCACACAGCAGAGCTGGGACCCAGGAATGGCACGAGGACGCTGCCGTGCCCTCCCGGCCAGCGTGGGGAGAAGTCTGAGAGCCTGCCTGGTCCGGAAGAGGCAGGTGGGGATGCGTCCAGCGCAGGCCACAGGGGACCCGTAGTGCCTCTCCGAGAGAGGGGAATGGGCCCCGGGCGGGGCGGCTCCGGGCAGCCCGTCAACCCCCAGGTCCCAGGAGCCCTCGCCCCACCGGGGGGATGGGTTAGAAGTGCATCCTGGCCTATGCAGTACTTCTGCAGGGTTGAGGGACCATCCCTTCTCGGGCTTGACTCCCCATTCCTTGATGTTCACCTCTCTGATAAAACCTCCCAGAGGGATCCTGGAGGCCAGTGCGGGTGGGCAGCGCCCCGGGCACCCTAGACACCAAATGCGGGGGACAGCGACTTGGGGAGAGGGGCGGGAGGCTGCTGGACGAGGGGAGGGTGGTTAGGGAGACCGTGGGCATCAAAGCAGGAGGCTCTGGAAAGCGGTTTTTCTCTAGTGTCTTCTTGATGGCCTTTTCTAAATCTGCTGGTACCTCTTCTGGGGGAGCTTGCATGCCTTGAGAGGGTGGGGAGGGTTGGTGGGGAGGGAGGTGAAGGTTGAGGGGAGCAGCAAGGCAGCCTTTGGGAAGGAAGACCCTCTCTTCCTCCACTGTTTTCCTGATAATACCTTGGGATCTTCACAGCTGAGAAGGAATGAGCTTTGAGGATATTAATGGCAAAAAATGACCAGAATTTCTTTTGGGGGGCAATCATCCCAGTGACCCCGTTTTTCAAGATATTTCCCCACCATGCTTGGTCTGTGATGGGGTAGGAGAGAGTGATGGAATGTGGGAAGCAGTTAATGAGACTCATCCCAGGAGACTGTGAAAAGGGTGATGTGAGAAAGTGGGCTTCCCAGGTGACGCTAGTGGTAAAGAACACACCTGCTAATGCAGGAGACTTGGGTTCCATCCTGGATTGGGAAGATCCCCTGGAGAAGGGCACAGCAACCCACTCCAGTATTCTTGCCTGGAGAATCCCATGGACAGAGGAACCTGATGGGCTAAGGTCCATGGTGTTGCAAAGAGTCGGACACGACTGAAGCGACTTAACACGCCCAAAGGCAGGCAAGAAAGCCAGGTATTTTAACAGATTAGAGTTATCGCATTTCTACTGAGCATGGGCCCTTCCCTCCCCCATCGAGTCCCCAGGAGCCCGGTCTGGTTGAGCCAGTGGGTGAGAACTGTGCCCACAAGGGCCAGGGGAACGCTGCCTTGACCTTTAGGATCTTGACTCAGCCCCTGGTTTGACGTGGGGCTTTGCTACAGAACTGGAAAGTGAAACCCATTTTCTGCCCAAGCCTAGGTGGCTCCAGGAGGGGACCAGCCAACCCCGTCTGTCCAGAGCATCCCCTGTCCCAGTGAACAACTCTAAGCAAATCATGCAATTAGGAGAAACCCCAGCTGGGAGGACATTGATATCACACTCCCTAGAGGAAGAGAAAATAGAGACAAAAACAGCACTTGGAGCCAGGCGGCCAGCGAGGGTGCCCTGGGGGAGAAATGACAAGTATCCCAAAGGGGTAGAAATTCACAAATTGAAGAAAGAAGTTTCAAAAGTGGCTTTAGAACTTACCAGCGGCCCACGGCTGTAGCCAGGATGGCAGAGGGCAAGGTGCTATGTCAGGGGCTGGTCCTCTGTGGCCAGATTTAGTGGGGAAAAAAGGGAGAGGCAGGAAGCTAAGGCAGCCAGGTGGGCAGGACTCGGCAGGTCCCATTCAGCAGCCACACAGCGAGCCCAGGGAGAGGCATGCCCTGGGCACAGGCCGCCCCCTCCCTGCACCCTCTCCCTCACCTTCCCTACTCATTCTCTGCACCTTCTCCAGAGACCCAATCTCAGAAGCTCAGTTGCTCTTTCAGCTTCAAACCTTTATCAGCCAGAGAAATAAAAACAACCCCCCTCCAACCCCCGAAGTAAACAAACAGACACCTTGAGCGTGCCTTTAGCTTTCTTTGAAAATCTGCAAAATCTGATCTTTTCCCAGGGCAGAGTGACCAACCCCAGAGGGCTGTGAACCCCAGGGTCCCCTGGCGGCACATACATACCTCTGTCTGGACAAGCGCTCAGCCCAGCTCTTTCACAGCCCCTCTGAGTTATCTATCGTCAATGTTCCCTTCCCTGTTCACACTCCCTGGAAACGCATCAACACCATTTGTTGTGCTTTTTTTCCTCGCGCTCCAGAACAAAGGGGGTTTGTTGATGTGACCGGGTTGTAGAGAGCCCGACAACATTACTTTCTAGCTGAACCCCTAGCCTCATCCACTTCTGGACAGCTGAGCCCCTAGATGAGTGATTTTTCTGATGAAAAATACTAGAGGATAGAATTACCTCCATAGACTCCATAGAGGCATTTTCTTGGGCTTTCAGAGGTCTCCAATATATGAAGGATTTTTGCTGTAAATCATCCCCTTTTTTCTTCTGCCCTCTCTCTGCCTCTCTTATGAGTATGCCCAATACCCAGCCCTGGAAGAACCACCCACCTGCCCTAGAGTTTCCTTCTAGATTCTGCCCGAGCAGCACACGTATCTGGAATAAAAGAGCCCCAAGTTTCATCTTTCATCCAGCCTCAGCATTGTTCCCTTAAGGCAAAGAAAGACTTACCCCCACCGCCTGGCTGCCGGTCTGTCACTCATGCCTCCCCCGCCGGACTGCCGCTCACATCGCCAGCCCCGCGGCTCCCAGTGCGCTGGGAGTCAGATTACGGCCACTTGTCTGATTGGGTTTTTGAAGTCTTAGGGGTGGAAAGATTCGGCACCATGTGGCAATCGCCAAGTTATATTTGAACTTGAAATGACTTTCTCTACCTGATCACTGTAGACCCAGGGTATTTCAGGAACACAAAATGCTGGCTCACTTTAGGTTTCTTTACCTGGTAATCCTTGAAAATGAGGATTTCCCCAAATCTTTATTTGAAATCCTCCCACCACGGGGAACTGCTGAGAAATTTTGTTATTGTTGTTCTGTGTGCAGTCGAATTGGGGTGACTATTAAGAGCATGGATTTGAATTATCCAGCAGTTGAGATGAACTGAGTAAGATTCAGGCTTTGGTGCATTTGTTTTTGAGTGGCGACATTCAAAGCCAGTGGGTTCTATGCAAAGTTTTTGCTCACAGAAGCAGTTTTTAAAGCAGTGCAGATCACTTCAGGTCCCTTGGAGCCTGTGAAGCACTGATTTGAGTAACAGGATATAAGACTGCTTTAGCGTCTCACCTGACTATTATGTTAACAATTGTTGGGTAAGAAGTAGCAAATTTTAAACAGATAAATGTTAAGTGGCACAACATTATTGGGAACTAGCTTGTTGTCGTTCAGTTGCTAAATCGTGTCTGACTCTTTGCGACCCCAGGGACTGCAGGATGCCAGGCTCCTCTGTCTTGTATTATCTCCCCGAGTTAGCTCAAATTCATGTCCGTTGATTTGGTGATGCTATCTAACCATCTCATGCACTGCTGCCTGCTTTTCCTTTTGCATTCAATCTTTCCCAGCATTGAAGTCTTTTCCAGTGAGATGGGAACTATAAGTAAATTTAATATCTAGAAACCCAAGGACAGGACTGACTTGACTGCACACCATTCATGGGGTCCAGTGAAAAAGGACTCTTTGTTGAAAAATTATTAAGCATTTCCAGTTTGCAACAGTATGATGTGAAAGAAAGTGTGGGACCCTTCTAAGTGCACAGGTTGTGTGCCAGTCAGGCAGGCCCGACTAAAGAGTTTGGTGAACTCTGGAAGATCGGACAGTTAGTGCCTGCATTACCATCTCATTAATTTTTTTCTTTCTTTAAATAGACCACAGGTACCTAGAACTGGAATAATCATCATCCTTGATACAGGACACTCTGTCCTGGTACATCCCTGGTACATTTATGGCCCTCTTTTATTTTATAATTATATTATTTTAATTAGTTACTTCTTAATAGTATAATGAACATCATACTGGCAACTAGACCTGTGATAATAACTCACTATGGGACCCTCTTTATCCCCACTCTGCTTCTCTACCTACTGTCTCATTTCACATAGGAGCTCCCTCCCCCGCCCCCAGAATCGACTGTGGCAAGAAAGAAATACAGGAGAGAGAAAAAGAAAATAGTTATATTTTCACATCATGGTTACAATTTCTTGTTTTCTTGTCTCCTCTGGATACTTGAGAACTGGGAATGGTTGAAAAGCTCTCATGAGAAAGAGGGATTACAATTTTGAGTGTGAATTTCAGAGGAGCTCTTTATTTCTGTTTCCAGCATTCTCAGATAACAAAGATTGAATTTATATCCTTTAAGAATGTGGCTGCATACTGATGGCTGTTCATCAGGGGTTTCAGCCTTTGAAAAAACATTCAAGTCAGAACAAACTCTGGTAAGAGGGCAACAGAGAATTTATGGTAATCTGCAAAGAACACTTAAAATATTTCCTGTTCATCCACCTTATTAGGATTGACTAGAACACATTCTTTTTTTTTTACATAGCTGAGTAATATTCCATTGTATATATGTGCCACAATTTCTGTATCCATTCATCTGTTGATGGACATCTAGGTTGCTTCCATGTCCTAGCTATTGTCAAAAGTGCTTCCATGAACATTGGGGTACAGGTGCCTCTTTGAGTTATGGTTTTCTTAGGGTATATGCCCAGTAGTGGGATTGCTGGGTCATATAACACAATATTATAAAGCAATTATCCTCCAATTAAAACAACAACAACAACAACAATTATTTTCTGTTGATTTTTTTTTTTTAAAGGTGCAAAATGTTCTTTTCTTTTTTTTTAAATTTGAAAACTTTGATTTGGACATTGGATCAGAAGTGTTTGTGAGGTCTTTGAGTCCAAGGAACAGTGCTGCAAGGTTTAGGTTCTTCCTTGAGAATGAGGCCTGTAGTACTAGCCACAGAAACCTACCAAATGTGGCATTCTCTAGGGCTTCTGGTCACTAGGGGGGACATTTTTCAGGTCCACTCTTTGTAAGTCGCACTCGGCTCATTAGCATTCACTCCATGGCAGCGGCAGTTCCCGGCACCATTTTACAAAGTGCCAACAGAACTTGGTTACCACAGTTTCTCAGACCCTTTCCCTTTCTTCTGGCTGGCTGATCACTGCCCTGGTAGAATGTGTTGACAGTCCAGTTCCTAAGTGATGGCTGTTCCCATCGAGGGAAGGGCCACCCTAATTGGCATCAACTCACACTTATTAGTACTCTCAGCAGAGAGGTTCAGAATTGACTAGGGATTAACCCTTCACTTCCTGGAGGTAGTTTTTCTTTTCAGATATTCTTTATTATCCTTTCTATATTT
The DNA here is from genome assembly GCF_019320065.1 of Cervus canadensis. Taxonomy (NCBI): domain Eukaryota; kingdom Metazoa; phylum Chordata; class Mammalia; order Artiodactyla; family Cervidae; genus Cervus; species Cervus canadensis. The sequence goes on along the minus strand of NC_057408.1, from coordinate 44,900,540 downwards.
GAGATGGTAATATTGACCTTCCTGTGATACATTCAGTCTACTTACTTCCCTGGCTTTTCTTTAAACTAGGGATAGAAACTTCCAATAGGATTATTTATGGCAATGCATGCAGGATACAATAATGAAAGAAATCAGCTGTATTGGACTGATGATCGTGCAAAAAGGATGAGGTGGGAGCCCTGGTGAATATAAGTAATAGCCTCTAAGTTGACCTGTTTTGAACTGGCTTAGGACTAGAACCAAAGATTTGAAATCTAAATTTTTTTTCCCCCACTGGTAACCTTAAAAAGGCCTAAATTCATTTAAAGATGGAATAACAATTTATTGATGAAGTTTTCTTGACTTTCTAACCTTTAGGAAAAGGACGGTAACCTGGGACATTGATTTAAAATCAGTCTTATATGTCAAGCAAACTTGTGAGTTTTTAGTTAGATAGCTTTGTGAAGTTTTGGGTCAGTAACATAGGAACAAAATGAAGGCAGGGTAAATGAAAATTTCAAGTACTTGACAAAAACTAGTGGATGGATGCCCTTTGCTCCTAATTTTTAATCTACTACATCATGTTGTTATCCTTGGGTGCTGATGTATATCTGTGGGATTTGTAGACCCCTGTCCCCACCCTGGCCCTCAGAACTTTTAGTATTCCTTCATGTGTTCAGAGATTAAAGACTAACACAAACATACTAAAAAATGCCAGCAAGGCCTCAGGATCAGACAGGAAGTGTCTCCAGGCTGGCAGGGACAAGACTCAGTAGCAATTCACAAATCTCATCTTCCTTTTCATGAATCTCAGGGATAGGAATCCCCGCAGAGCACTTACGTATCAGTAAGTTCATTAAAAACCAACAAACAAAACAACAGACGCAGCAGTGGCAACCACAGGCATAGGCACCACAACATAGGACTTCAATGGAGCTTTGTTCGCTTTTCAAAGAGGTGTTACCTTATTGTTGTTATAGGAACGCAGAGTGGTTGCTGCAAGTATGGCGCACCACCCAAAGAGAAAAATAAAGACAGCAATCAAAAAACACAAAGGAATCAAAGAAAGTTTGACTTGCCTCCCTTTCTCGGCGAGGTGAAACTGACAAAACCTGGGTCCTTGCACCGGTCTGGACCCTTCCGCTCTATCGCTGCCCCTCCCCCATCGCCCCTTCAGTCCAGGTTTTCCCGTTCGTGATTGCCGGCGCTGTTTCCTTGATTCAGGTCCAGGCCGACCCTGCTTTGGCTGGTGAGTTGTACTCTGCTGACATTTAAGGCAGGAATTCCCTGGGAAAATAGTCAAGAGATTCTTTTGGTGCCACTGGCAGGGTTCCAAAAGGTTTAGGGTTCCCCTCTCTAGGCAAATGGGCAGAGAGAAAGGGAGGGATGGAAAGAGGAACAGAAGGACTTTATTGAGTGACTGTGTTTCATCCGAAGCTTGTACAAAAAAGCAGAAAGGTGGTTGGATGACAATGCTTTTCTTAGCCCTTGTTGTTTACCCAGCTTCTATGAGAGTTCAGAGTTTAGTTTGGATGTTTTAAAGGCTGCTCAGACATCCACAGTAGGAAGTCAGTTTTCTCAGAAGAAAGGACTTTGGGATCTAATGGGTTGGACCAGAATGTTTGGAATGGTTAATAATCTGTAAAGTGTAGTCTGTAGTAGTAATTGTTCCAAAATTTAAATTAAATTTGAAGGTTTTAAGAGCCAAAAGAGCATTTTGGCAATTATCACTTATACAGAGAGATTCAGAATCCTCATGTTTTTAATAGAAAAAGAAAGATAATCCCAGTTTCAAGGAAAGAGCAAAATACTTAAAATTCAAGGGGCTCTCACAGGAGGAGTAGACCCCAAAACAAGAAAATTAAAAGAAATGCTTTTAGAATAATACCAGAAACAGAACATTTTCTAAGAAAGGAGAAGAAAAGGTTATAATCTGTGACCATAAAAAATACAATAGACTCTCAACAGTTGAGTTATTTAAGAATTTTCTCGGATGAATCTTATGATTCAGTTTTCTGCTTCTTTCCTGACTGATCATTCATACGACTCTTTAACCTCTGTACTTCCTTTTCTCATATAGTCAGAAGAAATCTATGTGTGAAGAAATTCACAGGGCCTCTTAGAGATGTCAAGTCTCATTGATGGTTTCACCACTGGATAGGAAAATCCAATGCTACCCCTCTGCCCATATGCCTGTTGTGGGGGACCATGCCATGGCCATGGTCAGCTCCTCCAGGGAGCCACCTGAGGTGACCCTTCCATCTTCAATCCCTTTCCCTTCTCTCTGCCACATGATTCTCTGTTTCTTCTTTAAGAATTCCTCAATATTTATTCCCTCCAGGAAACCTGCCCTTTGCAGAAGCACTGGGCTCTCATCTCTTGAACTATAGCAACATGTGAACCTATGTGAAACCCTACAGTTTTTAATAGGCAATGTGTCTGTAGTATTCAGTGGTGTTTTGATGCTAGCTTACCCTCTCTTCTTGGATATGAACTGAAGTTGTGGCCTATATGCTGTGCTGTTCTTAGTTGTCCAGTCGCGTCCGATTCTTTGTGACCCCATGGACTATAGCCCTCCAGGCTCCTTTGTCCATGGGGATTCTCCAGGCAGGAGTAATGGAGTGGGTTGCCATGCCCTCCTCCAGGGGATCTCCCCAACCCAGGGACCGAACACCTGCATTGCAGGTGGATTCTTTACCATCTGAGCCACCAGGGAAGCCCAGGAATACTGGAGTGGATAGCCTATCCCTTCTCCAGGGGAACTTCCCGACCCAGGAATCGAACTGGAGTCTCCTGCATTGCAGGTGGATTCTTTACCAGCTGAGCTACCACAAGGAAGCCTTGTGGGCTATATATATCGTATTACTTTCTTACAGTGATGATGGTTATGATGGATGGGCAGTAATGATTTTGGTGATGATACCATTGTGCAGTGGAAGGATAAGGGGTAAGAGCTGCCAGTCTTAACTTGGTCACTTAATTCTTATTGGCTGTAGGCCATGTGATGTTTCTGAATCCTGGTTCTTCATTTGTGAAATGGAACAAAGCATTTTCTGTCCTCTCTTTTTGTAAAGTTGTTTTAAGTCCAGATGCCCTCCTGACCCATTCTAGTTTTGGACCACCTCATGTGTGCTTGCTTGGGAATTCCATTTAGGAATTTCCCAAATTCCATCACAGAATTGTCCCCATCATACCAGAATCATCTGTTTACTTGTCTGTAATTGAAATGAGGGCAAAGAACACTCTCCATAATCATAGTAATTAATTAGACTTGGTAATTAATTGCTGTATCCTCAGCCTTTAGTATAGCTCTAAGACACCCTTTAAAGACTGAAAATCATTGTGGAATAAATAAATAAGTGAATGAGGCTCAAATAGGGTGATACTAGCAGGAGAGTTTTGCCAACAGGATTGATAAGTATAAACAATGATCATATGGATGTTTAAGATAAAAAGGCACTGAGTTATAAGTCAAGAAATTTATCTGTGCCAAACCTTGAAAAAGTCATTTTTCTTGACCTAATTTCCCCATTTATGGAATGAAATGGTAACTCTTTTCTAACTCAAGTAAGGGCTTCTCTGGTGGCTCTGCAGTAAAGAATCCACCTGCCAATGCAGGAGATGCGGTTGGATCCCTGGGTTGGGAAGATCCCCTGGAGAAGGAAATAATGACCCACTCCAGTATTCTTGCCTGGAAAATCCCATGGAGAGGAGTCTGGTGGACTATGGTTCACAGGGTCATAAAAGAGTTGGACATGACTTAGTTCAACAGGACAACAACAACAACTCAGGTAATTTAGAAACAGTAAGTTTTTAATTTATGTACAGTGCTTTGAAATAAAGAGCTAGATAATTGCGAAGTATTAACATCAATGATAAAGTTTTATGAACTTTATATGGGCATAGATAATTCCAAGACCACATTTTGGAGTTTAAATCAGAAGTGATATTTTAAAAAACCTCTATCTTATGGATAAATCCAAAATGTCTCAGTGAATTTTTTTAAAAAAAGAAGAAATTGCCTTTATATCATCTGCTTATTAGCTCAGTAACTCTTCAGGGATGGTAATGACATTTACGACTCTCACGTTTCCACTGAGGCTGAGTATTGCTGGAAAAATAATACCACTGGGATTGATCGTTTTACAAATTTATCATTTCCAGAGTAAACTTGGGCTTCCCTGGTGTATCAGTGGTAAAGAATCTGCCTGCCAGTGCAGGAGACATGAGTGTGATTCTTTGTTGGGAAGATCCTCTGGAAAAGGAAATGGCAACCCACTCCAGTATTTTTGCCTGGAGAACCCCATGGACAGGGGAGCCTGGCGGGCTACAGTCCACGGAGTCACAAAAGAGTTCGACACGACTTAGCATCTAAACACCACCACCAACAGAGTAAACTTGCTCCTCAATGTCACTCAGCAATCCTATTGGTTCAGAGGCGTCCGTCTCTCATTCTCCTGTCAGGAAAGAGATGAAAATTGTTTGCAACCAGGGACTTTAGCAGAAACAGGAAATAACTCTGGCTTTCCTAAGCAAAGTGGACTTTATTGAAGGGATGGGTGCATGCATGCTAAGTCGCTTTAGTCGTGTCTGTCTCCTTTTGACCCCCATGGACCATAGCCTGCTAGGCTCCTCAATCCATGGATTCTCCAGGTAAGAATACTGGAGTGGGTTACCACTTTCTTCTCCAGGGGATCTTCCCAACCCAGGAATTGAACCCGAGTCTCTTATGTCTCCTGCACCAGGAAGCAGATTCTTTACTGCTGGCGCCACCTGGGAAGCCCAAGGCAGGGTCAAAAGCTGGGGCAACACCTGCACCTCAGCTGCTGGGATGTCTGCTGTCGTGCGTTCTTTTCTTCGTGCATAACTGCCTCAAGGTATCAAGTCCCAGGACCCAGCGCTGGGTGAGTCAGGGAGAGAGATGGCTTCTGTAGGGGAAAGAGTCTCCAGGAATGACCCTGCTACCAAGGCCACACACAGAGAGTGAGATGAAATCATGGTGGCAGCTAACACTTCTATAGATACTCATTTGGGCCTCACTTTTTTTATTTCTGTGTAAGGTAGGATCTTAGTTCTCCCACCAGGGATCGAACCCGTGTCCCCTGTATTGGAAGTGCGGAGTCTTAACCACTGAACCACCAAAGAAGTCCCCGAGCCTCACTTTCTACCAACCCTGACATCTTGTCTTCTTTCTGGTTATATGAGACTGTATTAGTCTGTTAGAGTTGCCATAACAAGGAACCACAGACTGGGTTGTTTAAACGACAGACATTTATTTTCTCACAGGCTAGAAGTCCCTGCCTAGATAATTCAGACTTTGTTCTTTAAAATTCAAGTTTTACTTTCTCTATTAAACCTTCCCTGTTCCTACAGTTTTGTCTAGATGCCATTTCTCTTACTTTTCACAGCACCTTCTAAAATAGCTTTGTACTTCTCCAACTTCCAAGCATGTGAATACCAAATTCCCTTTACATCCCTCGCTAAGAGACGTGGGTTGCCCCAGTAAGAAAGTATGAAAACCAAAGACCTTATAACCAGTACTTGACAAAAGACACTAGGAATTGTGCTTGGGGTTTCCAAATAGGGTTGCACTAGTTATAATTACCGGGCTCAGTGGTAAAGAATCCGCCCGCCCTGCGGGAGAAGCAGGAGACTTGGTTTGATCCCTGGGTCGAGGAGGTCCCTGGAGAAGGAAATGGCAACCCACTCCACTATTCTTGCCTGGGAAATCCCATGAACAGAGAAGCCCGGTGGGCTACAGCCCATGAGGTTGTAAGTCAGACATGACTTAGTGACTAAACAACATGTTATAATGACACTGCTGGATAGTTAGTGGCTTACAGCTCTGTCTCTAACTCAAGAAATAAATTCCTTGGGGCAGAGATTATGTGTTAGTTGTTTATGCAACCCTGGAAAATAGAAGATGGTCAATACATTTTGGTTGGTTGGATAAATAAATAAATGAATGAGGAATTTCCAAAATTGTTTCACACATTTTTCAGTATGTTTATGAGATAAGCAGAGTGTTACTTCTCTAGTTTCAGTCTAAGTTAATGGAGAATTTAAGTGACCCAGAAGGTCAGAAGTTAATCAAACCAGATTTGACCTGTTATATATATTATACAAATGTATTTTTTAGCTACTATGGGGCTGTTGGCTGCTCTTTAAACATATTCATTCTGTCAGGGTACAGGTGTACCTTTTCATTTATTTAAGAGATTTAAATGGAAATTTATGTTTTGATTTTCTTTTGAAAATAGAATAGTTTGTGGGAAAATTGGCTAATTTTGGGATCATTTGACAAAGTATTTTAACAAACATAGAATTGTATCCTTGTTAACTGGTTAGATTATTATTATTGTTTTACTATACAGTTTTTATTTTTATTTATTTATTTATTTATTTATTTACAGTTTTTAGATTATTATTTTTTAAAATAACATGTTTATTTCTAATTGGAGTGACTTTTAAAGGAACTTTTAAAAGTTTAGGGAACCAGGAACACACTGACATAATGTACTATGTTACCCACTGGTGTCTGAGAGGGATTAGTACAATAGAGTTTTGTAACAAGGACTAAACAGCTTTATAGACATACTCAATGTATAGTTTATAGTTTTGTTGTGATATTTTTCTGGGTACACGTCTTTATCATCACCCAAGGGGGCATATGAAAATCAGTTTATAAACTTTCAAGAGCAATACAATTCTTCTTTATTATTATTATTGCTCATAATCCCATTTTGAAAATGAGAGCTTGTTGAGTAAATGGAAGAGCTCTATGATGCCCTGGTAATACCAACATTTTACACCTTCATTAGTGGGTCATGTTGCACACCTCACAGAATAAGTATGCAGACTTCATATACCCTTCTCACTCTGCACAACATTTTGAGTAGAAAAAGAAAAATGGCCCATGGGTTGTCAGAATATCTCTTTCTATTTGGAAAAAGCTCACCAAAATCAACCCTCCCTCAACCGCAATTACCTACCAGAGACCATTAACTCCACTTTCCCCTGTGTAGCCAAATACCCTTAAAAAGATCATTTCCATTTGTTGTCTCTTTTCTCATGCTTTATCCTTTGCAATCTAGTTTTCTGTCCCTGTCGCTCTCTGTGAACTGCTCTCCTCATGTTCTGGGGCCTCCTCTGTTGTGTGACTCTAGAGGAAATGCTCCCATCCTTACCTCCCTTGACTCTCTGCAGACCTGACCCTGCCCACCACTCACCCATCATCACAATGTGCCAGGTCTGTGCTAAGTGCTTGACACAAGATGATTTATTTAATCTGGGTGGCATCCTGATGATGGAGCTCTGATTATTATTCCATGTTACAGATTAAAATAAAAGCAAAAAAACAAGTGCCCGAAGTCATGTAGATCACAAGTAGAAGTGCAGAGTCTCAAACCCAGGTCTCCATGACCCCAAAGCTACATGTCTCAAGCATCACAATCTACCCCCTTCTAGAAACACCTGCATCTCTTTCCCATGACATCATTCTTCAGGTTTGTTGTTATCAATTTCTCAAACCTTTATCATTTCTGTTGTACCGTCACTATTTTTTTTCCATATTGAAGTCAACTTTTCACTGCATATATATATATATATACACACACACACAGTTGACCCTTGAACAATGTGGGTTTGAACTGCATAGCTCCACAAACATGAATTTTTTTTCAATAGTAAATATTACAGTTCTACATGATCTTAGGCTGGTTGAATCCATGGATATGGAACTGTGGATCTGGAGGGTTAACTGTAAGTTATATGTCCACTGATTTTCGACTGCTTTGAGAGTGGATGCCTTTAACTCCTGAGTTTTTCAAGGGTCATATGTATTTTCAAGGGTCATTATGTATTTAAGATCAGCTCAGATTTTTGCTCAGAACCAATCTGTGCAACAGTACCATCCATCTGATACACTGGCTAGATTTTTTAAATGTGTATTAACTTCAGTATATAACTTTCAGGAAAATCCATTCCATGTATCACCTCAAGCCATCTTGCACACCATCAGCATATGTATGCCACCTCCATTGTGAGGAGTGACACTATTTTTGAGAAAAGAGGTAAGGAAGAGAGGATTCATGAGGAAGTCCTTCTGTCAAGATGGAATGAAAAGAGGAGGAAAATGAAGATTTGTGTGCATCTCAATTGATGGTGGTAAAAAATGGTTGGCCCTTCAGGCCACAGAGGTTGAGGAATGTTTGATAGAGCTGCACAGAAATCATTACAGAATTAATTACTTCGGGATAAAGGATGGTGTTTTTCAAGTGAAAGGCTCGGGCCCTACTGTCCTTGGGTATCTATTATGCAGATCAGAGAGCGATTGAAGCGGCAGTGGTATTGTCCTCAGACCCTGCCAGTGGGGCCCTGCCCTGGACCCCTGATTTAGAAGGCTCTGCCCCGACGCTGAGTGCATTGTCTTCTGTACAAAAAGCTTCTCTAGACCACAGGGTCCATGACTGGGACTCTGGAGTTCTCTGCTCTCAGGTTTGGGCTGGCCTCTGGCATCCCTCCCTTGACCTGGATGCCACTGCTGATGCGCACAGCCTTGGTCCCAGTCGTGCCCAGTGAGTGGCTGATTGTAGGTATGTGTGTATGGAGCTTGAACAGTGGGGTCCAAACTCATGCATATGATGTTTCTCATGGTATAGTGTGGCACTATGACTGGGAAGATTAAGGGGGACCCTGTCATGCAACTATTGGGGGTAGACTTGATTACCCCAGAGTCAGAGAACTGAGCCAAGGAGAGAGAAGTGATTCCCAGAGAACAAGAGCATCAGTCCAAAGGGAACATGTACTGCAAATTCCACCATGAGCACCTTTGTTTATCAGTCCCTGGAAGGAAGAGAATTAGCTGGCATTGTGCCAAGCATCATAATGCAGACTCTACTTAAAGTGGGAACTTGTCTACTTAAAAAAGACCAAGAGATGGAGTGTTACATAGGATTAGTACCAAGACAAGATTCATGGAGGTCACCATCATGACCATTTTGATACAGAACCAATTGAAACATAGTAAGTAGGACATGGAACAACAGCAGAAGTAGTGGAAACAGGGTGACAAAAAGGGGCCTGAATGGGATGAACCCAGAAAATCTTCCCTTACTTGCATCTGGCTAAGATTTTCCCCAATTCTTCAGAAGAAACAAAATAGAAGTTCATGTAGAAACTATACTAAATATTGTTGCCCTTTGTTTCAATCAGATACATATATATTGAACAAACTCTATCTTTCAGGTATTTTGCAAGGTGTTGATGTACATAAAATAGTATGAAAATCAGTTCCTGAGGGAACTGAGTGGGAGAAGAGACTTCAGGTGGTAAAGACTTAAGATAGCAAAGATCTGGATTAATTTGTCTAGGATATTTGCTAGGGAAGGGAAATGAGGTAAATAATAAGCTTTGGGTCACTTGGGAGTGCATTATAAATTAGCATCAATTTGTAGGGAGGCCAGCAAGATTCTATGATTTTCTTTAGTAGTGATCTGCTGTCAGGGAAGGAGGCGGTTACGTCAAGTTTGGCACAGTGATAGCTTAAAAAAAATCCAGTGTTCAGTGAGAACAGCACTGAAGAGGCTCCCATGCCACCTGGGCTAACTGTCATCATCATAATCACTAACTTTTTTTTTTAAACTATATAATACTTCCTGTTCTTAAGTCTTTATTTTGTTGTATTTTTTATTTTTTAAATTAAAAAAAAAAAAAACTTTTTTGGCAGCGTGGCATGTGGAATCTTAGTTCCCTAGTCAGGGATCGAACCCATGCCCCCTGCCTTGGAAGAGCAGGGTATTAACCACTGTTAAGTCTTTACGTGCATCATTTCTGGACTGCGTAGAAGTCATGTGACCACAAGAAGGTTAGTAAGCTGGGAAGAGTGGAACGGCAAAGTGATTCCAGGGCTTGATGAGGATTCCAGAAATTTGTGTCCAGTTGCTTTAACTTACACTGGAGATGAATGGAAATTTCAGTGTGAGGAATTTAAAGATTTGATGATCCCAGAATGAACGCCTGAGATAGAGTATAGTGATCTTCTCTGAGAGACTTCCCTGGTAGCTCAGTGGGTAAAATATCCACCTGGAAAGCAGCAGGAGACTCAGAAGATGTGGGTTTGATCCCCAGGTTGGGAAGATCCCCTGGAGGAGGAAATGGTAACCCACTCCAGTATTCTTGCCTGGAAAATCCCATGGATCACAGAGCTTGGTGGGCTACAGTCCATAGCGTCTCAAAAGAGATGGACACGACGGAAGGGACTGAGCATGCATACATGATCTTCTCTGAAGGTCATTTAAAAACTGAATGCACCATTTTGGCTGTTTTGGAGTATTTTAGATGTGGCCTTGTTTGGAAGTAGGTTTAAACAAGAAGGTATAAACAAGTAGTATAAACAAGATGATCATCCCAGATTCCTTCCCATCTCTAGGGATGTGAAATTAAGCTGGTACTTTTTTGTTTTGTTTGGATTTAGGCTTCTACTGATAAAGAAAAAAACGATTTATTTAGAATAAATATTTAGAATTTATTTATTAGAATTTAATTGAGAAGATAGATTTTCAAACAAAATAGTTTGGCTACCTGTTCTGTGGTTGAGAGCTGTAGCTGTCTGTGAAAGTATTTCCTTTATCATGTGGGAAAAAAAAACCCCAGATCAGGTTCATCTTTCGTTTGGTTAAGATTTGGTAACGTGGCCATATTTGAGGGGAATTTGCTATCCTGTGCGGAAGATCTTAGTTGGCATTGATCATAATTAACTTTCTGACTTTGGTTAGAAAGCATGTGGGAAAGAAGACACGGACTTGAGTCTACCTGGCTGGTTTGCTTGTTTGTGGCTGTGGAGCAATCCTAATTCAGATATCATTGAAAGTCAGCGGACCGTGCAGGCAGAATCATCTGTGAAGTCAATTGTTCATGCACAGCAAAACTTGCTTTCAATTACTGAAATCAATTTTTCCCAATGCCTCAAAGCAGGGACCATTCTGAGGCCTTTGAAAGCAATTTTTCATGTTATTTCTTTGCAGACTGACACATCAGTCTGCTTTGTAACCGAAGAGCTGACTTAAAAGAGGTTGGTTTTCTGCTATGGCTAGCTATCTCTGCCCAGGATCCCATGATCCTCTAGACCAGCAGTCCCCAACTTTTTGTCACTCGGAACCGATTTCATGGAAGACAATTTTTTAATGGAGGGCTGGGGAGGGGATAGTTCAGGCAGTAGTGCAAGCGAGGGGGATCAGCTATAAATACAGATGAAGCTTCACCCACTTGTCCACTGCTCACCGGCTGCGCAGCACAAATCCTAATAAGCCGGTACCCGTCTATGGCCTGGGGACTGGAGACCCCTGCTCTAAACTGTTCTGTGCCATATAGAGCAACCTATCCCAAGACAGCTCTATAAATAGATGTGAGTGATTAAAACTTAAGTGAATTTATGATTTGAACCAAGGAAATTCTTTCCTCAGTATTGGTGCCCATGTAATTGCACTGATTCCTTAGTCAGTGTGACTGCTTGGAAGATCGTAAGAACCGAGCAAATGGCTTTTAAAGAATTTTCATATTTTACATGCGTAGGTCACCTACTTGAAATCTTATTTCCCAGTTTTAATTGTTTTCTAACTAATGTGTTATGTGTCCATGGATAATCTTGAAACTGTAAGAAAATTATTTTTTTCTCCTAGGGGTAAATACTGAGTTCACTGCATTTCTCAGAACACAACATTGATCATTGGTAGCCAGTGCTCATCTCTCTAGTCCTCTTGTCTAGAAAGATTAGCTTAATATGGAAAGGGGTGTGTGTGTGTGTGTGTGTGTGTGTGAAATAAAAGGGAAATCCACTGTGCTGTATGGCTAGTTTCTAGATAAGTTTCGTCTTGCAAGTGATAGTTTGAAAGTACTTGGAATTCTTGGATTTACTACAATTTAAAATCTGTGTTCAGGCCCGTTGCTGTTAACACTGAAACTTTAGTTACAGTCTCAAGTTTGAACTCCAATAAACCTGTATCTCAGAGTTTATAAAAGGGTACAAAAGATGCTCTGAAAGATATTTCTTGGCCAACCATGGTGTGAAATGGAGAGCTGGAGGTGGGGGAGATAGGGATGATTGGGAGGAAGGGTCCCAGAGGAGAGTGTTTCCTGAACACAGGAAGATCAGCAGGGCTCATGTAAATGATGCCACTTTCTCCTTTTTCACATAATATCCAGAAGCTGTGCTGATTGGTCAGAACTGCTACCTTGGTTTTCAGAGTGCTCAGGAGTATATTTACACTGCCATAGAGAAAAGCTTTCTTGAATGTATAGTATGTGCCTGGTACTGTTATCCCTTCTTAGTTTTTTCTTGCTTTCCTTCTACGTGATTAGCCATTTTTAGCTCCACCCCAGATGAGATCTTATTTTCTACCTGAGCATGAATTGGCCCTGTTTGTTTCCCCAACATGCTACGAGCTGTTAGGTAAGCTCTTTCTTAAGCAACAGTCATTAAATAAGTATCATTAAATAATCTGTGAGCCACGATTCCTGCTCATGAGTTGAGATGAATATATGTCAAACAATGAATAACATCATCTTTCAAATTATTATTATATGATGGCATAACAGAAGCAAGGTTGTATATTATAGACAATAAGTAAGAAGGATGTATCTGAGTTGATTTGTTATCAGATCAGAATCTGATGATGTGTTAATTCAACACTTTCTTGGTTTATCCATTTGGACTACTTCTGAGGAAATAAAAATAGAAAAGATGGGTGTGCTTCATTTTACACTGATACTTTGGAATAGAGAGCCCGGGCCATGTGGCATGCTAAAAATTATGGATGAACCATTTTTAGATTAATTTGGATGGCTGTGTTAGAGAATCCAAGATCCAACCAATATCTGTCACTATCTTTACAACATATGAGTGACTTTTGTTGAGGTGTGTCATTGCAAACACTGCCTACAAGGCAATTCATGGACAGGGTTAAAGAGAAGGTACACGTTAAGAAGCTAAGTTGCCCTTGGAGAGAAGTGATGAAGCGATGTTGTGAGGCTTACTGGTCACAGTCCCAAATTTAGGATAAAAAATTCCCCTTTTGTTCAGCATTCAAGTTGGGTATTTGCCCTGCAAGAGAGAGTCAACTGCTGACTTTACTTGAATGTACTTGGAAAGAGAAGGACTTAAACTAGCCATGAACAGAGAAGAATGCCAGGTTTTCTGGAAACATCGCCAAACGCCAACAATTTCTCAGAATTTTCAGAGGCGCCAGAGGAGTGTTTGCATTTCAATGGAAAAAGTTCTGAAGCTCTGAAAACTATTGTCAGTTTAGTTTTGCATTGAAAGGCAAAACCATTACTGTGAATAAGACACAGAAGCACTTGCTAGAGCTTTGTTGAGAATTATAAAGGGGACCTCTGGGAAATTTTAATTGTTCAACCCTTTGCCACAAACCAAGACAAAGAGGACTAAGTCACAATGACAAATAGAAAATAAAAGTACTGTTAGCTTTATACAGAAGTACCCAAAGTTTGGAGTCACCTTCCGCTAGCCTGGGTTAGAAGGAAAGGCAGAAATTTCTAGGTTTAATAAAATGTCATAGCAACAACATTGCAATAATATAATAATACTCCTCATAAGTACATACTCATCGTAAGTATTTCATCTTCTCACACCTACAGGTAGCTGGTTAGGTAGCTTGGAGATGATAGCATTTATGAGAGATCATTTTTGAGAAAATATAATACTATTTCCAGTTGAAATATGGGAGGGATTTAAGTAGACCTGTAGTAACAATCAAAAGTAAACAAAACTATTTTATGTCTAATTCTACCTCAACAAGCTTGAAGGTGGCACTGTCCAGTAGAAATATAATGTCAGCCAATAAAATTAAACATTTCTAGTAGCTACAGTAAAAAAAGGAAAAACAAACAGGTAAACTATAACACTGTATTTTACTTAATCCAATACATGTAAAATATTATCATTGCAATATGAAGTCAATATAAAAATTAGTAATGAAACACTACATTTTCTCATTCGGTTTAAATTTTGTATGCATTGAATGCTTATAGTCACTTTCCATTTGGAAGCTAAATTGTCATTGGAAATACAGTTGACCCTTGAACAATTCAGGTCTGAACTGCCCAAGTCCATTTATAGACAAGTTTTTTTTTTTAAATAAAAACCTGTGGTACTTCACGAGCCCAGGTTTGTTGAATTCCCCGATGTGAAACCATGGATACGGAGGGCCTTGAGCATCCATGGACTTTGGTGTCCATGGCAGGTCCTGAAACCAATCTTCAGCAGATACTTAGGGATGACTGTCCTTGACTGGTGTTCAGATGTCTAATACTCATATTTGAAAGAGTAGATGCACAACTATACCTGAAAAATTTCCTGAATCGAGTAACAGTTTTTATTTTAAACTGATTAAAATGAAATAAAATTGAGAAATCCTTTTCTCAGTTTTACCAGCCCCATTTCAGGTACTCAGGAGCCAACATGTGGCTAAGTGACTACTTATTAAATGATGCAGCTCTAAGAAGTTGCTCAGTTTAAAAAAAGTTATTATGCTGTAATTTTATTGTTTCAAATATTAGCTAGTCAAGTGAGCATCTGAAATTGACTTGATATCCTTTTACGTAAAAATATTTGGGGGGGTAACACAAACATTGTATGAGCTTTGACCTATTCTTTGTTTAAGGAATTTGTTTCTCCATTTAATATTAAGTGTGCATATATTGCGAGAGATTTCCAAAACCCTGAGCAAACTTGGCCTGTGGGGCCCAGGGAGTCATGTGGCCATGACGTGCAGTAGCTGCAAGAGGAAGATGAGGAGGTAAGGCAGGCTAGAAAGAGGGACATATTCCCACCAGTCTCAGGAATGTGAATATTGTCTTTCAGGTAATGTGACATCACCACATCTTTTATGAGTATTAAAATAATGCTGCTTTACTATAAAAATTAACAACATTCAGATAAGCCTGAGAAGATTATAGAAGCCATCCATAATTCCACCACCATGAGATAACCTCTGGTAGCAATGAACATACTTCTTGGTAGTTTTATCAATTTGTTTAGATGATGACTATTTTCTAGAGAGTATTTTGCAGTCCAGGGGTACCCAGCCTCTGGGATCTAGTGCCCGGTGATCTGAGGTAGAGCTGATGTAGTAACAGAAATAAAGTGTGCAATAAATGTAATGCACTTGAATGATCCCCAAACCATCCCCTCCACCCTGGTCCATGGAAGAATTGTCTTCCATGAAACTAGACCCAGGTGCCAAAAAGGTTGGGGACCAATGCTTAAAGTCCCTTTGGAGGTCCTGTCCTGATAGCTCTTGGGGAAACTTTGCTCAATCATGAGTTATATCTCTGTCTTAAAAATACTTTATGTTTTAGTATTCAATCTTTTCAGAGTTTAAGCCTCTATCAAGGCTAGTTTAAATAGTTTCTTTTGAATGAGCTGACTCTAGTTAAATACTCAGTCTTCCAGATTTCTGCTCCTTTCCTTCCCCTTTCCAAAGTGACAACTGAGTCTATGAAGCAAGTCACTTACCCTTCTGGCAGTGAGCCTGACCTCTGCGGCAGAGGGGCTGTTCGTATCTACTCCTTACTAGTGACTTCAAGATGCCCTCCGTTCATCTGGTTTCTTTTTTCTTTTTTTTTCTAATTTTACCTTCATTTACTCCTTTATAAAGAAAAAAATTTTTTATGGAAGTATAGATTTACAATGTTGTGTTAATTTCTGCTGCATGGCAAAGTGATTCAGTTATGCACGTATATACATTTTTTCACATCCTTGTCCATTATGGTTTATCACAGGATGTTGAATACAGTTCCCTTGTTACACAGTAGCCATCTTGTTTCCTGAATCATGTATTGGTACCCATGTTGGAGAGCTTAGTTCTTCCCATTTGTCTCCAATAATAAGTCTGTATTTCCTACTGGTTTCTTCATCTCAATCTGATAGTCCATTTATCCTCTCAGCATTCTTGTGGCCCCCTCTGGATTCCCTCTAGGTGTCACATAGGCTACAGCGAGCCAGAAATGCCCCTTCATACATACCTACTGTTTACCTTCCACTGCTGCTTGGCTGCTCTGTCACCCATGTCCTGCTGGAGATTGCTGAAAGAAGGGCATTTCCAGGAGACCTATTGCCTCCTCCCAAAGTCCCCAGGTCTAGGTGACTAACTTCTGGCTCATTCTAACTCTCTCTGCTGTTTGCTCCCTTCAGCCTTTGGGCAAGAAAGGGTGGGCTTAGTCCTCTATGTCAGCAGTTTTCAAAGTGTGATTCACAGATCCCTGTGAGTCCTTGAAACCTTTACCAGGGGCGCAGAGGATCAACACAATTTCCATAAAAATATTGAGAAATGACTTCTGCTTTTCACTGTGTGACGTTTCCACTCATGATGCAAAGCAGTGTAGGTAAAACTGCTGGCTCCTTAGCACAATTTGAGGCGATGGCATTGAACTCTATTGGTATCATTGTATTCTTAACATCACACAGTAAATACACACACACAACCTCAAGAGACAAAGAAAAAATTAAAACAAAGATAACCTGATAATTTATTTCACTTAGGAATGTCCTTGATAAAGATATATATATATATATAAAATCTCAACTTTCAATTACACATTTTTGGAATTTTCTGTGTGGCTAACTAGGAAGTACAAATAAACTATTTCTGATGTATGTTGAAACATGATGGGTGTTCTGAGAAAATACACTTTTGTAATTATTTGAGTTGTGAACTGAATTAGCAGTTTTTCCCCATGGAACACCATTTTTTCTTGAAAGGACAACTGACAAGCAAACTCTGAGTAGTCAGAGTTGTGTTTTTGGTGGACATTTTCTCAAAAATGAATGAAGTGAGCCTGTCATTTCAAGGAAAGTAATTGGAAGTATTTGCTGCCACTTTGAGCTTTCAGCCAAAAAGTAGAAGTTTAGAAAATGTGTATCACCACCAGTGAACTTGACAGCTTCCCAGCACTTCAATATTTTTCTGATGAGATGTGCAATGATGGTGATTTTTGATATTGTACAATGAAATATGTCAATGGTAGGAAAAAACTACGTAACTCAGCAAACTAATATACTCCAAGTGATCAGGGCACAATGTTTAAAATCATGCATAGATTAAAGATTCATTCAGAGTTTAAGATGAATGAATGAAGTCTAACGTAGCAGTGTGAATGTTCATTGATATGGGTTCAAATTCCAAATTGTAGCTAGCATTTAAGGAAGTATTAACTGTTGAGTTTTCACATAGTATTAAAGAAGACTATCCATGCAAAGGTCATTAAAATACTCCTTATTCTAGGTACATACCTATGTGAAGCTGGATTTATTTTCTTGTACATTAACCAAAACAATATACCACAGCAGATCAGAAACAGATAGGAGAATCCAGCTGCCTTCCTTTAAGCCAAACATGAAATAGATTTGCCAAAATATAAAAAACTTCCTACTCATTCTTTTGAAGTTGGAAAGGTTTTTTTTTTTCCCATAAAATATGTAGTCTATTTAGTGTGGTAGATTGATTATATCTTAGGTGAATTAATAAATATTTTACAATGCTCTCAGTTTTAATCGCTAATATGGTATCTAAGCTTGGGCTACGATAATAAAACATCAGAGACTGAGTAGCTTAAACAACAGACATATATTTCTCACAGCTCTGGAGGCTGGAAGTCCAGAGCAAGGTGGCAGTGTTTGGTAAGCTCTCTCCTCCTGGTTTGCAGATGGGCATCTTCCTGCTGTATACTTACATGACAGAAAGTTCTCACACTACTCTTGTCATGAGAGCCCTGCCTCCATGACCTCATCTAACCCTAACCACCTCCCAGTGACCTTACTCCAAACATCATCACATTGGAAATTAGGTCTTAGCGTAGGAATTTTGGGAGAACACATTCAGTCTATAGCATATGGTTACTGTCAATAGATATAATTCACATGGTCTTCTCAAGTGGAGCTAGTGGTAAAGAACCCTCCTACCAATACAGGAGATATAAGAGGTGTGAGTTCAATCCCTGGGTCGGGAAGATCCACTGGAGAAGGAAATGGAAGCCCACTGCATTATTCTTCCCTGGAGAATCCCATGAACAGAGGAGCCTGGAGGGCTGCAGTCTATAGGGTCACAAAGAGTCAGACATGACTGAAGCAACTTAGCACACACACAAGCCACATAAACAAATAACTATCAGTAGTTAAGACAGCAGAAATGATTAGGGTCCTCAGTAGTTTTAAAGAATTGTGAAAGTGTTCTGCGATCAGAAGTTTGAGAACCTCTCTCTTTGACCCTGTTTTTATTCATTCTGATGCAATTCTGTGACCTAGTCACCAGTCTGGTTTCTTATACTTAGAGCCTGGTTGGGAGCTATAGGGGACTTCCCTGGTCGCTCAGATGGTAAAGAATCTGCCTGCAGTGTAGGAGACCCAGGTTTGATCCCTGGGTCAAGAAGATCCCCTGGAGAAGGTGATGGCTACCAAAAGAACTTTTAAAAGTCAAGTCCTTGTCTTGGCAAAGAGTAGATTTCAGAAATTCTGTTTTAGTAACTAAAAACTGAATATTGCCTTTGTCTTTCTCTTCCTGTTTGCTTTTCTTCTTTCTGCCAGAACAGGTCTCATCCTAGGTACCCAGCTCCAGTCCTGACTGTGGACAGGTCCCAGACACAAAAATGTAAGGAAAAAGGATCTGACTGTGTTTCAAAAACATTACCTCAGTAATACAAAAACATACATACAATATTGGAAGAACTGAAACCCTACTGTGCAGACATTGATGATTCACCCTTCTCCTTTGTCACAAGCACATTTTCATATCATGAATATTCCTCAAAAGTGTGATTTGTAGGCTTCCCTGATAGCTCAGTTAGTAAAGAATCTGCCTGCAAGGCAGGAGACCTCAGTTTGATTCCTGGGTCAGGAAGAGCCCCTGGAGAAGGGATAGGCTTCCCACATCAGTATTCTTGGTCTTCCCTTGTGGCTCAGCTTGGAGAGAATCTGCCTGTAATGCAGGAGACCTGGGTTCGATCCCTGGGTTGGGAAGATCCCCTGGAGAAGGGAAAGGCTACCCACTCCACTATTCATGAATATTCCTCAAAAGTGTGATTTGTGGAGGTTGTATAGTATTCTTCTGTAAGATCAGTTCATTTGTTGTGTCTCCTGCCACTAGCAAGGTTTAGACAGAGGGATGATGTTTATGTTCTAAGAAGGTAGCTCTACCAACAATACTGAGACACCCAGGGAAACCTGTCAGAAATCTATAGTCTGCACTTGCTCCCCATGGGCGAAGCTATAAATTTAATCACACACAACATTGTCTACAAAACCAAGATTTCTAAAAGAATATAAACAAGAAGGCTCTCCTCTGATACACTTTTTTTTTTGTTTGTTTTTCAAGATGATAATAGATATTTGTCACCTCTCTCCTTCATTCCCCATGCTTCCTTCCCCACTGATCCTCGGCTGACACTTTTCCTTGTTTGTATTTCTTATCTGGTGTGATGACCCAGATTGGCATCCTTCAGAAATGTGAGGCATTTCGTTGCTTTTTGCTTATAAGACTGTTTCTGTTCTCATCAAGCCTGAAAGCACAAAGTGATGTTCCAAGAGCCAACTGGGTTCTAGACTTCCTCCTCCCTGCCTCTAGTGGGCAGTAGCATCTCTAGTTTTTTACCACATGTGTGCTCAGTCGCTTGGTCATGTCTGACTCTTTGTGAACCCATGGACTGTAGCCCACCAGGCTCCTCTTTCATGGAATTATCCCAGGAAGAATACTGGTAACCATTTCCTCCTCCAGGGATCTTCCCAACTCAGAGATCAAACTCACGTCTCCTGCATTGGCAGGCATATTCTTTACCACTGAGCCACCTGGCAAGCCTAGTTTCTTATGGAATCAGAGTCAAATCCCCTTGCCAGTGGAATGACTCCTTTCTTTGCCGTCTCCTCCACAGTGAACTCCTCCACAGGAGGAGTTCAAAGTGTTCCAAAACTTCATGGGACTTATAATTTCTCCTTACTGAAAATTTCCTCTCTTGGGAACCAGTAAATCAAGCCCAGTGGTCTAAATTTCCAGGAAATGGGAAACATAAATTCTTCAAGTCATTCACTGTGACTAATAGAGAAACAATCTTTTTCCCACCCAGAGCCTCATATTTCAGTTACTGGGACACAGCTCTATCATTCAGTATGTACGCTGTAGGACCCACCTACAAGGGCAAGGGCAAGAACCCACCTAGACAGGTGCACTTCTCAAGCCAGTGCCTTAGCTGAGTCTCTAATAGGCCATTTCATCTTCTCTTGACTACTTCTGGGGAAAGCGACACATGGTCAGTCTAGTGGATTTCATGGTGTGCCCACACCGTCATACCTCACTTGTCATAAAATGAATCTCTTGATTGGAGGCAGTGTTGGGTGGGACACATATTGGTAGATCAGTCTTTTTGAGTGCCCTGGATGATGGTGCAGTGATGGCATAAAAGACAAACCCACATTTGGAATAGGTAGGTGGTGCAGGAGCCCCTGGAGACCCAGGATCAATCCCTGGGCCTGGAAGATCCCCTGGAGTAGGAAATGGCAACCCACTACAATATTCTTGCCTAGAAAATTCCATGAAGAGAGTAGCCTGACGGGTTACAGTTCATGGGGCCACAAAGAGTTGGATGTGGCTAAACAACTGAACATAACACACAGAGATTCCAGGAGCTCAAATTGTTGCTCCCTCGAGTGGAACAGGTCCAGTACAATCAATGGATAACAAGTAGCTGCCTGGTCTTTGCTGCAAGCAGAGAGGGCCATCAGTAGTGGAAGGAACTAGGTCTATTTGGGTAATAGGGAGTCAGGCTGTGGGACCCACGCATCACCTCCATCCTTGCTATCATGGTCACTCTGCTCCTGGGCCTGTTGTACCAGCATTGAGGAGGCAAAGCTGAAAGGCAAACTGATAGCCCTTCTGACCACGTTATTGTTGAGAGCTTCCCTTGGGGTGAATGCTCCTGAGACAAAGATCTTCATGCATTAATTAGCATTGTTTGTGCGGTTCCCATATATCCACCTATCTTCTCCACACATCTCACTTTCCTTATTCTTTCAATCTTATTGCTTTTTTTCAGGCCTTCTTTGAACAGAGTTGAGCGGTCTCTTCTTAGACACCATTGCATGTCTACCTCTCAGGCTTCTCCTTCCATGCAAAGTGGGCAACTAAATGTATTTTCTTACACCTTTCTCCTCTGCAAGAATTCCTTCTGCCACCCTCCTTAAGAGCCACCCTGAGGGGCTACAATGGGACTTCTGTCTATTTCTGTCTAAAACAACATGTCACATTAAGCCACCTGTGAACCAGGCGCAGGTTATTTCTTCTTTCAGTTGGTCATGGAGGAAGCCCCTTCAGACCACAGGTGTGAACTGATGGAGGAACACCCATGCAATAGAGACAGGTGGCATGGAAACATAAACCACTGGCTTACCACCCATTTACGTGATGTGATTTACTCACACCTTCTAGATCTGCCAGGCCTGATTAAAAATAGAACATTTCTGTTGTATATTGGATCACTGCTGCACATATCTGACCTTATGACTTTGTGCATCTGATAACACCCCATATATGATAGGAAGCTCCAGTTACTGGAGTTCCCCAGGGGTCCCATGGCCAGGTAGAGCTTCTATTATGTGCTGACAACTAGTTTCCAAATGGAAAGTAATCTTAAACTGGTGAAGGCATGGATTTGCTGCAGAAACTCAAGAGGTATGTGCTACAGCTCTTATGTTGGGACTTTCCAGAAATTCTCTACAGCATCTTTATCCATGTGGACACACTGGGTCCCATCAGACACACTGGGTCACGTGGCCAAATGGAAGAGCAGCTTTTGCCCAAGCCTGGGGTTGCTTCCAAGTTTTCTCTTGGTCTGAGCCTCAACTGAACTGACAGTCTCCTGGGTGTCTCCCAACATGGATCATACCAGGGTCCCAAAGTACAGGACTGGCTGCCTCTAGAATCCAAAAAGTCTGTCCATGAACTCAGCCTCTTTCTTAATGGTGGGAGATGCAAGGTGCAACCACTTGTCATTTCCATAGATGGAATGCCCACATCTCTCAGACTGTTATACCCCCCAAACTTTTATTGATATGGGAGATTCTTAAATTTTCATGGGGCTTATCTCTCTGTTGTACACATGTATCTTCTTTGTGACCCCATGGACTGTAGCCCTCCAGGCTCCTCTGTCCATGAGATTTCCCAGGTAAGAAAACTGGAGTGGGTTGCCATTTCCTCCTCCAGGGGATCTTCCTGACCCAGGGATTGAACCTGTGTCTCCTGCATTGACAGGTGGATTCTTTATCACTGAGCCAACAGGGAAGCCCAGGACATCGAGAGAACTTGCCATTTCCTGTTCTACTGGGCAAGTTAAGCTGATGTTATCAGTATAAGTGAGCCAATATGATGATTTGCAGAATGCCAAGTTAATCAAAGTCTCTGTGGAGCATACGCCAACAAAAGACAACAGAATTAACATAGCCCTGAAGCAAGACGGTGAATATTCTCTCTCTTCTGTGTGAAGGTGATCTGTGTTTGATCTTTTCTATTGAAGGAGAAGAATGCTTTCCCTCAATCAAAATCCACAAAGCACATGTCAGAGGCAGTGCTGGTTTGTTGCAGCAAAGACACCATGTCTGGCCAGCTATCATCTGGTTCAGATTACAGTAGCCTTTGAGTAGGGAGGTGACGGAGAGCATCACTCTTGCACCCTTTAGGTCTTTGAGGGCTAATCTAAAACTCCTCTTGGGATATGGTTTTATTTCTGGTTTAGCATCTTGGTCAGGGATGGAAGCGGTTTTAGGGGATTCCACTCATTTTTTCCTTTCATAATGAACAGGACCACACAGCTAAGGGGACCAGTGTGAGACATTATGCCACTTCTAAGGAAATCTATTCCAATTACAAACCTGGAGACAGAAAACGCAAACACAGAGTAGGTCTGTGAACCCGCCGGACTCACTGGAAATAGATACAGGTTGAATTTCCATTTATCACTAGGTCTCCATCAGCCTCCACTCTTACTGTTGGATCATAATGGGATTTGCGGTCCTTAAGTACCAGTGTCACTTCAGACCCTGTATCTTACAGATGTGGGAAAGTCTGGATATTTCCCTAATGGGTACTTGTCTTAACAAATGTGGCAAGTCACTTTTTGAAAAGATTAGGGGACTATTTACCATGAATTCTTTTTTTTTTTCATTTATTTTTATTAGTTGGAGGCTAATTGCTTTACAATATTGTAGTGGTTTTTGTCATACATTGACATGAATCAGCCATGGATTTACATGTATTCCCCATCCCGATCCCCCCTCCCACCTGCCTCTCTACCCAATCCCTCTGGGTCTTCCCAGTGCACCAGGCCCGAGCACTTGTCTCATGCATCCAACCTGGGCTGGTGGTCTGTTTCACCATAGATAGTATACATGTTTCGATGCTGTTCTCTCGAAACATCCCACCCTCGCCTTCTCCCACAGAGTCCAAAATTCTTATCATAGCTTTGCAAGGCCCTTTCTCAAGGGGATAAGAGTTTTGTTTGGACCAAAAAGCTCTGTCTATAAACCAACATAGGTCTGGAAACCACATGAACATCCATGATTTTTCATTGAGGCAAAGGATATCACCATCTGCTCTCTTGGTGTCAAGTTTTTTGATTACATAAACTGAGCGACATCGTGATCAGTTGGCCATCTACCTTACCTCTACATTCCAATGACCTATCTACTAACCATTGTTGCAAATCACTGCAAATCAAGCCCCTTGCTTACCAACCCAGTCTTCTCATCCATTATGGAACCACATCTATTTTTCTCAGAAAGCCCAGTATACACCTAGCTTCTACACCCCCCAAACCATCATCCCCAGCTGTATTACAGAGTCTGGTTCTCTCACGGCATCTTCAACTGTCAATCCTACCCTATGGAAAATTTTCTTGAGCTTCTAAAAAATTCTGGTGTCTACTCACTAGGGCGTTCCATATCACCTTAGAGAAAGGAGTGTTTTTTGATTGGTCCTGGTTAACACAGTCCAGTGGTGAGTTCCATGGTTTTACACATTAAGTCCATTTTAACAATTTCCCATCTGGAGGTGTCTGACCCCTTCCTTGGTGCTGTGCCAACAGTTCTGGCATCTCCATTTTATTTTCTGTAGGTCATCAGCATACCCAACATTCAAGGAACCATACCCACCAACTGTTAGGATTAGCTCAAGGAGTCTTTGCCAGACAGCCTGGGGAGTTCCATCATGTTCATAAGTTGTGCCCTATCCAACTTTGTATTTTGCCTTGTCCCCACCTACTCAACACTCTCAAATTTCACTCTCACATGTGTTCCCCTGATTCCTGCTGATAGATACTGGTGATGCTTTCAGCAGGCAAACTATTTTGTACCAGAATGTCCCCTCTTGGGCTGTGTTGACTTTAGTATCAGCTGGAGGTAACAAGGGAGTAATGAAAGTTCTTGAGAGAAACAGGCTTCATCTGATCCCTGCCTTCAGTGTGTTTCCGTGTGATCTTCTTGGAAGGTGAGGCTGTTGTCTGGCTGGGTGTTCAAGACTCTCCAACTCTTCCACGTTAAGAACTCCCATCCCAGATCTTACTGTCCCAAACAGGGCCTTCACCTTGATATAGGGGAACAATTGAAGATGTGTGTTCAGCTCAGCCACCATCATGACTTGATCTTGGGCTGATTTCTCAGCAGAATCTGCCTTGACGCTTCAGAAATTGAAAGTCGTCTTCAAAACTGCCATAGGCTCTCTGGCTTTGAAAGAACACCCTGAATTGGCAGTAGGCCACCCCGAGTCTATCATCTTTTCCTTTCAAGGTTTCAAATGCTGTTGAAAGAAGCCAACCTACTCCACAAACCCTTATACTTATCATTTATTTCAGTGACTCTCCTTCTGCTTGAACCTCATCTAACCACCAACTAACCACAGGTAAAAGACTTAGCAATGGTCTTTAGGCCACCTGAAGAGACACACAGGCACCCAGGGAAGAACCATTTGATGATGGAGGCAGAGATTGGAGGAATGAAGCTGCAAGATGAGAAACACCAAAGTTTGGTGGCAATCGCCAGAAGCTAGGAAAAAATCGTGGGACAATTCTTCAGAGTCTCCACAAGGAACCAACCCTGCAGAAACCTTGATTTCAGACTTCTGCCCTCCTGCACCTGGAGAGGCTAAATCTCTGTTGTTTTAAGCCACTCAGGTACTTTGTTACAGCAGCTGTGGGAAACTAATACATCCAGCTTCCTAAGAAAGCAGCATCCGAGGCAGAGATTTTATATGCTCATCCTGGACTTTCCTAGTGGCTTGGTGGTAAAGAACCCATCTGCCCATGCAGGAGACGCAGGAGACGTGGGTTTGATCTCTGGGTCAGGAAGACCCCCTGGAGAAGGAAATGGCAACCCATTCCTGTATTCTTGCCTGGGAAATCCCATGGACAGAGGAGCCTGGTGGGCTACAGTCCATGGGGTTGCAAAAGAGTCAGACACGATTGAGACACACTACACAACTACCCTGCATCAATACAATCAGTACAATCCCAGGGAGCCGAAGTGAGCCTAGTGCAGGGAATCAGGGACGGGAAGATGGCCAGTGTCAGAATATGATGTCTAGCTGGTTGCCAGGAGAACCACTGAAAAAAAAATGTATAAATAATGTCTCAGTACTGTCTGTTGAGGAAATAAAGGGAGAATCATATGTCCAGTTGGACACACTTCCCACTGATCAAAAGCTCTTTCCATCTGGTATTTCTTTTTAAGATTTTTTCTTGATGTGGACCATTTTTAAAGTCTTTGTTGAATTTGTTACAATACTGTTTCTGTTTTATGGTTTGGTCTTTTGGCCATGAAGCATATGGGATCTTAGCATCCCCAGCAGGGATTGAACCCACACCCGCTGCGTTGGAAGGCAAAGTCTTAACCACTGCATGGCTCGGGAAGTCCCCCCACTTGGTATTAATTCTACTTCCCAGGTGGCGCTAGTGGTAAAGAACCCACCTGCCAATGCAGGAGACGTAAGAGACACAGGTTCGATTCCTGGGTCAGCAAGATCCTCTGGAGGAGGGTGTGGCAACCCACTGAAGTATTCTTGGTGGGAGGATCCCACGGACAGAGGAGCCTGGTGGGCTATAGTCCACGGGGTTACAAACAGTCGGATGGGAGTGGAACGACTGAACACACACGCGTGTACATACTCCTCTACTTAAAGGCTGCATATGCATTGGTAGCTGGTGTTCAGAAAGGCTTTCAGAGAGGAGCAGCGTGCTTATCTGAGAGGGTCAAGGCTCAGCCCACTCAGGGTGTGGAATTAATGGAAAGAAAGGGGCTGAAGATGATGGATATAATAGGTTTTCCTTATTTGCTTCAACATTGTGGTTAGGAAGCCCACTATTTTAAATGACTATTCTTATTGAAAAGAATCAACCCTTGAAAGTCTGAAGTTCAATTATGTGTACATTTATTGAGCAAGACATGGTTTCTGCCCTCAGGTAACTTAGAATCTAACAGAAAATTGAATACCCATTTTCATATTGTTATAATACAAATCATAATATGCTGTAAGGGAAAGGACACAGTGCGATGCCAACATAAGGGTAGCATGTGAGATTCGTTCCTGCAATCATTTCCGCAACAAATATTTAATGAGTGCCTTCTCTGGAGTTACAGAGATGAACAGGATAAGGAATTCAGTGTACTGGGGAACCAGACACATACAGAAATGATTAAAATTCTGCGAGTGCAAAGATAGAGATACACACAGGGTCTAAAGTAGTTAAAATTTATTGAGCACTTATCAAACACTTTACACAAGTCTCCCACTTATTTCTCACAATGACTTTATAAGGTAGGTATTACAGTCCTCATTTTTCATTTGAGAAAACTAGCATTCAGATAAGTTAAATAAATTGAAGAGGTCCGAAAGTTTGAAAGTTGAAGACATGGGATTCAAAACCAGTTCTTAAGGATGACAAGCCCCAGGCTCTTAACCATCATAGCATCATAACCATGCTGCCCAGAAACACAGGCGCAGAGCATCTCGTCCAAGCCAAGGCAGAGGGGGGGAATGTCTCCTCGAGCTGAGGTCAGGGATCAGGAGGTGAGTGATGCTCCAGGAGAGGGACGGGATGAGTAAAGACCCAGGAGGCAGGGTACCACACACTGTCAGGGGACCACAGCCATTCTAGGTTGTTGAAGAAGAATCAGGAGGTAGGAGCTGGCAGAAAATGTGGTTGGAGAAGAACTGGGACCATGGAAGACACTGTGCATGTGTTAGGAAACAAAATTGGATAAGTGAAGCCACTAAAAAGCTTTAAGTGGAGAAATGCCAGGCTTGGGTTTACTTCTCTGAATGAATATAGTAGAATAGAAGATGGCGTTGAGAAGAACAAGAGTGGGGGACCATTTAGAATGTATTGCAGTGTTGCAGGCAACAGAGGGTGAGGGTTTGAGCTAGGAGAATGGCAGAATGGCTGGGAGGAGAGGAGAAGCTGGAGAAACTTGTAGGCGGTGAAGTTAGTGGGCTTTCTCCTGGCTATGGGGCATCCGCACAGGGAGAAGTCTGGTTTGACTCCTGGGTTCCCATCATGAGAGACAGAGGAGATGGATGATGATGACATCAAATAAGGAAAAAGCAGGTTCGGGGGCTAGACGACGAGTCTAACTTTAGTCCTGTTGAGTTGAGAGTGCTAACAGGCCATCTAGGTGAAGAGGTCTAGTGGGAAGTTGGAAATCTGAGTTAAGGTTCACTCCAGATGTGTGGACTGAAGATGGGTCTACGGCAGCCACCAGTCTAGAGGTGGAGTTACAGCAAGGGGAAGAGAGATTCCCCAGGCAGAGTGGGTAAAGCAGCTAACTGAGGGATGGTGATGAGGGCAGGAAGGGGTGGGCTCAGAATGGGGGGATGGGAGGTAGCATCGAGTTGGAGGGGGGATGTGAGGAGGCCGTTAAAGACAGAGAGGAATGTAGTGATGTGGATGGACCTAAAGTCTGTCACACAAAGTGAACGAAGTCAGAAAGAGAAAAACAAATATCACATATTAATGCATATATGTGGCTTCCCTCATAGCTCAGTTGGTAAATCATGTGCCTGCAATGCAGGAGACTCAGGTTTGATTCCTGAGTCAGGAAGATCCCCTGGAGAAGGAAATGGCAACTCACTCCAGTATTCTTGCCTAGAGAATCCCGTGGACGGAGGAGCCTGGCAGGCTACAGTCCATAGGACCACAAGAGTCAGACACAACTTGTCGACTAAACCACTACCACCAATGCATATATATGGGATCTAGAAAAATGGTACAGTTGAACCTATTTTCAGGGCAGGCACAGAGATGCAGTTATAGAGACGCAGACGTAGAAAGCGGACATGTGGACACAGATAGGAAGGGGAGGGTGGGACGAATTGGGAGATTAGGATTAACATACATATACTAGCATGTGTAAAATAGCTAGTGAGAAGCTCTTATAAAGCACAGGAAACTCAGCCTGGTGCATTGTGATGACCATGATGGGTGGGGTTGGGAGGGAGGAAGATACCAGAGAGAGGGGATATATGGATACATAAAGCTGATTCACTTCTACAGCAGAAGACTAACACAACATTGTAAAGCAATTATACTCCAATAAAAAGGCAGAGAGACAGAGAAGAATGGATTCTTCAGACACTGCAAATAGTAGGAACCAAATTAGGAGAAGAGCAAGGAATGTAGTTTGGCTGAATAATAATGGGTCTGATGCCTTTATCAGGTCATATTGGATAAAAGTTATATTGTTGAGGGTCTTAAAGCCACACAATGAGAAGCTGGGAGCAGAATGATGTTGTGGGAGGTTTATTTTCAAAGTGTGTAGAGTAGATTAAAGAGAGAAGCTATATGTACAAAGGACATTATTCAGTTTTAAAAGGAAGGTAATTCTGACATGTCTATAGCATGGGTAAACCTTGAGGACATTTTGCTAAGTGAAAGAAACCAGTCACAAAAAGACAAATACTCTATGATTCCAATTATATGAGGGGCCTAGAGTAGTCAAGAAAAGGTAGGGCTTCCCTGGTGGGCTCAGATGGTAAAGAGCCCATCCTGCAATGCAGGAGACCCAGGTTTGATCCCTGGGTTAAGAAAATCCCCTGGAGAATGGAATGGCTATCCACTCCAGTATTCTTTTTTTTAAATTTTTAAATTTTTCATCATGGTATATATTTAATGGTGTTTATGATTAGTTATTGTAATTTTTAAAAATTAATTTATTTTAATTGGAGGCTAGTTACTTTACAATATTGTAGTGGTTTTTTGCCATATATTGACATGAATCAGCCATAGGTGTACATGTGTCCCCCATCCTGAACCCCCCTCTCACTTCCCTCCCCATCCCACCCCACAGGATTGTCCCGGTGCACTGACTATGAGTGTCCTGTCTCATGCATCGAACCTGGACTGGTGATCTATTTCACATATGGTAATATACATGTTTCAGTGCTTTCCTCTCAAATCATCCCACTCTCGCCTTCTCCCACAGAATCTAAAAGTCTGTTCTTTATATCTGTGTCTCTTTTGCTGTCTCGCATATAGGGTCATCGTTACCATCTTTCTAAATTCCATATATATGCATTAATATACTGTATTGGTGTTTTTCTTTCTGACTTACTTCACTCTGTATAATAGGCTCCAGTTTCATCCACCTCATTAGAATTGATTCAAATGTGTTCTTTTTAATAGCTGAGTAATATTCCATCGTGTATATGTACCACAGCTTTCTTATCCTTTCATCTGCTGATGGACATCTAGGTTGCTTTCATGACCTAGATATTGTAAACAGTGCTGCGATGAACAGTGGGGTGCACATGTCTCTTTCAGATCTAGTTTCCTTGGTGTGTATGCCCAGCAATGGAATTGCTGGGTCGTATGGCAGTTCTATTTCCAGCTTTTTAAGGGATCTCCACACTGTTCTCCATAGTGGCTGTACTAGTTTGCATTCCCACCAACAGTGTAAGTGGGTTCCCTTTTCTCCACACCCTCTCCAGCATTTATTGTTAGTAGACTTTTTGATAGCAGCCATTCTAACTGATGTGAGATGGTACCTCATTGTGGTTTTGATTTGCATTTCTCTGATAATGAGTGATGTTGAGCATCTTTTCATGTGTTTGTTAGCCATCTGTATGTCTTCTTTGTAGAAATGTCTGTTTAGTTCTTTGGCCCACTTTTTGATTGGGTTTATTTTTCTGGTATTGAGCTGCAGGAGTTGCTTGTATATTTTTGAGATTAATTCTTTGTCAGTTGCTTCATTTGCTATTATTTTCTGCCATTCTGAAGGCTGTCTTTTCACCTTGCTTATAGTTTCCTTCGTTGTGCAAAAGCTTTTAAGTTTCATTAGGTCCCATTTGTTTATTTTTGCTTTTATTTCCAATATTCTGGGAGGTGGGTCATAGAGGACCCTGCTTTGATTTATATCAGAGTGTTTTGCCTATGTTTTCCTCTAGGAGTTTTATAGTTTCTGGTCTGACATTTAGATCTTTAATCCATTTTGAGTTTATTTTTGTGTATGGTGTTAGAAAGTGTTCTAGTTTCATTCTTTTACAGGTGGTTGACCAGTTTTCCCAGCACCACTCCAGTATTCTTGCCTGGAGAATCCCATGGACAGAGGAACCTGGCAGACTACAGTCCATGGAGTCGGACATGACAAAGCAATTTGACTATTTGAGAATAGTCAAATTCAGAGAGACAGAAAGTAGAATGCGGTTACCAGGGGCTGGGGAAGGGGAGAGGGAGTTATTTAAATACTAATGGGTAGGAAGTTTCAGCTTTGCAAGAGGAAAAGAATTCTGGAGACAGATGGTTGTGATGGTTGCATAACAATTGGATATACTTAATGCCACTTAAAAATGGTTAAGACAGTAAATTTTAGATTATGTGTATTTCACCACAATTAAGAATTAAAAAAGAAAAATAGAGAAAAAAAGAAAAGAGAAGAGTGGTTGAGGGGGTGGGGATTTTTCTAGGGGCAGTTTCTAATGCTAGTGTGACTAGAATTGCATAGGGAGCAGTAGAACTCATAGTGGAAACATTAAAAGGCTAGGATTGTACGTCAGAAATGATCAGATGTTGACAATGTCATGTGGTTCAACCTCACAGAAGGGAAAGGAGAGACATGCTTTAACAAAGTCATGAAATGTACATTCTTAACCATTTAAGTTAAATTGCAAAAAATTTCCTGAGGCATTTGCTTTCAAACCAATAACGTAAATAGCAAATATTTTCCATTTTCTATTATCTTAGGTTGATTTGAAAGAGGCTTTTTAGTTTTTATTGGAGAAACTCAGAGTGCCTTTGCGTGGGTCAGTGTGAAGTTGAGTTGCCAAAACTGCCCTCAGTACACATTGTCTTTTTTGTCTCAAAAGGAGAAATTTTCCATCTCCCCATTTGATCCTGAAAGCTTTCAAAAGTCTGGGCAGTGCCCAGGCTGTCCCCATAACTCACTCATTTCAGCTCTAGTTCTTGCAGTTGGCAGCCTTGGATGCCAAGTTTCTGCTTCAGCGCTGGTCACAATCCCATGCCAGACTTTGGTACCAACACCTGCTGATCCATCTCTCAATAGAGAGTTTTAAACTTTTCAACAGAGCAGCGCAATGAAAGGAGCAGGCTTTATAATCACCTGTAATCAACCAGGATTTGAAGAAAAGAATCACACACATATAAGTGGTGCTCAAACTTTGCTGTATATAAGACTGATCCCAGGAGATTGTTAAAAAAATTTCCAAGTGAATTTCAGGGATTCTGATTTAGTGCATTCTGGGTGTGCAGTGTGGGAGACCTGGGTTTGATCCCTGGGTTGGGAAGATCCCCTGGAGGAAGGCATGTCAACCCACTCCAGTATTCTTGCCTGGAGAATCCCATGGACAGAAGAGCTTGGAGGGCTACAGACCACGGGGTCACAAAGAGTTGGACACGACTGACTAAGTCACCGAGAATGCATGCATGCACACACTATATAGGTTGCCACAGATTTTTTTTGTTCTTTGGGGACAGAAGTCCTGGCTATTGCTTTCCATGGTTGTGTTTCTGTTTTCTCCAACCATCTAAGTGTAGAAGTGGGAGAAAGAGAGGCTAGGGGGCTGAGAAAGAGACAATGAAATGTTGGGAACATCACTGGGAATGCTAATGTCACTCAGGATAATTGCAGGCATGGGGTGGAGAGGAGTGCTATGAGACAGAAATCCTCAGAGAAATCTGGGAAACAGGCAATTTTCAGAGTTGAGGAAGAGTGGGTTAAAAATAGGAGGAATTTTTGCAGGAAGGTCAGGGACTGACAGTGTGGGCGCATGGGTGTGAGCCACTTTTTGTCCCTAGATGCCCAGGTTCTGGGGACATGGGAGAATGACTCATCTCTGAAGGGGATGGGAAGGACTGCTGTTGCCAGGGGGACCCAGTGGTTAATACAGAAGGATGCCAAAGAAAGGCACTGGATTTCTCCCAACATCTTGTTGTCAATCAAAAGTAATTTCTCTGAACAATGAAATACTGTTTGGTCATCCCACCGCATAGAAGATCAAAGGACAGACAGCATTTCGAGTGAGGATAAGGAAATCCAGAACGTGATGGCCTCCCAGAGTGCAAAGCACAAATACAGATGAAGAAAATGCTCAGAAATTCTTTTGGCAGCTTGGTGGATGAAATAACACATATTTTCAAGCAGGGGTTAAAAAGTGGGACACTTAGGGGTCAGCCAGGTGAGGTAAGTGAGTGACGATGGCTGGGTGGTAAGCACGAGCGAGAGAGACCTCCAGGTTTGTCAAAAGGACTGACCTGGGTTCTGCATGTTTTCAGGCAGCCAGGTAGGTTGCAGGGTAGCAGAAATCCCCTACCATTGATGAAAGAGTCCCAATTTGAAAATGTTGCCGCTAATTCAAATATTAAATCAAATGCACTGTAGGTCAAACCAAACATATCTGTGGCCAGATCTGGACTGGAGGTTGCCAGTTTGGTCTTAGCAAGTGAGCCAGACCTTGGTAGGAAGCTGGCTCTGGGGCTAGTCATTAACCCCCCGTGACTCTGTTTTCTCATTTACAACAGGATGAGTGGGATAACACATATCTTTCTTATTTTGGGGGATGGATGAGACATACTCTTCATGTAGTTAAGTGAAGGTGTTAGTTGCTCAGTCCTGTCTGACTCTTTTTGACACCATGGACTGTAGCCCGCCAGGCTCCTCTGTCCATGGGATTCTCCAGGCAAGAATACTGGAGTGGGTTGCCACGCTCTCCTTCAGGGGATCTTCCCCACCCAGGGATCGAACCTGGGTGTCCTGCATTGTAGGCAGATTCTTTACCATCTGAATCAGAGAAACCCATAGTTAAGTTAATGTACATATTTTTCCAGGGTCTGCTATCCAGTAAATGGCTGTAAAATGGCTCTTAGATTGACCAGCATCATACATTTTTTTCAAAATTTCCTCTGAAAACTTCATAAATATATAATCTTAGAAATATACAAGACTGCTGTGTCCACAGCTATACTTTATGTTAGGGTGTGACTGTTAGCATAGAAAAAGCATGTGGCTTGGGTCACTTCCCCCAGTTGCCCAACTCTGGACCCTTCTCTTTAATCCATTGGTCCTATAGATGCTTGAAAGTTGTAAGGCAGAAATATACACATTAAACACTAAGAGAAGTGGTAGGTGAATCTTTACATGACATCACAAAACCATTTATTAAAGGAACTCTTTCCAAGCAGCACTTTGCTAGAACTGTGCGAAGTGAATTAAACAGACACAGTCTTGGAAGACTAAGACACATACCAATGACAACAGAGACTCTGTATGCATATAAAGAGGGATATAGCAAATGAACAAATTAATGAGGCAAAAAACAAGAAGGGAAGGAAAATCTGCATTCATTGGTAAAATAAGAATCTGATGCATATCAGGAGAAAATCGTTCTGTCTTTTTCCGTTGATAAGAGTGCTCATGAAGAGATAAGATTTGAGAACTGAATAATCTAAAAAGATTCCTTGGTGAGTGACTATGAAATAAAGGCCCAGAGGGAGGGAGAGTATTTCAAATAGAGGGGAAGACCTGAGATGTGAAAAGAATGGGATTCCCTGGTGGCTCAGGCAGTAAAGAATCTGCCTGCAATGTGGGAGATCCAGGTTCAATCCCTGGGTAGGGAAGATTCACTGGAGAAGAGAATGGCTACCCTCTCCAGTATTCTTGCCTGGAGAGGCCCATGGATAGAGGAGACTGGTGGGCTACAGTCCACGGGGTTGCAAAAAGTCAGACACGACTGAACGACTAACATGTTGACTTTAAGTGGATTTGAAGAAATTTACCTGGAAGAACAAGATCCTGGTGAAGAACCAAGATGGGAGCAACGAGGCAATTCTGAGAGCTCAATGATGCAGGACAAGAGCCTTCTGCTGAACTGAGAGCTGGACTTCCTCGGGTAGAGTGCCCCACAGACCCAGGGAAAGTCCACCTTCTTCTAGCTGAGCACTTATTTAACTTGACTTTTTCATGGTGGTTTTCAGTTGGTTTAAGTCAAACTGCTCCTCTGATCTTTTATACAGTCTTCCTGAGTTAGTTTAGGGTTATCTAAACTAAACTATTTTTGGGGATAGGCAATCAGAATGGCCTAGTAGGTGAAGAATCCAGTGGCAATGCAGGAGATATAAGAGTCATGGGTTCCATCCCTGGCTTGGGAAGACCCCCTGGAGGAGGAAAATTGCAACCCACTCCAGTATACTTGCCTGAAAAATCCCATGGACAGAGGAGCCTGGCAGGCTACAGTCCATAGGGTTGTGAAGAGTCACACATGACTGAGCACCGAAGCACACACACACGCACAACTATCAAACTAGTACTTGGGGACAGGCACTCAGGAAAGAGACCAACATCATCGCTCAGCTTCTAACAGTGGTTATGGAGCTTTCACCTTGACTGACTTGCTAAGCAAGGCCATCTTCAAAGGCCATCAAGTGCCGACATATGTAAAATTGGCTGAATTCCCTCCCTCTTGGACTATATTCCCCTTGACCTTACCCACTTCTGGAGCTGTCTGGACTTTCATGTCAAATTTACACTTTGTTTATGTTAGGCTAAATTTGTTCCCAGGACTTTTTTTCACCCTCTTTATAAAACATTGTGACTCATGATCAGCTAGGAATAAAAAAAGGGAGGGATAGGAGGCCTAAACTTTTATAAAATCTTTGAATCTGTTAGCTTAACTTAGCAGGAATAAAGAAATAAGCTGATCTAAAATGTCAAAAAAGTTTCTGGGTGCCAATAATTATTTCTTGCCTTTGGCTGTTCTGAATATAGGTAAGAGAACATAATCGGCTACATAGTACTGTACTATAACAGGTTTATAATACTTTTCACATAAATAATACATGAAACACAGACACAAAAATAAAACATTTTTAATCTTACAGTACAGTACCTTGATAAGTACAGTAGTGCAGTACAGCAGCTGGCATACAGGGGCTGGCATGGAGTGAACAGGCAAGAAGAGTTACTGACTGGAGGAGAGTGAGGAGGTGGGAGATGGCAGAGCTGAAGGATCGTTAGCAACAGGAGATGGAGGGCAAACTGCAATTTCACTCATGCCTGATGTTGATAGAATGCATGTTTGGATTTTTGAAAATTCACACTTGAAGGCTTGTATGTAGAAGACTTCCTGTCTATTATTTTAAGAAGAATGGTAGTGGTATTTTCTGGTTGGAATCATCCTATCACCCCACCTAATTACCAGTCATGCCTCTTTAAAGCATACCCTATTTTAGTTTCCTTTATTATATATGGGAAGGGGGTGCATATAACACCTATCTTAGATAGGTAGCTCAGCTGGTAAAGGACCTGCCTGCAATGCAGGAGACCCTGGTTTGATTCCTGGGTCAGGAAGTTCCCCTGGAGAAAGGATAGGCTACCCACTCCAATATTCTTGGGCTTCCCTGGTGGCAAAGATGGTAAAGAATCTGCCTGCAAGGTGGGAGACCTGGGTTTGACCGCTGGGCTGGGAAGATTCCCTGGAAGAGGGTATGGCAACACACTCTAGCATTCTTGCCTGGAGAATCCCCATGAACAGAGGAGCCTGGCGGGCTAGTCCATGGGGTTGCAAAGAGTCAGACATGACTGAGCGACTAAGCACAGCATAGCACAGCTTAGATTGACTACGGAGATTAAGTTAATGCATGAAAAGCACTTAAGTATTGAATAACTATTAGCTATGATTATGAATATTATTATTAATGATTATGATTAAGATTGAAACCCTAATGGTATGACCAGAACAGTAGGACTAAATTATGTTAGCCCTGGTCTGAGGTGGTTGCATGCATGCTAAGTCACTTCAGTTGTGTCTGATTCTTTGTGACCCTATGAACCATAGTCTGCCAGGCTCCTCTGTCCATGCGATTCTCAAGAATACTGGAGTGGGTAGCCATGTCCTCCTCCAGGAAATCTTCCCGACCAAGGGACTGAACTCCGAGTCTCCTGCATTGGTAGGTGGGTTCTTTACCACTAGCGCTATCTATCTACCATTAAATGCCTTTGTCAACCATTCTTCAAATATCAGAACACTTTAGGGATGTTAGCCAGGGGCAAAAATTTCTGCTTCACCATAGTCTATAAGACCTAGAGTTTGAAAGATGCCCCAAGGGGCCAGATGAGCATTCAGAGTAAGGAGATGTTTACTGTAACCCAGCCTACTAATTCCAACTTCTACTAATTCAGCAAGTGATCTTTTCAAAGAGAAGTCTAGTATTCAAGAATTCTCTGTGTCTGCTTATAAATTCCCTGCAGCTAAACACTAATACACAGTGTTTGGGAGATAACACCTTTTTGAAGAATAATTATTCATGAAAAAGCGTAACAGTCTTTTTTTGCACTCTGTAATTATAAATGATGTACAAGTAGTTCTTGAATTGCTGGATAGTTATAAACTGTGAAGTTCAATAACAAGTTAGGTGTCAGAATGTTGGGTGTCCTGTGTATACATCTCCATTGAAGTTGGTGGCAGT
This sequence comes from Cervus canadensis, assembly GCF_019320065.1. Classification (NCBI taxonomy): domain Eukaryota; kingdom Metazoa; phylum Chordata; class Mammalia; order Artiodactyla; family Cervidae; genus Cervus; species Cervus canadensis. The sequence goes on along the minus strand of NC_057408.1, from coordinate 44,863,544 downwards.
TTCTGGGCACAGTCACATCAATAATGCCCATCCATAGGTAGTTTACCAGGTTAAATAACTGTGATTCTGGGTGTAATTGCCCACTTGTTACCCTAAGAGTAATTCCAGACAGGAGAATAACAGGATGAAGGGACCTGTGTTACTGCTGCCTATAAAAATAAATAAGATCCTTAGGGTTTAATTAGAGGACTAACAATTACACCTAAAGCATGTTAATGTTCAAATAGGAACATTGGACATCTGGAAGATGAGTCCAGATTTGGTCACTTGCCTGTAGGAAACTACATCCAAGAAATGGTGAGTGTCCAATGGAGCAGCAATGCTCACATTTGGCATTTGCACACAGGCAGAAATGACAAAGGTGAACGTAAGCTGGTCTGAGAAATAGAGTAATTCAGGGGAGATAAATGGGAAATGGGGCTTCCCTGATGGTTCAGCTGGTAAAGAATTCAAACACAATGCAGGAGACCCGGGTTCGATCCCTGGGTTGGAAAGATCCCCTGGAGAAGGGAATGGCTACCCACTCCAGTAATTTGCCTGGAAAATCCCATGGACAGAGGAATCTCATGGGCTGCAGACTATGGGATCACAAAGAGTCAGACACAACTGAGCAACTAACACGCATGCAAACACAAAAGGGGAAGTGTACTTAAAATCCCAAGGAATCCAGGATTATGGCAGCTTCTTTGACCCTAACACAAAAAGACGTCATTTGGAAGGAAGAACAGGTACATAAAAATGTTCTTCCTTCATAATAACACACATGGCCCCTGGAACTCAACCACACAAGATGCCAGCTGGCATCAGAGAGTCCACTGAAGAAAAGAATGTCTACAGGGCCTCTAATGGTTACAGAGGCTCTATAGAAAGGGTCAGGAAAGGAACTTTTACAGCGTAAGATATAGAACAGCTTTTTTTTTTCTTTCCCACACTTCTTGGCATGTGGGATCCAGCTCCCTACCAGGGATTGAACCCAGGTCCCCTGCAGTGGAAGTATGTGTCCTAGCCGCTGGACCACTAGGGAATTCTCAGAAGAGTTTTGATAGAGAGCACTGTGTATCATTTTCTTCCTCTCACCCCTCTGCTCTATCACCAATGTCAATATATATATATGAATGATTGTGCATATATATATGATTGCATATGTATATTATATGATTGTGTGTATATACACAGAGTATATTCCATAGTTTAAAGTGCATCAGAGATGCTAATAAGAGAGACAGGATCCTTGTTTCCACCTTCTTCCTTCCAAGTTATGAACAGAAAGGTTTTTTGTTTGTTCTTTATATGGTTTCAAGAGTAACTTTGAGAAAACTGCCTCTCCCCTTTATATCAAGATCCCATGTAAAACAAGTTTTGTGTAGTTTAGGCATAAAATGTTAGGCTTCTTGGCATATTTTTTGTTCTTTCGCTCTTTTCCTCCATAAAAAGCTAAGCTCAATGTCGCTAAGTGACTGGGAATCCTCTCTACACGGTATAGCAAAAGCTAAATGATACCATTTAGATGACTCGAGTAAAACTCCTCAAAGACAGAGAGCACAGCTTAAGTGCATGGTTTAGAGGCAAGAGTAAATGGAGTGGAAAAGTAGTAAAAGTTGGGTTTTAGAAGGTTTAGTACTTATGATCTGGCGGCCCATTGCAGTTCCCCTCTCCTCAGGAGACAGATGGAATGGGGCACGCGAGTGTTAAGAGGGAATCAATTCATGAAAACTCAGCCATGAAATGGAAAGTCAAAATGAAATAAGCATGAGTGTAGCTATGTTGGTCTATTAATATTCAAATATTAATACCTCCCTTTCTTGGAGAGACATTGCTCAATATTTACTGACAAGAAAAAAAGTTGGAGGAGAGGAATGCATTCAAGAAAAGTGTTTGAACAGGGTTTGAATGTGTGGTTTGCTTAACTCTGTGTAACTGTCAGCCAATTAAATTTCCCATCCAAGTGCATCTACCAATTTAGGGTCTCTTGGAAAAAATTTCCAAAATGCATTACAACTTTTCATAGGGGTGACACACAGTCCTATTTTCCTAAGACTCTGACTATATGAATACAATAGTATTTGATTCTGTTAGTAGAGAATAAACTTGAAAAGAAAAATATCTTATTTTGTTTATGCAGAAGCCTATTAAAAACAACATTTCTAGGGGCTCTCCTGTTTATTCTCTAGAATGTAATCTATCTTTGAAGTGGTATATTAGTTTTTAAAAAATCATTCCCAAGCTGAATAATTAGACAAAAGCTATTCTTAGAGTGCATTTCCATCTAAAGCTATGCACATGATGCTTTGATTCAAGTAGTGTTCTTATAAAACGTTGTTATTGTTTGAGGTCTATATTCAGAGTGGCAACTTTTGTTTTTGATGCTATTCTTATAAAACTTTGTTATCATTTGAGATCTATATTCAGAGTGGCAACTTTTGTTTTTGATGATTATTCCATCCTGAAACAATTTCCCCTCTACCCAATTAAACCAGAATGAGGAGCACATTTGTATCTGATGAAGCTTAAACTTCTCCATCTTGGGCTTCAAAAGGGAAGACCTTTAGTGATGACATTCATTTTGTCTCTGCAATGGGCCCAAAGAAAATGGAATGAATTCCCTTAAGTTCTTCTGGAAGTGGAAGGTTGCTTTTGTTGCTTTGATCTTAGCATGTTGTGCATTTTTTATTGGCTGTCGAATATAAAAAGCCATTGCCTCGTCTGGTTTTTCTGTTATATTCTCATATTGTAAATCACATAATGCCTTCCAATCTAAAGTAAAACATTCAGGTCCAAAATGCCATTTCAGAATTGATTTATCATTACAGTTGATGGAAACATTTCCAGGGGTGTAAGAAAACTATCCAATGTTTGATTCATATGCCACAGACTGCTAAAAATATCTCCATGCGCTTTAGACAACAGATTCCAGGATGGAGACAGAGACTCATGCTATTTTTGATCGTTTTTCCTACCCTTGAAAGAGGCAGTTGTAGCTTATGTAGCAGCTGGCTGGGTTATTGCTTCTATAATATAATCCACAATGCAAAAGCAGCTCTTTCCCAAACATTCTAGAGTAACTGAAGTTGTTTACATGTCTCTGTTAGGTAATTTTCCTATAACTTTGTGCCAATTGGTTTCATAATATTTGGTAAAAATCTTCATTCAATCAAGACAACTGCACTTAGTTAAATTTTTTTCATACAGAGAATTATAGGAAAGTTACAGCCAGCTGATTTGAGGCCATCGGCATAAAGTCAATACAGAGTTTTAGAAAAAGAAAGCAAACTACAAAAATGGAGTTGTATAATTAAACATCAAATAGTCCAAGTAATAAAAGTCATAGATTAACTGTCTCTCAGTTCTAGTCAGATCCTTTAAATACTGTCCCACCACCTGAGCGTTGGTTCTTTTATCAGAAGAGTGCCTGTCTTTAAAGTTGGGAAATTTCAGTTCTTTTGGAGCTCCGATCAGCTGTAAAAAGTAATTGGCGTCTTCTTCCAAAGTTTCAAATTTCCCTACAAAATCGTAGTGGATCAAACAGGGATAGCAGAGTTTGCTGACCTTTTCCCAGTGAATGTCCATTCCTACAGGACGGTGCGAGTCCAGCAAATAATGGATGAACTCTTTGAATTTGACTCCAGATCCATTATTTAATGCTTCTTCACAGGCATTCGGCCGATATTTCTTTATAATTGCCTTTCCAAATACTGGATGGTAATAACTATTGGGGTGTTCAAATTTGTCCCTAAATGCTGACACTAATCTTTCCATGGGATCACGAACAAACACAGCTTTGGTGTAGGTGTTTAAACGACTATAAATCCCTTTTAAGTCAAAGCTGTCAAGCTTTTTCAAGTGCTTCCCGTAGTGAACAGCATCATGGGAGATGTTGTCCGCAGAGGGGGCCAAGCCGTTGAGCACCATCAGAATTCGCTTCCAGTTGGAGCAGCCAGCCTTGGGTACTTCACAATATAAGATCTTGTGTTTATCTTCTACGTAGATCCTGGAGACCATGTGAAAAACGTGAGATTGAGGACGACTCACCCCACCGTATTTCTTGCAAAATTCCCGAAGGAAAGACCTACGTTTTTCTTGAGTTGCATCAATTCTCTTCCATTTGCTGTCTGTGACTAAGCTTTTATTTAAAGGGCGAATGTCCACCGACCAATTTGTTTCGCTGAACTTCCTGAAAAGGATCTTCGTCCCTTGCTGTTTTTCAATCAACTGAATTGTTGGTGACCCTGGGTTCCTGCGCAAAGCTGGAGCCTCTCCTTGGGAGTGGTTGGTCTCCGTGAAGACCCTAGTAGGCCTCTTGGAGTTGAGTAGATTTTCCGGTTTATCCTTGGGAACCTCGAGCATGTGGGACTTGGGGTTCTGTTAAAATAGAGAATGGGAAATGTTGAAAGAACATTCACAAACATGGGTATATTGATAAGGAGCTTAACACAATTGCTTTAAAATGCTATCCAGGGGGTCACATTTCATGTAAGCTGTCAGAACAATTTAGCAAAGCATGCAGAATATGTGGTTCATAGGCTTCTTCACAGAAAATGTAACAAGGAAAAATGGTATCCAGGAACTTTGAACTGAAGCTTCACATTGTACAGTATATGTAATTGGGTTGTTATTATGTTATTCATTTAATGTTCATGTGGTATATTACTTTAACAGATATTCTCATGCAAAATTATCTGTATATTATTGGGATAAAACTACTAGTTGTTTTTTAGAATTTATTTATTTGGCTGTGTCAGATTTTAGTTGCAGCATGTGGGACCTTTGTTCCGTCATGCAGGCTCAGTAGTTGCAGCATGGATTTAGTTGCCCCGTGGCATGTGAGATCTTAGTTCCCTGACTGGGGATTGAACCTGCATCCTCTGCATTGCACAGTGAATGCTTAACCACTGGATCACCAGGGAAGTCCCCAACTACTGATTATTGATTTGAATCTATGGTCACAGTAAGTTTGTTATTATTTTTGTACCATCTTTGCATCTGTGGCTGTCAATTATATAATCTTGTGCATGTGTGCATCTTCAGTTACTTCTGTTGTGTGATCCTAAGGACTGTAGCCAGCCAGCCAGGATCACTCTTTGTGATCCTAAGGACTGTAGCCAGCCAGGCTCTTCTATCCATGGATTCTTCAGGCAAGAATACTGGAGTGGGTTGCCATTTCCTCCTCCAGGGGATCTTCCTGACCAAGGGATCAAACCTGCATCTCTTTGTGTCTCCTGCATTGCAGATGGATCCTTTACTGCTGAGCCACCAGAGAAACCCCCTACAATCTTACAAAATGCAAGAAAAGTATACACAAGATAGAAAGGAAAAAGCCCTGAATTTTCTATCTTAACTTTGCCTGTAATGCAATAAAATATAACTCCATCATTCTGTAGGTCAATGATTCTTGAGCTATTGAAGAGTGTGTGACTTTCAAGCATGGACTTAGTGCATCTGAATGTAGATACAAAATGTAGCTGTATTTGGATTGAGATTTTTGTTATTTTTTTGGGGGGGTATTCTATAATGTGCATGATATTTCAGAGTCATAAATTATAACCTAAAATTGTAGCAAGGCCAATTATAAAAGTCTAATGGCCACTTCAGTTTTCCAGGCACTTGCAAAAACTAATAAATGATTTTTTCCCCCTTGGAAAATGTTTTATTTTTCTAAAATTCATTTATCACAATAATTTCATAGTATCATACAGTTTCATTCATGTATGAGACCTTCCCTCTTTCCTAAGTGAAGAAAGACTAGGGAATCCAGAAATGTCTACTTGATGTCCTGCGATACAAAACTGTATCAAAAGTAGGATGAGAATTTAGTTCTCTTGGTGGGATGGTTCAGCTCACTTACCATCTGTTCTTCATCTGAACATATCCTTCCTACAACTCTCAGAAGTGACTTGATAAAGGAAGTCGGGAGACAGGGTTTACAAGGTGGCTTCCTCTAGTGACAAAATTTTTAAAAACCTTGACTTTTACCCTGGGTAAACTACAGAGGCTTTGGAGAGTTCTGAGCAAAGAAGTAACATGATCTCACTTGGACTAGAAAAGGAGGGCTGAGGAGACTGAACTGAAGATATACACGTGGGGTTGTCAGCAGGGTATTAGAAAGATGAATGAAAAAAATGATGTGTTGGGGGACTAAAGCATGGGACTACCCGCCTAGGAGAAGAAGGTGGGGAAAGCTTCCTAGCAGAGATGTGTGTATACACCTAGAGGGAGATAGCTACTGATATAGATGGATTTACCATTTTGTTCTCAGGGTTGAGAACAGTCTATAGTCTCTAGTAATTATTTGTTACATGGAGGAAGGAATGTATGACTTGGCAGATTAGGTCTTCAAGGATGATTAGGAATTTTCTAGCAAATCGAGCAAAAGAGCAGAAGAACGAAGCACTGTGTATGGGAGCCACCTCCAGGCATCACAGTCCTTCCATTGGCTGAGCTTCAAGAAGAGATGCTTCTTGTGGAAGAAGGTTGACTGAGTAATCCCTGACCACCATACACCAACTTGTGTAACCCCATAAAACAGTTGCCAAGATCCACTGCACCACTGAGCCAACTATTTGGGGTTTCAACTCTAAAAGCATTTGTCTGCTATCTTGTCAGAGACTGCCAAGGTGACCTGAAAGCTTTGAGTCCCTCTTTACCCTGATCAACAACTTATAGTCCACAAAGTTTTCACTATAATATAAAAGTTGACTTGAGGATTTGAAACGAAGCAGGACTCCATGGTCCTTGCCTCCCATGTCCTCTTCTGGCCTTTTGTGGAAAAAATTTTTGCCAACAAGTAAGTTTAATCAGGGAAGTAAGAACATGAAGAAGGAAAGGAAAACAGTCAAAGGTGACCAAGTAATAATAGTTTAGTCAGTAAGCAAAGTCAAGGATTTTTAGATCCTCCTCAAGGGCTACCTGGGTGGCCCAGGTTCAACTCCTGGTAAGGGAACTAGAAGTATCATTTGGGCTTCCCTGATAGCTCAGGTGGTAAAGAATCCTTCTGCAATGCAGGAGATCTCGGTTTGATTCCTGGGTCAGGAAGATCTGCTGGAGAAGGGATAGGCTACCCACTCCAGTATTCTTGGGCTTCCCTTGTGGCTCAGCTGGTAAAGAATTTGCCTGCAATGTAGGAGACTTGGGTTTGATCCCTGGATTGGGAAGATCCCCTGGAGAAGGGAAAGGCTACCCACTCCAGTATTCTGGCCTGGAGAATTCCATGGACTGTACAGTGCATGGGGTTGCAAAGAGTCAGACATGACTGAGCGACTTTCACTTTCAGTGGCTACAGATAATATCCTGAGCCATAATCTGTGAGCTGTCTTGTAGATACTGACACCCCCAGCAGGTGGGAGAAGTCGATCACACGATGACCAGACTGCAGCCATGACATAAGCTGCCACAATTCTGAGAACTGGCCTCAAGGAAACGAAAGCAAACCAACCCTGGAACTGAAGATTAACTGCACCTAAAACAGTCAAGATAACGCTGGTCAGACCATCGATGACCAATTTCAGGATGACTGTTAGAGCCAACTATGCTGTTTCTGCATGTACCACCCCCCCCCATCTATAAAACTCTTGCCACCTGACTGTCTTGGAGGGGGCGGTCAGCCTTTGGACAGACACCTGCCCACCCCCCAGTCCCTGTTACCAGCATCCAAAATGAAGCAAACTTTCCTTTCCATCAGCCTGGCCTCTTTAACGGCATTTGAGTAGCGAGCAGTCCGTCCCCACTTTTGGTAACAGTCTGAAAGATCACAGGGTCATTCACGGTGGCATGGGAAGTAATGAGCATAGCCCTGAGATCAAACTGCTGCTACATTTCTGCTGCTACTTCTTCAACTCCAACGACAAGCAATAATTGCTCTTGTTATTGTTTGAATAGTCATCATCATTGTAATAGTATTTTATCCCAGTGACCCAGTGAATTTCAAGGCTCCCCAGTTGCCCATTATTATTCAGGCTGTAATTTGTGTGTCTACAGATGGCCCAATTAATTCTCTCCCTGCCCCATTAACAAAAACAAAAATGAAATCAGCCCTCTGATCACCCTCTGGACCTTCTGCTTGTGGTCATCAGATTTCCCTTTATTCTCCAGGGACTTCTGGAATGTTTACTTCCCATGACTTTCTCTGATGACTCTTGCACTTTTTCAAGTAGATGAAACTTCACTTCTTTACGCCACTTGTCTGTCCCTCAGGCCAGAAGATGGGGAGCTGTTTGCTTGTCTTTCCCTGCAGCTTCCGGGACACGCCCCGCAGCCTGCCCTCCTGCTTCTGGGAAGCACCTGGGTCCTGCTCCACCGCTCTTTCCTCTCCCCATCTGGTCATCTGCTTTTCCCACTGACCTTTCCACTTCATGCACTGAAGACTTCAGCTCCAGGCTCAGACTCTGCTTCTTCATCTCTGCTCTGTCATCATGTGTAGTGACTCCAACACCCAACAGACTCTCTGCTCCTTGACCACCTCGCCTTTCACAGAAGCGTCTCCATTTTACATGGACCTTGCTATTGCCAGAGTTTGCACCACCTCCATTACATCTCTGACCCCTGGCATCTAACCATCCAGTTAGTTCATCAGGGCTTCCAGTTCTGCAATTCTATGACCGCCTGTCACTATCTTATTCAAGCTCATAGCAGCTAGCACGCCTGGTGACTCTCAGAAGTCACCTCTGTAGGGAGGTGTTCCTTGTACACCTTGTTTAATTTATGTTCCCCTCTGAGATTTTCTCCCACTGAACCCTGCTTATTTTTCTCATACTACTTATCACAACATGAAATGATTTTACTTACTCCTATGCTCTTTCCACCCCATCCACCTCTCTTGCCCTAGAATATGACTGCAGAGGTCTCATCTTTCTTATTCTTTGTTGGATCACTGGTATCTAGCATGTTACCTGTTGCATAGAAGATGACCAATAAATAACTGTTGAATGAGTAAATGTGATTATAATTTAACAATGGGCTTCTAAGGAGTCATTTTATGACCTTGTCGAAGAAAACCAGAGCTAATCAGAAGATCAAGGTTAACGTAGATAAATAATTGACTGATTCTTGTTAAGGGGCCAAAAATCTGTATTTAAACAAATCTTTGGCAGAAGAGAAAACAAATATAAGAGGCACAGGTAGAGCTGCCCGTGCTAAAGTAGGTGTGGTGGCGGGACCCTCACCTGCCCGCCAGATCAGACTGGCTCAAAGTCACTCAGTACTGCCTGGGAACTCCTGGAGGCTGGCCAGCTGTCTGGGCTCCCTGGCCTCACTGTGGATGCCCTGAAACAGAATCTGGGGAGGGGGCTCTTGACTCTAATTTACTCTATAGGCGTGCTTGCATGCTAACTCACGTCAGTCATTTCCAATTCCATGTGACCCTATGGATTGCAGCCTGCCTGTCTCCTATCTCCATGGGATTCTCCAGGC